>NC_085141.1:5841284-6174201 GCF_024139115.2 Armigeres subalbatus | reverse complement strand
AGTCCTTCCAGGAGATCCTCCTGGAGTCCTTCCAGGAGATCCTCCTGGAGTCCTTCCAGGAGATCCTCCTGGAGTCCTTCCAGGAGATCCTCCTGGAGTCCTTCCAGGAGATCCTCCTGGAGTCCTTCCAGGAGATCCTCCTGGAGTCCTTCCAGGAGATCCTCCTGGAGTCCTTCCAGGAGATCCTCCTGGAGTCCTTCCAGGAGATCCTCCTGGAGTCCTTCCAGGAGATCCTCCTGGAGTCCTTCCAGGAGATCCTCCTGGAGTCCTTCCAGGAGATCCTCCTGGAGTCCTTCCAGGAGATCCTCCTGAAGTCCTTCCAGGAGATCCTCCTGGAGTCCTTCCAGGAGATCCTCCTGGAGTCCTTGCAAGAGATCTTCTGGAGTCCTTCCAGGAGATCCTCTTGGAGTTCTTCCAGGAGATCCTCCTGGAGATCTTCTAGGAGATCCTCTTGGAGTCCTTCCAGGAGATCCTCCTGGAGTCCTTCCAGGAAATCCTCTTGGAGTCCTTCCAGGAGATCCTTCTGGAGTCCTTCCAGGAGATCCTTTTTTTTTAATTGTCTTTATTAATGAGGTTTTCGAAACCAGGAGATCCTTCTGGAGTCCTTCCAAGAGATCCTCCTGGAGTCCTTCCAGGAGATACTCCTGGAATCTTTCCAGGAGATCCTCCTGGAATCTTTCCAGGAGATCCTCCTGGAATCTTTCCAGGAGATCCTCCTGGAATCTTTCCAGGAGATCCTCCTGGAATCCTTCCAGGAGATCCTCCTGGAATCTTTCCAGGAGTACCCGGGTATTGATCCATCAGTCCAGCATTTCGTGCTTGAGGAAAACCTTTAGCCATCCCAAGTGGAAATCAGTGATCGGTGGCATTTGATATCCGCGCTATATAATCATCACGGTATCTACTGTTCCTGGTTACTGCAAAATAATCTGCTCTTTCGCTGTATGAATTGCCATCCACGTCCTCGAGTAACACCACTATCTGGTGCGGTGCCGAAAAAGTCAGTTGATGAATTACGTCTAACCCCAGCCAAAATTCTCCCCCGTCAATCCAGGCGAATCCGTCCGCATAATCGATTAGGTCGCGTTCAAAATTTACGGAATCGTCGAACCGATTTTGGATCATGGTCCATCCACCGCCCTCATACTCCTGGTCACAGTAAACCACAGCTATTTGGTTCATATTTACGTATATTTTGTAAACTACGGAGGGGTCTGATTTCTTTAGCTCGTCGCAGTATCTGTAGACGTGCGGATACTTTTTCAATTGTTTCAGCGTTTGAATAGTAGTTGATGTAGTTGATTCGGTTTGGGAAGACCCGGTTTTATCATCAACTGGCTTTTGAAACTCGAGCGAATCGTGTAAATCATTAGGCAAACAGCAACAATAGTTTGCTGATAAAATAAGAAACCACAAAAATATTGTTTTAAATCTAACCATTTCGGTAGCAAGAAACTCCGTGAAAATCTCCAGGAAGCATACCTTGAGGAATTCCAGGAGAAATTCTTAGATGGACGCCAAGAGGAATTCCTAGAAAGACTCCAGGAGGAACTTTTAGCAGGAATCCAGGAAGAATTCTTGGAAGGATTCCACTAGGCAGCGGTTTTCAACCTGTTTCTTGAGAGGTACCCCTTCGATCTTTTGCATCAATTGAGGTACCCACTATTTTTAATATGTAAATGAAAATAAGCGTAGACGCCACGCAAAACCGTTTCCAACGTCAAATGCCCGGATGAGCAGCTGGAATAACCTGAACCCAAATTCCTACCCCGTCCATCCTGAATTAAGTAATTTATAACCTTGAGTCACCACGAGTATTATGGTCTACGCCCCCCTCCCCTACCAACTGTTAATGATAAGATGATACTCATTGTAAAAATATCATACTTAAGAATAGCGGCTCCGCAAAGTGCCATACACGACTGAGCCTTCCAAATAAATGAAATGGTTAAAAAAAATAAGCGTAGATAAAATATATGAAAAGTGGACCTGAAAACTAACTCTCCAATAAAGTTGGGTGAAATTTTTATTATTACATGAAATTTATTTTATTATGTTTATACATCAAGCTTCCTACAGGACTTTTGACTATTGGAGGCTTCCGCTCCTCTTGAATGGAGGCTTCCGTGCCTCTTGATAGGAGGCTTCCAAGCCTCTTGAAAGTAGGCTTCCACGGTTCTTGTAAAGAGTCTTCCGAGTCTCTTGAAATGCGGTTTTCGAGCCACTTGAAAAGGCTTCTGACATCTTGAAAGGACGCCTATGGGTCTCTTGAAAGTAGGCTTCCGCACCTTTTGAAAAGCGGCTTCCGGGCCTCTTGAAGGGTGGCTTCCGAGCTTCTTAAATTGAGGCTTCCAAGCCTCTTAAAAACGGCTATTGAGCCATTTAAAATGAGGCCTATGATCATCTTGAAAAGACGCTTCTGAGCCTCTTGAAGGAAGAATTTCGAGGTTGCTGAAGGAAAGCTTCCGAGCCTCTTGAAAGGAGACTTTCGAGCCTTTTGGAGGAAGCCTTTTAATCCTTTTGAAAGAAGTCTTCTTAGCATCTTCATAGGAGCCTTCCCAGCCTCTTGAATTAGTCTTCTGAGCCTCTTGAAAGAAGCCTTCCGAACCTCTTGAAAGGAGCATTAAAAACGTTTTGGAAGAAGCTTTCCGAACCTCTTCAAAAGAGGCTTTCTAGCATCTTGAAAGAATTTTCTGAGTCTCTTAAAACGAAGCTTCCTGGCCTCTTGAAAGAGGGCTTTCATCCAGGAACTCCTCTTGGAGTCCTTACAGGAGCTCCTTCTGGAGTCCTTCCAAGAACTCCTCCAGGAGTCCTTCCTGGATTTCCTCCTGGAGTCCTTCCAGGAACTCCTCCTGGAGTCTTTCCAGGAGTTCCTCCTGAAACGTTTTCAGGAGTTCCTACTGGAACCCTTCCAGAAGCTCCTCCTGGTGTCTTTTCCAAGGCTTGAAAGCCTCTTTTCAAGAGGATCGGAAGCTTCCTGCCGAGAGGTACGGAAGGTTCTTTCAAGATGCTAGAAAGCCTTTTTTAAAGAGGTTCGGAAGGCTCCTTTCAAAAGGTTCGGAATGCTCCTTTCAATAGGTTCAGAAGGCTCCTTTCAAGAGGCTCGGAAGGCTTCTTTCAAGAGGCACAGAAGACTCTTTCAAGAGGCTGGGACGGCTCCTTTGAAGAGGCTAAGGAGGCTCCTTTCAAAAGGATTGGAAGGCTTATCCTAGAGGAACTCCTGGAAGGGCTCCAGGAGGAATTCCTTGAAGAACTCCAGGAGGAACTCCTGGAAGGACTCCAGGAGGAACTCCTGGAAAGACTCCAGGAAGAACTTCTGGAACGACTCCAGTAGGAACTCCTGGAATGACTCCAGGAGGAACTCCTGGAACGACTCCAGGAGGAACTCCTGGAACGACTCCAGGAGGAACTCCTGGAACGACTCCAGGAGGAACTCCTGGAACGACTCCAGGAGGAACTCCTGGAACGACTCCAGGAGGAACTCCTGGAACGACTCCACTTCTCAATTCTCATTATTTTTTCTCACTTTCCCATCTTACTTTTCAGTTCTCATATCCCAAATCTCAGCTTACAGTTCACGATTGATTATAAAACTATTGAGGGCTTTTTAGTGGAATTCTCAATTCCTACTTCTCACTTGTTGCTTCTCACTTCTCATTTATCATCACTCATAGCTTCTCACTCATTACTTTTCACTTTTATTTTCTCATTTTTCAATACTTACTTTTTTACTCTTTAATCGATGGTTATTTAAAAATAAATTATTATTGGCAAACGCCCTTCTCAAACTATGACATACATAGTCAAGCACATCAGATGTATTATCCTCCATGCAGAAATTTTATTAAAATGTGTGTTTTTATATGAAAAATGTAGTAAAGTTAACTTTAGTAACTTGGCACAATATTTACTAATTTGTTTTTCCAGACAAGTGCAAAGATTATTGAAAAAATGTTTTTATCTAGTGGAAAATCCTTAAAGGAACGGAAGCCTTAATTTTATCAAAAGGCGGAAAAAAAATTATTTTTAAACATTTTATTATAGATCACGCTATGTTTAAAGGCAACTATTATGCAAAGTGAATGCACCTCGGATGTTAAGCCGTTAGGTCATAGTTTTTGACCTCTAGTTTAAGGATCCGTGTCGATTGAAATATTTCATCGGTGAAAATTTGACTTTTTTACCATTTAAGGGGATATTTTTAACCTAAAAATCTATTCTGATTTTTTTAAATTTTTTGAAGCAGGTTATATAAAATCAAATATACTATATTAACAATATAGTTCACTCTGGCTGATTCCAGCGGACAACACAGTAGCGACGCGGTGTCACAAAGGGCAAGCAATGTAATAAAGAGACCTTCCGCAGTATGCAGTATAACATGTCGAAATAATATGCTAGAAATTATCCTTTGACCCCATTTTGATAACTTAGTTTGAAAAAAAAAATAAAAAAAAAAATTATTCAGATAGTTAAACATTGTAAATTAAGTGTAATTTTTGCAATTATGGCACCCCTTGCCTATCGTTTTCAGGCGTTAGTTACCCTTTGTGACGCAAGGTGGTGTGATTATGCTGTCCGTTGCCTAATATATGGAGATTTATGAAGTGAGCTATATTGTTAATATATTATATTTGATAAAATCCAGGCACTAAATTTTTTTCCTGACAATTCAAGGACAATTTTCATATAAAAACAATTTTCATATAATGAAAGTAGTAGAAGTTATAGGGTAAAATGCCCAATAGTGGACCCCTAGTAGCGGAATTTTGCTCTTCCTATCATAAGGCTCAAAAAATTTCAACATATTAACTCTGCTTGATATCTAACAACAAGCTCTGCATCCCCTGTTCACGATACATACATAAAACACTCAAATATACGACGTCATTCGTTAAATTTAACATTTTAAAGACCCCTGGGGTCCATAATAGGAAATTGCTTCCCTATAGTCGACACTTCATTTGATTTTCATGTCCCGTTTCGGGACGTTCTTCTTCCCTATTATGGACCCCCCAAAATATTCCTATAATGGACACTCTCGTGTTTATTTTTTATAGAATTGTAAAAAATCATCTAATTTTACTTTTCATAGCATTTCTAATGCATGTAATCAAATCATAGGACTGTAAGGTAGGTTCTCCCGATAGAATTTCATAGCAAAATGTTGGCATTGTGCAGTAATAATGCAAAAATGGCTGGAGGGTCCACTATTGGTTGGGGGTCCACTATAGGGCACTTTACCCTACTAAAAATACTGTTGACACCGAACATATATTTCATTTTTCGTTTGCGAATTCTTGTGTAACTGCATATCTCATACGTGTTTAATAAAAAAAAAACAGCAACCCTGCACCACTTGTTACCATAGAAACAGAATTTAACGCTGGACAGGTCAAGGAATTATATTTCAATTGTGTTCATAATCATTTTCTGGAAGGAGGAGACTATGACACAATTTTAGACAAAATCTCTCCTCCAGCGTTAAATTAGCTGGTGGGATTGGTCTACCAAATCTTCGACCCTGTAACAAAAAAAAACATCCAGACAAATCTGAAGTCTGGACATCAAAGGTCAACGCAACTCATCACGCTCAACTTGGTTTCACTGGGCGTTACTGCCGAAGTCTTTTAGTTAAACGGGGTGTTTTGAAAGGAAAATAATGCAATGGTTATTACAAGGTATTGGAGAGTTTACCACAGGTAGTTGATTGCTGTTTTAGTGTAACATTGTTGGACTTCAATTCAGACGCCATACGAGCTTTTTGTTACAGTTGGATAGCAGCCGGGCTATCGATCACCGAAAAAAATCTTATTTTGAAATTCCATGTTCTTGAATTGAGCGCATCACAGGGCCTTACAAAGTATACGGGGCAAACAACGGAAGCCATCCACAGAAATTTCTACACTATCTACCAAAACTACAAAATGCTAGATAACCACGAACAGTATGCAAGTAAACTGTTATCCACGGTGGGAGCATATAACAGAACACTGCAGTGGTCACATAATGCAAACGTCCATTAAGGTTCAATCAAGTTTGAAATACAGAACATACATAAATACTACTTTGAACTAGTTCGTAGTTTTAATTTTTTGTTGATTTGAAATGTTAAAGAGTGATATTATGCTCTTAAATTTAATAATTCTTCTTCTTATTGGCATTACATCAACCACACTGACATATGCCGCCTCGGAGCTTAGTGTTCATTTAGCACTTCCATAGTTATTAACTGCGAGGTTTCTAGTCCAAGCTACCATTTTCGCATCGTATATCATGAGGCTACAACGATACTTTATGCCCAGGGAAGGAGAGAATATTTCCTAGACAAGACCGAGAATCGAACCCAGCCACTTTTGGCATGGTCTTGCAGTGTAGCAGTGCATCTTACCGCATGGCTAAGAAAGGATACAGATCTATTCATAATAAACCGTAAGAACATTTAAGATTGGCAGTAATTTCAATATAACTTCTACTATTTTCATCATATGAAAAATGTTTTTAAATGAAAATATTTTTTAAAGCATCAGGAAAAAAAATAGTGGTTGAATTTTATATAACTTGTTTCAAAATTTTTTTAAAAATCAGAAAATGTTTTTAGGTTAAAAATATTACCTTAAATAGTAAAAAAAGTCAAAATTTCACCGATGAAATATTTTAATCGATGCAGATCTTTAAACTAGAGGTCAAAAACTATGACGGCAAAAATATAACGGCTTAACATCCGAGGTGCATTCACTTTGCATAATAGTTGCCTTTAAACATAGCGTGTAGATGTCTAGTCTATTATTTTTAATTTGTTGATCTCAAAACATGTTTACATGCTGCCATCGGTTTTGTAACTTAATTTAGGCTTTTAACCCAGAAAATGCAATGGCTCGTATTAGCTGACTGGCGCATTTTAAACCTAGTTCCCCTAACAATTTACTCGCACCGCTTGATAGAACAAGACTCGGGCAAAATCGGTTTTAGATTCTTTTTATTGCGAATTTGAAATTTGAAATCTCATATAATTGGAAAACAACACGATGTTATTTTGTTGGTAGTAGAAGTGTTTGATTGGATTCTTAGAACAGAATCCTACGATAACCTTAATAAACCGTTCTAATTTGAATATTTCAATATTCATTAAATTACTCTTCGATAGAATGTGAACAAGCTGATTTTTTGATACTTGACCCTAATATGAGATGATTTGTTTTCCTAATTTTGAACCTCGAAACGACTATTTTTAGTTTAGTTCACAGGAAAAGCTGATTCAAAATTGTACGTGTATCCGCCAGAATATTCAGATATTATGCTTGACATACAGGTCGCTCGCATTCATAGCACTGGGTTATAATCCATCCAAATCCGAACATAATTTGAAAACTACTACATACTAACTACTTCTAATACTCACCTGCCACCAGGACGTGATAGAGGCAGTGACCACTCTGACCGTACGCGTTTGTAGCCGTGCAGGTGATCGTACCAAAGTTGGTGAACGACTCGATCCGGTACAGGTACAGCTGCCCATCGACGAGCTCCGGCTTGGGTGGTTCGAGCTTCCTACGCATCGTTAGCTTCTGATTCGGGCCGACCAGCATGTTGTGGCTGCCGGCGCCGGACGACGGTGACGATGCGGATGACAACGAAGATGATGGCACCCGGTGGTGATGGTGATGGGTGGAATGGTCCCCATGTGAGGACGATGACGATGATAACGACGACGAAGATGCCGCTGCGGAGGACGACGAAGCCACCGAGCCTAGGTGATCCTGTAGCTGCAGAAGCGGTTCGGTGAATTCCACGTTCGTGTACGGCGGTAGCTCGAGCATGCTTTCCAGCGAGTTGTTAAATTGCCACCGGAAGAGCAAGTTGTGCTGGAGGGGTGTGGAGGCGGTTTAGATATTAATGGTCCAACAATTTACGAACATTTAATGCGAATAAATAAATTACCATCGGATTAGCGTCGATGTCGCAAGTGATGTTCACTGTTTGCTTAACAGCGGCTCGTATTATTTGGGCTTCTGATTTGCACACCGGCGGATCTGTGGCGAGCGAGAGCGAAAGAGGCGTATGAGTTTGATGAATCTAATGGCTTGTTTGAGTCCGGAGGTATGCGGACTGTGTGTTACAAACTAAGCTGCTTGTGGACGGTACGGATAGAATGTTGGTAATAGGAGGAACGTGCATGAAATACTATTGCTGCTATCATAATTGGATTGGGGTGGAAATGGACGATGGTTGATAAGATTGGGACTGGAATATTCCATGAATAGGAAGGTCCACGGTTCGATCATTATTCTGCAGGTGGGCTTGTACCATAATTTGATAGCATGATGAATCCTCACCACTAATTTCCGTCACAGGATGAATATTATTATGCTGTTATTGGTGGCAACAGATGGGACATGCATATATGTAATATACGACTATGAACAACCGTACGTCTCCATGTACAAACATGCCACATCTTTTAGAAACTAATAAGTGTTCTATCGAATGCTAAATTTATGGTTGATTCATGTTTCAAACAACATTTTGCTGATAATTGTGCTTGTGCATCGAAGATAAGTAAATTCTATGTCTCTTGTCGTTCATCGGAAATGAGGGTATTTCTTACTCAATAGTACTGGGACCACATTGCATTTAAAACTAATTAGGATAATATGCATCCCTTATTAACATATGTTCCAAACAGATTGATCGATCACCCGACTACCAACTAACCTCACTCAGTGACCGTCAATCATGTTTGTGTCCCGTATATAAATGATGCTATCGAACAGATGACACACATTCTCCTTCCAGTGGAGCACCATGCCCCGAACAGAAATTGAAAAGAAACTGGGATCCGAATTTGTTGTGACAGTCAGAGTTGTTGAAACATGCCACAACGTAAATACATATTCCGATACAAGTTTACCACGCTAATGTTTTCGACTTCGATTCGGATGAAGGGTAGATGGCTAACCTTTTAGTCCTTTGCCTCTAGCGCCAATGAGTTGGAATCGAATCGGTAGTTTACGAATTATGATGGCACATAACATGGAGTACGCGTCCGGATTGAACTCGGAGCTTCGGAACGTGGTGCACAACAGCGGATAGATTGCTGTAAATGTTCCAGGGCACGCACAGTCGTAATGTATCATCATTATTATCATTTCGATTCGATGGGCGGCCGAGTGATTGTGTTTACTACACAGGAGAGTGTTAAAACCACGTGTGCTTAAGGGGGAGACCCTTCCTACCGTGAACCAAGTGTTTGAAATGGAAAGGGATATATGGATGACAAACATAGCGATGCGAACGGTGGTGGTGGAATAATGGTGATGGTGGTGGGCAATATAATTACATTTGATATCCAAATAGAGCTGATTGCTGTTGACGGTCCCGAGCGTGTTGGCCGCCTTGCACATGTACTCGCCGTGGGTCGCCTTCGTGATGCTCTGCAGCACCAGCGTCTGATTGGAGATGATTACACCGCGTGCTGATTGTAGCAGTTTATTCTGGAATTAAATTCGAATTATTATGTTGCTAAGAACGATTCTGTCAGAAGGAAGTACAGATTGTGGTGGAGGAAACTTCAGGCTGCGTGTTTGAAACAATTTGTTTTCGGCTTAGCAAATGGTGTTCCTGTGTAAATTATAGACAATTTACCAAATTTTGCCGTTTTCATAATTTCGCTATTTTTGTTTACTTTTTTATACAGATTTCTTGAAACGCATCGTTCTACATTCTAAGCTTTATTTTGGTGAAATTAAGGCTTGATGATAGATTATATTTGTTTGTTGAATCTTCTTCTATCTTCTATGTACATTAAAATGAATTTCTGTCTGTCTGACCCTTGTAGACTCGGATACTACTAAACCGATCGGCGTGACAATTTGTATGCAGAGGTTTTTGGGGCAGGGAAGGGTTTTTAAGATGGTTCGAAACCCCTCCTCCTTTGGAAAGGAGGGCTCCCATATAAATGACACCAATTGTCTGCATAATCAGAGAATAAATCAATTTTAGGCGAAACGAAGTTCGTCGGGTCTGCTAGTATCAAAATATAACAAAAAAAAACCTTCACTTTAAGGGAGCAATTTAACGAAATCAATTAGACCCCAAAATTCAAATAATATAAAAGTTAATACTTTTCGGTTGTAACGTAATTGTTACAATGCATTGTTATGTGAGTGTTTTTTTTTATTTAAAAATAAATTTAATAATTTTTATAATAATTGTTACTATTTTTGGTGATATTAATTGACTAACTTTTGAGATTAAGAGATAAAGTTGGGAAAATCGAAATTAACGACAAATTTGAAAAAAAAATCATCACATTGCAATATCATCTAAGCGCACGATATTATCTTTGATTGTGCAAAGATATTATCTCAAATCTGAAAAGAATTGATCATTGAAGCATTTGATGATGATCCGGATAGCCAGCACAGTTTCAGTTATGCTCACGTTGCGAAGACGTTGCTACAACAAAATTTGTGAAAAAATTTATCTCTCAGACGAACATTGAACTTTATTTACGGAGCCTTTAGATAACTATGATCAATATCCCATGATTTCAGTATCTTTGTTCAGAAGATTAAATAATGGGATGGTTTGGAATGCCTGTTTCGAGGCCTTTCCAGAAATTCCCTTTGAATTTATTCAGAAACTCACGTTTAAGCCCTCAATAGCCACCTCCTACTCACGCCCCAGAAATTCTTCCGAAAATTCCTCCAAGAACTTTCTTGGAAAACTTGAAAAACTGTGGGATTTTCTTTCTACGAGAATTATCCCGGAAATTCCTTGTAAAATTCGTCTGCAAATTCATCTGGCTATTTCTTCAGATATTCTTCCGCAAATTTCACCAAAACTCTTTAGGAATTACTTTCAAAAATACTCCTTGAAATTCCTCTGGAAATTCTTCAACGAATTCTTCTGGAAGATCCTGCCGGAATCAAAATTGCTCAAAATTGCTGCCGGTACTTCCCCTTAGTTTTCTTAAAAAAATTATCCAAAAATCCTTCTGAGTTTTCCAAGATTTTTTTCCAGGAATGTACAGCAATATCTTAAAACAATAGCCCCGGAAATTCTTCTATAAACTCTCCCCCTTTTTCTTCAACAAACTCCTCCATGAATTCTCCCAAAATTTCCATCAAGAAACTTCCTCAAGAATTCCTTCAAAAATATCTTTACAAGTTCCCCCGAAAATTTCTTCAAGAATTCCTCGGGAATTCTTTTTTGAATTCCCACAGAATTTCCCTGCCGAATATTACTTCAAGAACTACTCCATGAGGTTTCTATTGCGGGAAGCATTTCCGAAGGAATTTCTACGAGAGTATCCGGAGGAGTTCAAAGATGATTTCCTGGAGAATTTCCTGAAGTGATTTCGTAGGAAGTTCGCGATGGAGTTCCTGGTTTGAGTCCCACGAGGATTTTTTGGATAAATTCTTGATGGATTTTCTGATGGATTTTCTGGAGAAATTCTGGGAGGAGTTCCTAGAAGAGTATCTGAAAAAAAATCTAAGAGAAATTTCTTCAAATGCAGCTCATAAGGAATCTTCAGAAAAAAATATTTTGGAATTTCCAATTCATAAAATATTTATTTTTTATTTCCAATTACCAATTAGATTTGGTTTGTTGGGATTTGGTTTGTTGTTCAATAAATTTTTGATTGAAGAGTTGGTTTACAAGCTTGTTGTTTAGTGTTTGTATTTTGTTGGTCCAGTCCGTGTCGATCCTTTCGTATGTGTTCGTGTCGCTGACAAGGATCGACACGGACTGGACCAACAAAATACAAACACTAAACAACAAGCTTGTAAACCAACTCTTCAATCAAAAATTTATTGAACAACAAACCAAATCCCGTTTGGTGTCTTACCATGCTACGTGTCCAAAAATTTATGGACTACCCTAAATACACAAACCGGGCAATCCGTTGAGGGTAATACTATCGTGTATCAATTGCCCAACGTATTACCTGTCCAAATATCTTGCAGACATACTGCGTCGATCGATTGATCAAAGCAAATACAATGTGCAAAATTCTTACGAGTTCTGCACATTTGTAAACAGCACCACATTGCCTCCTAACTATGTGTTGGTTTCGTTCGACGTGGTAAGTCTGTTTACGTGTATACCAAGGGACGTCGCAATAGAAGCGGTACGAAATAATTGGAGTTCGATCGAGAAAAATACATCCATTAAAAATGTAGAAATGTTTGTTGAGCTAATAAGCTTCAATCTCTCCTCCAGTTATTTCGTTCAAAGTGGAGTGTTCTACCGCCAAAAAGTGGAACGGCAATGGGTAACCTTGTCGCCTGCACTTGCGGATCTAGTGATGGAAACGTTACTAGATCACGTGCTTGGTATGATCGGTATTCCGATTCCGTTTCTGAAAAGTACGTCGACGATTTGATCACCGCTCTACCGAGAGAAAAGGTTGAGTATGTGAGAAACGCTCTAAACGGGTTCAACTCACACATTCAATTCACGTGTGAAATTGAAAACAACAACCAGCTCCCGTATCTCGACATGCTGTTGATACGCACAGAGCAACAAATGATCGTCACTGATTGGTATAAAAAACCAATTGCTTCGGGACGAATTTTGAATTACTTCTCGTTTCATCCACTTACACAAAAATTAAACACGGCTACCGGCTTTATCGGGAGAGTTTTTCAACTTTCGACGTGCAGATCGGAAACTGAGAAGAAGGATTTGGTTCGAGAATATTTGCTCATAAACAACTATCCCAGTTCATTGATAAATCGGTTAATTAACAGATTTATCAATAAGAACGCAATCATTGAAAATAATAACAGCAACATTTCTCCCGAACCTAAAATTTACCGATCACTCCATCATGTGGAGAATCTCACACCGGCTCTCGCTAAAATTATAAAACGAAATTTTCCTAATATTTCACTGGGCTTCAAATGTGTCAAAAACAATAGGCTGTTGTTTTCTAAGCTGAAGGACAAAACGTCACTTTTAGAAAGACGGAATGTGATTTATCGCATCCCGTGCGCTGACTGTGACTGCTCGTACATTGGCTTAACTACACAACAACTTAAAAATCGTCTCTCTGGTCATCGCTCTCTCATCAATCGCTTAGCTCAGTTGAAATCTTCTAACCCAGACGGAGCGATTGAGAGAGAAGATGAATTCAAAAAGACGGCATTGATGGTACATGCCATTGAGAATGATCACCAATTCGATTTGTCTAAAACCAGAATTCTAGAACAAGACAATCGACTACCTGCACTTCAAATACTCGAAATGTGTCACATTTTCAGTGACAACACAACGGTGAATTTCAGGACCGATACAAGTAATTTAAATGCAGTGTATACAGGTTTTCTGCACTCAATCGGCGTCGGATAAAGACAGCAAAGCATCGTCTCGCTCGCTGCATCATTTCGCTGCTCTTTTCTCATCTGTCCCATTCTAATGTTTTTGGCATCTCTTTTTCTGTTTCGTACCTCCATCTTCAAACTGTTATCTATGTGCGCAGGTGAAAGCTGTGTAAGTTTGTGCTCCCTTTTTTTTTTTTTAAGTTGTACCAATTCAATGTAAAACGAATTAAGTCACTATAATCCGAATTCTAATGTAATTACAGTGAAATGTTGTTAGCCGTCCAATTAATGTTTCAACCCTACTTGACCTAAAAATAACTGTTCAGTGTAAGTAAAAATGTTTGTACTGTTCAACTTAGTTAGTGACTAAATATGTGGAATTTTGTAGTTTGCCCTGAGGATGAATGAATAAACATTCGAAACGTCGGCTTTGACTAAAACGGTTGTTTTATTAGTAACCCGTGGACCGATATAACGCCATAAAACCCAAAAAATCACAAACAACGGTCGTAAATTCATCAATATACAAAAGAAATTCTAATAGGAATTTCAGGGGGCGTTAGAGGGGCAATTCCTTAGTTTCCTGAAAAACAATTAACACATGTTCATCTTTATGTTTGGCCGAGAAAATGTTGAATAGAAAAGGATCTACTGGCTAGGATGTTATTGATCAGTTTTTTTAGTAGTTTGTCAATAACTCATTTCAGAGGATATATTTCAATATGTGTTGTATGGTGGACTTCTAGTGTAAAGGTTTATTTATAACTCTGCCTGAAATTCATACAATTCGTTGAATGAAATTCACTAATTACGGAGCAATAGCTTCAGTAGCATTAACCTATACTAAATGTTTGAAATTTTGTTATCATTTAGTATAAGATACTGCTACTAGCGCTATATCTCCGGTAGAAGTTAATTTCAAATATCGACGGCAAAAACGATTCTAAAGATGTGAAAATTAGAATAACTTTAGAAAGAAAGTTATCCCTGTTTTACATCTTTGAAATCAGTCTTATTATCGTTATACCCATCTTAGTGTTATGTACTCGTATAATTACGAATCATAATAAAGGTTCCTCGGAACCAACATGCAAAATTATGTACGATGTGCATTATAAAATTTTTTGCTTTGATAGTACGTACACTAAAATAATGCAGGTGTACGTACTATCGAGGTATGTCTGCAGTACCTTTTTGTGTGATTTAGTGTAATAGCGTCTTCGAGACATTTTATCAGTAAGTCGATGCTATTCTTTGGAGGTAAAAGTGAGATAAAACAAATATTTTTTTCCACTTTACAACATATCTTATTCCTTCGCGAAAGTTGTAGCAAAAGTTCCTTAAAAACTTTATCGAAGGCACCAAGTTTGTAATTTCATTACATTTGGAGATTTATTGCTTTTTATGCTAATAAGCTTTGAACATGTTGGACGTTTAAGCATACAAGCATATGGAGCCGCATGGTGCATTGGTTCATGATGCTTTGCATAGTAGAAAATGGTTTTTGATGAAACATTCCTTACATTCGCGTGCTACTCTACAGTCCAGGTATTAATTTAAAGTTCAATATTTGTTTTGGAGATAGAAGAAAAAGAGAACGTTATTTTTGGCAACCGACCCGGCAACGAAATAAGGACTATAATTGGAAACTCGGTACCTGGAATGTCAGGACCCTAAATGAACCTGGACGAGTGAGCCTTCTGGCTCGCGAACTGCAGAAGGTTGGAGTGAACGTGGCCGCTATTCAAGAAGTCCGATGGCCTAGATCCGGAGAACGTGAATTCCGAGCCATGGACCCCACGACCAACACTGCATTCAAGTATAACATCTATCACAGCGGCGGTGAAAAAGCAGAGCATGGAGTTGGTTTCGTAGTGATGGGCAAGCAGATGAAGCGAGTGATGCGGTGGAAACCCATTAGCGAACGAATCTGTGTGTTGAGGATACGGGGCAAATTCTTCAATTACAGCCTAATCAACGATTACGCACCGACAAATGATAAATCCGACGACGTGAAGGACACGTTTTATGAATGTCTTGATAAAGCCTATGGAGAGTGCCCAAAGCATGACGTGAAAATTGTTATCGGAGACGCTAACGCTCAGGTCGGTAGAGAGGACTTTTTCCGTCCCATAATCGGTAGGGAGAGCCTTCACTCCGCCACCAATGACAACGGCCTACGGCTAGTAAATTTTGTTGCTGCCAGAGGGATGACATCGCACACTGGTTCAGAAGCCCCCAAAAGGTGCGTTTTTTAGTTTTCGACCTGAAAGCTACATTTTAGAGTCATGATGTTTTCAGAAGAGTTGAAGGATATTTCTTGGGCTTTCTTTTGATAAGAAAACATCAATGATCTATTCACCTTAAAGGGCGGTATAAAAAGAAAAAATTTACGCAGATGTACAAAAGCAGTGGTTGTTCTCTGCAATGTTATAAAGAATGTGAATTGGAACATCTTTCCTGAAGACACATTATTTTAAGTTGATTCAAAACAATAGTGGAACACGACGGAACAAAACAAATCATTGTGCATTCGGTAGCATAAAACCGAATCTTTCAGATGGTGACTGTTTGGCTTGCCGCCTCTTGCCGCTTTTCATGGTGTGTTGATATGAAAATTGACTATTTTTTCTAAAGATTCCTTAATAACTTTGACAGGTTTCAAGATAGATCAAAGTAGTCTTCTAGACAAACATGTTTTTTGTCATTATGCACAACTTTCTAGAATAAACCATAGTGCTAAAATCATTTCCAAAAAAGTTATGCTCAAAATATGATTTTTTGGGGTCATTCATACAAAACGTGCTCTAATTTCTTACAAAACCGTTTGTCCAACATTGTGTCTTCAGAAAAGATGTTCCAATTCACATTCTTTATAACATTGCAGAGAACAACCACTGCTTTTGTACATCTGCGTAATTTTTTTATTCCATACCGTTCTTCAAGGTGGATAGATCATTGATATTTTCTTATCAAAAGAAAGCCCAAGAAATATCCTTCAACTTTTCTGAAGACATCATGACTCTAAAATGTAGTTTTCAGGTCGAAAACTAAAAAACGCACGTTTTGGGGGCTTCTGAACCAGTGTGCATCGGTAGCACCTACTTTGCACGAAAGAACATCCGAAAGCACACCTGGAGAAACCCAAATGGTGAAACTTGCAAGGATGTTATCGATCATTTAGTAATTCGCGTTCGATCATTTAGTAGTTTGTTAATAACTCATTCCAGAAGCTGAATTTCAAAATGTGTTGTATTAGTGGACTTCTAGTGCGAAGGTTTTTCTACAATTCTACCTAATGATTCGTTGTTAAAATTCAGCTAATAACGGAGTTATAGCGCTAGTTGCAGTAATTTAAACTTACTGATTGGAATTTTGTTATCATTTAGTCTAAGTTACTGAAACTATAGTTATAACTCCGTTTATAGTGGAATTCAAACAAGGAACCATAAGGCAGAATTGCAGAAAAACCTTTGCACTCCACCATACAACACATTTTGAAATTCAGCTTCTGGAATGAGATATTAACAAACTACTAAATAATCGAACGCGAATTACTAAATGATCGATAACATCCTTGGAAACTTGCAACCAGATAGACCATGTTCTGGTGAATGTTATCGATGTGCGGACATTCAGAGGTCCGAACATTGACTCTGATCATTACCTCGTTGTCAGTAAAATTCGATCACGGTTGTCAACTGTATCAAACGAAAGATCACAGCGAACGATGCGTTACAATATCCAGCGATTGTCGGCGGAAGGAGTATCGGCTGAGTACCGCCAGAAGCTCGACGAACGGAAAAGTGCAATCAACGTTAGCGACAACATCAACGATCTATGGGAGTCGATCCATGGAGCGGTGAGCACAACAGCACGAGAAGTGGTAGGCACTGCACAGAGGCGACCCAGGACGGGATGGTTCGATGTGGAGTGTCAGAGAGAGACAGGCGAGAAGAACCCTGCCAGAAGCCGGATGTTGGTGTCGGGGACTCGATCGAACAGAGAAACGAAACTACCGCAGAAAGAAGAAAGAATATGAAGAACATGTGATTAGCAAGGCGCAGGAAGAAATGGAGCAGAACGATATGCGGAGGTTCTATGAGTCTATCAATGGTGTGCGGAGAAAGACAGCGCCGTCTCCTGTCATGTGCAACGACCAACAAGGGAATTTGCTGACAGATAAAACCGAAGTGGCTGCCAGGAATGAATGAATTATGACAAACTATGCTTCAACATGGTTCTCCGGCGAAACTGATACGGCTGATTCGTATAACGTTGGACGGATCGAAATCAAGTGTAAGGGTTGCGGATGAAATATCGACGTCATTTGTTACCTTAGATGGATTAAAGCAGGGTGATGCACTCTCGAATCTACTGTTCAATATAGCGCTCGAAGAAGCGATTAGGAGAGCTGGTGTGCAAAGAAGCGGTA
Source organism: Armigeres subalbatus (assembly GCF_024139115.2). Taxonomy (NCBI): domain Eukaryota; kingdom Metazoa; phylum Arthropoda; class Insecta; order Diptera; family Culicidae; genus Armigeres; species Armigeres subalbatus. Next base: position 6,156,435 of record NC_085141.1, on the reverse strand, counting down.
CCATTATCATAAGATCGCATATGCTCCTGGGATTTGCGGACGATATTCTATATTATCGAGATTGATCGCCATGCCGTGGAAGAGACTTTTGGGCCTTTTAAGAGGGAGACAGCAAGGATTGGACTCACGATGCCACGAATATCAGCAAAACGATGTACATGGTCACTGGCAATCAACGTGGACTCAACGTGGTGGTAGCGAAAAGGTGATGGATAGTGGAAAATTTGAAGCGGTAGAAGAATTTGTGTATCTTGGAACATTAGTGACGTGCGATAATAATGTTACCCGCGAGGTGAAAAGGCGTATTGCAGCTGCAAATAGGGCTTATTACGGACTTCGTAACCAGCTTAAGTCCCGTAGTCTGCAAACGAAAACAAAACTCGCGCTGTATACTACTCTGATTCTTCCGGTGGCTTTATACGGCCATGAGACATGGACGTTAAAGGAGGCTGATCGGAGAGCTCTCGGAGTGTTTGAGCGTAAGGTGCTGCGTTCAATACTCGGCGGTAAACAGGAGAACGGTATCTGGCGGCGTCGCATGAATCACGAATTGTACCAGGTGTATAAAGGGCTGGATATTATTAAGCTTATACAACACGGCAGACTACGGTGGGCTGGTCACGTTGTTCGTATGCCGGAAAAACGTCAAGCGAAGATAATATTTAGTAGATAACCCGGAAGAGGCCGCAGGCTTCGTGGAAGGCCGCATACACGATGGCTTTTTGCAGTTAAAGAGGACCTGAGGGCGCCCAATGTTCAGGCCGACTGAAAGTGATTGGCCCAGGATCGAGTCCAGTGAAGAAGGATACTCCATTCGGCGTAGGTTCATCGAAGAGCTGTAGCCCATCAAGTAGTATTTGTACTTTGTTATGCGTATGAGATTGACTGCCACAATTTGTCCGTTGTCAAGTAGCAGTTCAAATATGGCTAAAAACTGCCGGCTTTAGGGCGCGAACAAGTATGAAACGATAGAGTGTGAAAGGGAGGCATGAAGACTATCTATTGAACAGCACAACAATCGAAGCATGAATCTTCTTGCCTAACGTCCTGGTAGCGGACGGCTTGGTTAGGGTATGGAAACCACCGTGGAACCAAATCAGGCATGTGGAGGTTTTGGAAGGTAAGATATGTTAAGAAAATTATTTTGAGCTATTTAGTGGAATGTCTTCACTTGTCATAAGACGAGTTTGTACAAACCCATTCAATTCCACCACTTAATTGTATCTTGACAGATACGTATTTCGACCTCAACAGTAAGGCCGTCTGCAGTGTCTCAGTGATTTGACTATGCGTCCAATTTTTGAATCTCGAGCTCGTTCAGTAGCCGCTAGGTTGCGAAGGCCGACGGAGGTCCTTCGTAGCTTAGTTGGTTAAAGCACCAGTCTAGCGTACTGTAGGGTCGTGGGTTCGAGTCCCATCGAAGGGAAAGTGGTTACCTTCAATACATTTTCCGAATTTATATCTTCCACATAACGTACATATTCACATATGAGTTTTCACAACATTGTAAATTGGAAAAATTGGACAAATTAGGCAAAGGAGCCAAATTAGGCTCATTAGACAAATTAGACAAGTTAGACAAATTAACCAAAAAATGCATTTTGTTAGGAAAATTATTTTGAGCTTTTTAGTGGAATGTCTTCACTTGTCATAAGACGAGTTTGTACCTTCCCATTCAATTCCACCACTTGATTGTACCTTGACAGCTACGTATTCAGTGTCTCGTACAGTAAGTCGAGTACGAGACACTGAAGACGACCTTACTGTTGAGCTCGAAATACATAACTGTCAAGGTACAATCACGTGGTGGAATTAAATGGGAACGTACAAACTCGTCTCATGTCTTGACTTACATGGGCATAAAAGTATCATTGTGTTAGCCCCATGATATACGAATGCAAAAACCGTAATGTGACTTAGAAACCTCGCGGTTAATAACTGTGGAAGTGCTGAATGAACACAGTGGGAGATGTAGTGCCAATAAGGAAAAGAAGAAAAAGAAAGAAACAAATTAGACAAATTCGGAAAAATGCACAAATTATACAAACTAGACGAATTATACATTGTTATATTATACATTATACATATACATTATACATTATACATTATACTAATTACATAGACAAGTTAGACTCTGGGATGGAGGGAAAAAACGCCATGTCGGCAAAGAGGAAAAAAATGCCATGTCATCTGCTACCAGACAATCGCTATCACGAATTGTCAGATGCATTTAGCAATCTTTTGTGTGGAAATATTAGTATCTTATTTGAAACATTTCAAGTGCTTTCTGTTATACGAAGGCTGTTTCACTTGGAAGAGTATTCCAAAATAGCCGAGCAGCTTAATAATAAATAGTTTCAATTATGTATTCAATCTCGATTTAAACGTCATTATGTGAATAGGTTTACAAATTAGCTAATTGCAAACACTTTGACTGTGCTAGGAAGAGCCTACACGGGTTAAACAATAAAAAATACATTGCCAATTGGTCGGGGTTCTGCCAAATCGCACCAAGCGTTTTTTGAGTGGCTTGTGGCATTTAGTACGTATAAGGAAAACGGAAATCATTTCATATACATTCATACAAAAAGTTGTTGTAGGATATCCTCAGTTATATGGTTGAATGAAATTCAATTTAATATTTGATCAATTAAATCTGCTAAACGAAAGCTTGGGCAGAAAAATGTTTTTTTTTGTTGGCGCTTGATGCGATTTGGCAGAACCCCAGCCAATTGTGATAAAAAAACGAGAATCTAAACAAGGAACAAAATGCAGCGTCTTTGCCAGTTAGACAAACTAGACAGATTCAACTTGGAATCGAACTCATGACCATTCCCTTATAAGGCGCTACGCTACGACCCCCCCCTACGGGTCGACACTACTGTATTAAAACCAATTTACAGACCCCAGTCGATTTTGGCAACATTCGGTTTGTGGCAACATTCGATGTTGGTAACAAAGCCATTCGATTTTGGTAACAAAGCCATTCGATTTTGGCAACAAAATCATTTGAATTTGGCAACATTTTAATTTTATTGTCCCAAGTTACATTTTAAGTTTTGTAACACTCTTGAAGACCATAATTTACTCTGCAAGAGTGTTATAAAACCAGTATGAAACTATAACGCTACTAGTGATTTTTTTAATTTTTGGTATTGCTCATAAGCCAGGTAAATCTCATAGTCCTTGTAAAAAAATGGTTAGAGCCCTAAACCGATACAAAAATCGTGAAAACCGCGTATTTTTTTTACAAGGAAAACGCTCAAATTTGAAAATTCTCGTAAAAAAATGGCTAGACCCCCCAACGTAAAAAAAATGTAAAAAAAACGCATTAAAAAATTCTCAGTGTCACAATAAGTGAATAAACGTGAAAAATCATTAGGAAACAAAAACCATTCGATTATTGATACTCTTATTGAGGATAATTTTTAGTCTAATAAATCGTTGATCCGGAGCCACCGAAAAAACGGGGAAAATAGTTAATTTGCAGTGAAACGAATGCTTAATCCATCTATGATCTACGCAAGTCTAGAAAATAATGGATTTCAAATTCTTGCACTTGGGTGCGCTAGAGTATATGAAACTACCAGTTTGATTCGATATCTCGGGATCCATTTGGTTTTGGAAGCTGCCGTCTTCTACAAAGTTATTCGAGTTGTTGGAAACTAATATCTTGAGAAACTGTTTAGTTTAGTAATCCTCTGAAAGGCGTCGATAATATGTATGAGAGATCAGTTTGGTTCAATATCGCGGAATCTGAGGAATATAGAAAGTTGACGTCTTCTACAAAGCTGTTCGGGGATTGGAAACCAATATCTTGAAAAACTGTTTAGTTTTTAATTCATCTGCAAGGCGGCGCTACAATACATAAGAGATCAGTTTGGTTCGATATCTCGGTATCTGTAGGTTTAAAAAGTTGCGGCTTTCTATAAAGTTGTTCGGGGATTGGAAACCAATATGTTGAGAAACTATGTAGTTGAGAATTCATCCGCAAGGCAGCGCTGTTGTATTCGAGCGGACATTTACGATTTTACGGACATATCGGGTTTCCCGAGATTCCCAAATTGCATGCATAGTGGAAGTGTTGGCTTTGCAAATTGATTGTGAGTCATTCGACTCTGCGTCCAATTTGGGATTCTCGAGCTTATTCAGTAGCCGCTAGGTTGCGTAGGCCGACGGAGGTCCTTCGTAGCTTAGTTGGTTAAAGCACCAGTCTAGCGTACTGAGGGTCATGGGTTCGAGTCCCATCCAAGGAAAGTAGTTACCTCCAATACATTTTTCAAATAATAATTTTCCACATAATGTACATATTCACATCTGGGTTTTCAGAGCAGTGACAGGAATGTTTCTCTACGTTTGATGACAATTTTAGGTGATGGATTACTAATAGATGTACACACTAATTCTTCTTACAATTCATCTTACAGCCACCCTCAGTATTATCTTGCTTTGTAGCCGCGCATCTTACCGTATGGCTAAGGAGGGCCCAGCTCAGGAGTAACCCAACACTAAAAAACGGAACTTGGAGCATTAAGAAATGTTAGATAATCGCATACCTAAGATTGCTTATATATGTTAGGTCGAGTTTATTTTTATATAAAGTGCATGTTGGAAACACATTTATGGTTTTATACTATGCGGGAAGACCAAAGCACAATATTTTTGCCAAACTAAAAATAAATTGCCAGTCCATTTTGTGTTGAAACTCTAAAACAGAACATACCGTTTTGGCTCAAATCCCGAACATGACTCATATACCGAGCATTGGCGTTTTGGAACCCTAAAACTAAAAATTCCACCGGTTTTCAGTTCTGATAATCAAGATTACAAATGAATTCAAGGTCCTATGAAAAGAATTACACGAATAAAGCCAAAATTGCCATTTAAAAGCAAGTGTTCGGAATATGAGCCATGTTCAGAATTTGAGTCAAAACGGTATCAACACTTACAACCAAAACAATCGAATCTGACTCGTTCCAATCTTTAGGTCTTTGTCATTATTATTTTCAACCAAAACAAAGCTTTCTTGTTGATTTTACAGTCGCCTGTCCACATCTCAATATTGATAGTGGGATTGTGAGAGATCGAGGAATAGAAGAAAAAGTGGAATGAGTACTAAGAAAAAATTGTCATTCGTCATTTCTTATCGTTGATGTGTTTTTAATTTCCAAAAATGGTCTAGTAGCCATAATTTTACAAAACATTACAGTAGAGGTGATATATTGTGCAAAATATATGTAATATTACGTAACCGAATCAGAACTGTCAGTCAATCAAGCGATAAGTTCTCACTTTGAATTGTTAAATTCCCCATACTAATTTCCTTACAAACAAAACATTCATTACATGAGATGAGACGAAATCAGATGAGTGTCTGGAGCAAAATCGATTTTTTGAACCACCCAAATGTGTACAAGTAAACCATTTGGTCTAAAGATCAGGATAAATATATTGACATCGGCAGCAAAATAAAATTTCCATGAAGAATAAGAAACTTTCCGTAAAAAATAGGAAATTGCCAATGAAGAAATGAAGGTATGAGCAATATGAATAAATGTAAAATTTCCACAAATAATGCATAATTTCCATAAACAATTGAGAATTTTCCACGAAACAAGAATAAATTATCACTTTTAAAAGCAAAAATTGCAATTATAAAAAAAAAAAAGATTTTTCCATGAAGAAATCAAAATGTCACAAAAAATACAAAATTTCTTTTTTTTTTTTTTTCATGTAACCCGTTGGCAGTCTCTCGACTCAAACTCTACTCCGGGTCCATCCCTGTTATTCCCCACGGTAATTAAATTTGCTTCTATGAGCCTCTATTTTAGATCAATAACAGACGTTCCTAAGCCACGTTGCTCAAATGGTCACTGTTTTAGGCCTGATCCAAATAGTTTTATTAAATAGTCCCCTTCAATAACATAACTGATCACCGTTTTCACCATTATAACTATCACTCATCACTCCAACTTAACACTAGGTCTATTCCCTGTTGATCCGGTGATTAAATTTGCTTCTACGAGCCTCTATTTTTGATCATTAACAGACGTTTCTAAGCTACGTTGCTCAAATGGTCACTGTTAAGGCCTGATTCAAATAGTTTTCTATAAAATAATCCCGGTAGCATCATTTATTATCGTTTTCATCACCATCACTATCATAATTACTATTGTCCCTGTCATCACAAATATCTTATTTACAGTCATGAACACACACACAATGAATCGATCTTCAAAACAGCGCTGTTATATATCATATCAGAACCGACACTTCTACTAGCTTTCATTGGACATGTACCGAATATTTTACATTATTTCTAGTATAATTATAGAATAATTCCACTTCTAGCACCTCAACTCAATATTGCATTTCATTCTTCATACTCACTGCAAACATGTTCCCATCCCTATCAACTCTATCTTTTACCTAGCTTCTTCTGTCACTATGTCTACACCACCAATACCAACTTGTATATTAACCTTTTCACTAACACTTGCATAACCACACAATCACTATTTTCATATCAACAACCATTTTTCACAATTTCATCAAGATCAGCCATCATCACTACTACCCTTACTACAATGTTAACGCAAACAAAAACTAGTCAGTCATTTTTTTTTTCTAAATTTGCAGTTTCCATCAAACAAATGAAGCTCAAAAAATAATAAGCTTATAATCTATCGCGAGAGTCAGTCTTATTGTAGATAAGATGACAAAGAGAGAAAACTTGAATAGAAGTGCATTTTTGAAACAATAATATAATATAATATAAACAATAACGCACTAGATTTTGATAAATATGACTCGTTTAAAATTTATTTTGGAATCTATCTGGTCTATTTACCAGGCCACACTTCAGAACCGTGCGCCCATCAATCATCAAAAATTCTCAACTTAACAACACCGAATACTGTTGCTATGGGCCTGTTGGTTTTCAAAAGCTTCGAAATCGCCTCCGAATAAGATTCAACAGGTAATAATTTTACAGACATTTCTTAAGCTTCGAATTTTTGATAGGCTTAGGAAGTATTATGGTAGATCTTTATGTCTATGGATCTACTGTTAATCTAGTCATAATTATGTCGAATGTTTCGCACTGTGTCATTATTACTCTGCCTGTCTTAGTTATCTTATGTTTCCTACGTTATTCAGTTCAATTCTATACTCATTGTAGATTATGTTACGTTTTGATGTCAGTTCATTGTCTTTATTGTTAAAGGTCACCTCCTCTCAGGCGAGTATCCTAGTTCAAGCGTATAAGTAAGAACCGCTTAAGAGTTAAGTAAACGTGAAGAAATGGTCTTTAAGTTGTCTAATAGTCTCAAAGCCTTACATACAAGCGTAGCATTACTGTAATTTTATGGGTCGTGGTCAGCTATAGGATTCACTTTTCGGTGGCAAAGTACAGCTTCATCACGCCTATTCCCTATCTATTTGAAAAAAATATCGAGATTGAAGCCAATGTAAGATTGTTTGCATACCATCGTTTTAATTTGTGGTATTTTTAATTATGGTTCGTTAAAGTGAGACATAACAAAATAAAAAGGTGCCACGTTCCTAGTTTTGATAAAACTTCTACTCAGTGAATCCAAGAGTCAATTCCCTATTAATGTCTTGATGATATTTTCTACTGGTTAATTCCTACCTAGCTATGTTTCAGCGTGGCTACGACTCATCATCATCAGGGAACGCCTCAGAAAAGTATTGCCGCATAGTAGAGATCATTATCACTGATGAAAAGGACCTCTACCTGTCTGCTCCACCATTGAAGGCTCCAAGATACGATGTCCGTTGAATCACATGCACATGCGTAAAATCAGTGCATCAATGCCGGATTATATGTGACGCGGCATTAAACAAAAAATAGTCAACATGTGATATCACCACGACAGGATATGTCTTTGGTTTCCATATCAGTGCTAATGGCGTAAGCCCACCCATTGCGGCAAGATAACATATTCGAGGGGAGGGAGAAATAATGTAAGAAAAATGCTTGAGAATATCATTTCAAGACCAAACTGCAGCAATCTGAAAAAGTGACGTATTCACCATTTTCCAAAAATGGTGTTAACGAGTAGTACTCATCGAACTCTTTAACAGAAAAATGAAAAACATGCATGTTGTAAAATGGCGCACAAGTCATCCCTCCAGACTACGGCAGCAAAGTCTCAAAACTACCCATACGCTGCTGCAAACAAAGACCCAAACGACGACCCGACGAATCCAACAGCTCTCCCATGCAAACCAACACCATCAACATGCACGCGAGGGTCTCTGCTACCTCGAGCTCGAGTTCCCGCCCACAAAGACAAGTCACTGTTCAAACGAATGTTGCCTTAATTGACTCCCCCATCCCGGGCACAGATTCTTTCCGAAGGATACTCAATATAAGTTCCACCGGGAAGCCAAGCACCAGAGATTGAGGAAAATCAGATAATCCAGCATCAGGCGTCTCGCGTCTGTTATTTAAGCAGAGAAGAAGTAATAGGTGATATTCTCAATACGGCCGTTCAGAATGGTTCAGCGGATGCAAATTATGGATCATTATTAGGTCTTGTAATTTTAAACAAAACGTTCTGACTACACGCGATAAACTATGAATATTATTATATCGGAGTTTTTAATTAGGATCGCGAATCAATTAAAAATACTGATAAGTATAAGTTTGTAATTACTACCGACATTTTATTTGTGATCAAAACTGACATTGTGTTTTTAGTTAAAACATCTAGTATACTAAATACGTAACGGAATAAAGTAGTGTTATTCAAAAAAAATATAATAATTTACATTATAAATTCTGATTAATATCAAGATACTGATCCAACATCACATCTTCAAGGGCTCCTCACAAGCTACACATTTCATTCAGGCACTTTAGAACGTCCATGTAGTAACTTGTTCACACTTGAAATCTGCCTCGACCAAGTTGGCAGAACGCGCCCTTACCCTTTCTGAACCAAAGGGCAGGGCACAAAAAATACAAAATTTCTATACATAAATCAATACATATTAGCAATAAGCTATTACAAAATTTTCCACAAAATAAATATTTTTTCCTAGAGGCGTGACGTACTTTGTGGATGGCCTCTTTTTTCATATTTCTCAATGGAAATTTTCATAATTTTATTGATCTTAATAATTTTTTTTTTTGAAAAATTTTGAGTTCTTCATGAAAAAAACATGTTTATTTCTTAAAAATTTTTGTAATTGTTTATTACTTATTGTTTTGTTATTGTTTATTACTAATGTTTTATTTTTTTCGCGGAAAATTTTGATTCTTTTTTATGGAAAATTCTTTTTTATAATTCCAATTTTTGTTTTTAAAAGTGCTAATTTATTTTTGTTTTGTGGAAAATTATTAATTGTTTTTGGAAATTTTTCATCATTTGTGGACGTTTTATACTTGCTCTTATCCTGCTTTCTTTATTGACAATTTTTAAATTTTTTTATGGATAATTTCCATTTTTGTTAGCCATGTGGCATCTGACCTACAAAGACTGAGAAACTCAGAAACGGCAAAAACAGTGCATGCACCTCTTTTCCGGGTAGCAGTTCAGGTCTCAACTGTTTCCATTATTAAATATTTTCACTGATTACCGATGCCAAGGAAAAAATACCAGCGAGAAAGTTCTGCAGCATGTTTCCGAGTACAATTACCATCAAGCATTCGAGTGGAAAAGTTCTGTTGAGGAAATATAACGATATTTTCCAAGCTGCGTCTGGTTCTGGAGTTTGGTATGATTATTATGCGAGTTGGGTGTTGGGTGCGTGGCTAATTATGACTGACATTGATTGTATTATTTGAGCGAATTTTTTTATTGGATTGCTTGTTCTGACAGTTCTGCGGTTTGAACTTTTTCGGCTGGATGTCTATTCATTTACTATTTTCACCTTTCACCATATTTTGTTTTACGATTCCTATAATTTTAATCCAAATAGCGTTGATGAAAAAAGCTTGACACGATGTTGTTCAAGAACAACATTATGATATAAACTTAAAATATGACAAAATGTTTAGAAATTCAGAAACCAACTCAATATGATAATTAACATAAATTTTTGAAAATAAATAAATAAAACGAATTTGCATCCTTGAAGAAAATATTTATAATCATGGTTGAACTCGAGAATGGGATGTCATATGAAAAGAACTCGAGCAACAATTTGAATAAGAAAAAGCTCACCTGTAAAAAAACTAAAATTGTGAGAATTATATTATAATGCTAGTTTATAGGGGAACGGTTCGCTACTTCATCTCATAACATCAAAAACAAAGCAATGGAAAGGAATTTGGTTTGTTTATTATTTTTGTGATTTTTTTCAGCAGTGAGCACGCATGTTGACAAAAAGAAGCGACGAATTTGGTGCCGCATTTCTTTGTTTAGCGATGAGATGGATATATGTACAGTGAGATGGAGATCGGAACAGTTCCCCTATTACCAATGCACTTTAATCTATTCAAAATTTCCTTCTTTCTTTCTTCCCTCATATATCAAAAGGTATTGAAATTAATTGACTATGATTGGCATTCCCTTCCACACTTTTCAAACTGAAGCTCCAAACCAGTTAGGTTACATCTTCTGACGAATGAACGTGTTAATGGCATTTATTACATTCCCCATTTCCCTCCATTATCAATTCTTACATTGTGGAACCATTCGATCTTTTTGGCCGGCGGGTTCGCTTTGATGTCACACTCCAGGTACACGTCCGATCCCTCCATCAGATTCTGCGAGTCGAGTGGCGCCCCAAGCGACAGTGATATCACCGGCACATCTGTGGAGAGCATAGATAAAAGTAACAGACACATACACGAGTATGCATGTAATTGAGTTGTACTTTCGGTGAATCGGGTCACATGGCGGTCCATGTTCCCCGGGGGCGAACTTACGCTTGATGTCGAGCACATGGGAGTCTTTGAGGCGGATCGTTGCCCCCTCGGATTCCTGGTACTCGATTGAGCATGTAATTGATTTTTCATTGTCTTCCGGTCCGGGAACGAACACCAGTTCCGACACGGTTACGTTGCCGTCGTTGGAGGTCTGGAAATGGATGTAAATGCAATATTGTGAGATGGAGTTTGTAATAAAGAAAATTGAAAAACTCAAAAAAGGTTAATTTTAGCTTAATTAATTTTAAATTACATTCCTTAGTTGTTAACGATAGGGTGAATCTCGACCAAGTTATTCATTCACATTATCGCAGAGAGTTTTGATCAAACAAATTCATTGAAACTTAATTACAATTGCTTCGATCTAACATAAAATGTCTAAGGAGATTCTTTAATCCATACTCAATTCTTAAATTAAAAAAAATGGACGTAATGCGTATGTTTTGTTCTATTTCATAAAACCCCACTTCGAGCTAATTTAAGCTCATGTACGTCAATTACCATGCTTCTCCATTCCGAGATACAAAATTTCCATACTTGGATCAGCTCTCGAGAGCTTATAGGATGCACGCAATCCAATGAGCAGTTCGTGTAGCATCTCGAGGGTTACAATTAGTAATTTTCCGAGCGGAATAATCCGCTCACTGAATATTTCTACCGAGCATACACGTCCATAGTCAAATGGTGAAGACACATTCCCCCATAGTAAGCCCCGGTCTGACGTCAGTCAATACTCACCGTTTGGGACGAGCCCCGGATGGTGGTGGTACCCTTGGTCCACACGATGTTGGGCGCTGGCCGGCTTCCAGCGGTGTGACACGATACTTGCGTCTTGATGCCCGCCGTTAACGTTTCCCGGAGGCCCTGCATGGTAATGAACAGCGGTGGCACTGTAAAAGAAGAGAAACGGTCCTGTCAGTTCAGTTCATATAAGCACTCCTGCTACAGTTGTGAAACATTAATTGACATGATTGAGAATCCCATCGTTACGTTCGCCGAGTCGGTATGGTGCGGCCATTTCACGGCCCATGTGTCACTTGGGTGAGCTCCACTCGGAATGTCACTGTTCGTTCATGCCGGATCGTAACAGGATTATCGAAATTACGGAAGGGATTTCTTGCAACTGGAATGATGTTTATCGGGCGGATATGTTTGCGGACGGATCCGGAATGTTCGATTCCGGTCGTTGCTGTGTTATGCGGAAGTGGTGTAGAGGGCACTTTACAAGTTGATGGCCGTGTAACCTGCGTGTAATTCCCGGGAGATTAAACGGTTCGTTTCAATGTTTCGGCATTATAGTGGAGTGAAGGGAGGGATGATTTTAATAAAATGGAAACGAGCACGCAGATGTCGTAAAGGTTTACGACAGCTTCGGTTTATTCATTCCAAACGTTGTTGGACAAATTGTTTAGTTTTTCTAGGTTAGGTAAAGGTTCCTTTTTTTTCGCTTTTGAGGATAGGATATCGTGCATCGCTAGCAATGCTATTCAAAAGGTATGTTTCTTCTTGATTACGTTTGATTATGCTGATATTACTTTGCCTTTATGTGAAGTTGAGATAATAAAGACGATAATATTTTGATGATGTTTCTATTTCGATTATGGTGACCAGTGTTTGTAAAATCAGTTTGCTCTAGCAAACTCGTTCGCGAATTAGAAGCAGGCAAATCGCATCGTCTCACTTGTTTGTCAAAAATTAATCGCTCCCAAATTCGATTGAATCCAATTGGGAGGAAATATTTTGTTCACACATGCAAGAGTATAAATTGTTCTATGCGATGAATGTCAATTCACTTTTTTTTAACGAAGGAGAAACCTGTTTTGTTAAGTGGTATCTATTCAACATTTTGCGTTCCCTGTGGTACTATAAAGTATTCTCGCTGAAAATTTAAGCTTTCATTGAAAATTAAAAGAGACCCATTAGATACGTAAAAATGCACCTAGAAGCTCATTGGAAAGAGTGATTGTTCCCATTTCACTTAAATTTTGTCTTAGATTTTTGTGTTTTGACTGAACATTTGATTTTTAATACATATTTTAAGAGATGGTCAGAAAAATATAATTCCAACACTAATAAAATCCAGCATTAATAAAAATCAAAACATTAATTAAATTAATAAATATAATTAATAATTACTTTTGTAACCACCCTGTATAGTAGAATCCACAGAAAAGTTATCCGTCAAATGAAGGTTTTGTCCAGGTTTCAACATATATTTCATGTACATCAACATACCCATCCTAAAAAAAAATCCCAGCGGTTGTCAGCCTTTTCATTGAGAGACACCAGTTCGATCTTTTGCACTCATTGAAGTACCCCGCATAATAATTTTAACTTATAAGATATATGAAAAGCGGACCTGAGACTTTCCGATTTTAATTAAGTTTATACATCAAGCTTCCTACAAGACTTAGAGGAATTTTGGAGACTTTTGAGCCTCTTGAAAGGAGGCTTCTGAGTTTCTTGAAAGGACACTTCAGTCTCTTAAAAGAATTCCGAACCTCTTGAAAGGAGGCTTCCGAACCTCTCGAAACGAGGCTTCCGAGCTTCTTGAAAGAAGGCTTCCGAGCCTCTTGAAAAAAGGAAGGTTTCCGAGCTTCTTGAAGAGGGGCTTCCGAGCCTTTTGAAAGAAGCCTTCCGAGCCTCTTGAAAGGAGGCTTCCAAGCCTCTTGAAAGGCGGCTTCCGGGCCTCTTGAAAGGCGGCTTCCGGGCCTCTTGAAAGGAGGCTTTCGAGCCTCTTGAAAGGAGGCTTCCGAGCCTCTTGGAAGGAGGCTTCCGAGCCTCTTGAAAGGAGGCTTCCGAGCCTCTTGAAAGGAGGCTTCCGAGCCTCTTGAAAGGAGGCTTCCGAGCCTCTTGAAAGGAGGCTTCCGAGCCTCTTGAAAGGAGGCTCCGAGCCTCTTGAAAGGAGGCTTCCTGAGCCTCTTGAAAGGAGGCCTGAGCCTCTTGAAAGGAGGCCTGAGCCTCTTGAAAGGAGGCTTCTGAGCCTCTTGAAAGGAGGCTCTGAGTCTCTTGAAAGGAGGCTCTGAGTCTCTTGAAAGGAGGCTTCTGAGTCTCTTGAAAGGAGGCTCTGAGCCTCTTGAAAGGAGGCCTGAGCCTCTTGAAAGGAGGCTCTGAGCCTCTTGAAAGGAGGCTTCTGAGCCTCTTGAAAGGAGGCTTCTGAGCCTCTTGAAAGGAGGCTTCTGGGCAGCTTGAAAGGAGGCTTCCGCGTCTATTGAAAGGAGGCTTCCGAGCTTCTTAGAAAGAAGCTTCCGCGCCTCTTGAAATGAGGCTTCAGAGCATATTGACAGGAGGTTTCCGCGCATCTTGAAAGGAGGCTTCTGAGCCTCTTGAAAGGAGGCTTCCGAGCCTCTTGAAAGGAGGCTTCCGAGCCTCTTGAAAGGAGGCTTCCGAGCCTCTTGAAAGGAGGCTTCCGAGCCTCTTGAAAGGAGGCTTCCGAGCCTCTTGAAAGGAGGCTTCCGGGCCTCTTGAAGTGGGATTTCTAAGTTTCTTGAAACGAGGATTCCGTGATTTTTGAAAGGAGACGTCCGATCCTCTTGAAAGGAGGCTTCTGAGCTTCTTGAAAGAAGGCTTCTGATCCTTTTGAAAGGAGGCTTTGGAGCCTCTTGAAAGGCGACTTTCGATCCTCTCGAAAGAAGGCTTCCGAGCCTCTTGAAAGAAGGATTCCGAGGCTCTTGAAAGAGGCTTGCGAGCCTCTTGAAACGATGCTTCTGAGTCTCTTGAAAGGAGGATCACGAATCGCTTGAAAGGAGGCTTCCGAGCTTCTTGAAAGGAGGCTCCCAAGCCTCTTGAAAGGAGGCTTCTGAGCCTCTTAAAAAGAAGCTTCCGAGCATTTTGGGAAAAGGCTTTCGAACTTCTTAGAAGGAGCCTTCCGAGCTCTTGGAAGGAGGCTTCCAAGCCTCTTGAAAGAAGGCCCCCTGAGTATCTTGAAAGGAGGCTTCTGAGCCTCTTGAAAGGAGGCTTCCGAGCCTCTTGAAAGAAGGCTTCAGAGCCTCCTGAAATGAAGCTTCCGAGTATTTTGAGAAAAGGCTTTCGAACCTCTTAGAAGGAGGCTTCAGAGCCTCTTGAATGGAGGTTTCCAAGCCTCTTTAAAAGAGGCTTCCGAGTCACTTGAAAGGAGGCTTCCGAGTCTCTTGAAAGGAGGCTTCTGAGCCTCTTGAAAGGAGGCTTCCGAGCCTCTTGAAAGGAGGCTTCCGAGCCTCTTGAAAGGAGGCTTCCGAGCCTCTTGAAAGGAGGCTTCCGAGCCTCTTGAAAGGAGGCTTCCGAGCCTCCTGAAATGAAGCTTCCGAGTATTTTGAGTGAAGGCTTTCGAACCTCTTAGAAGGAGGCTTCAGAGCGTCTTGAAAGGAGGCTTCCGAGCCTCTTGGAAGGAGGCTTCCGAGCCTCTTGGAAGGAGGCTTCCGATCCTCTTGAAACGAGGCTCTCGAGCCTGTTGAAAGGAGGTTTCCGAGCCTCTTGAAAGAAAGATTCCGAGGCTTTTGAAAGAGGCTTGCAAGCCTCTTGAAACGAGGCTTCTGAGCCTCTTGAAAGGAGGATCACAAGCCTCTTAAATGGAGGCTTCCGAGCTTCTTGAAAGGAGGCTTCCGAGTCTCTTGAAAGGATGCTTCCAAGCCTCTTGAAGAAGGCCCCCGAGTATCTTGAAAGGAGGCTTCCGAGCTTCTTAAATGGAGGTTTCCGAGCCTCTTTAAAAGAGGCTTCCGAGGCTCTTGGAAGAAGGCTTCCGAGCCTCTTGAAAGGAGGCTTCCAAGCCTCTTGGAAGGAGGCTTCCAAGCCTCTTGGAAGGAGGCTTCTTAGTCTCTTGAAAGGAATCTTCCGTGCCTCTTGAAAGGAGGCTTCCGAGCTTCTTAGAAAGAGGCTTCCGAGCCTCTTGAAATGAGGCTTCCGAGCCTCTTGAAAGGAGGTTTCCGAGCATCTTGAAAGGAGGCTTCCGAGCCTCTTGAAAGGAGGCTTCCGAGCCTCTTGAAAGGAGGCTTCCGAGCCTCTTGAAAGGAGGCTTCCGAGCCTCTTGAAAGGAGGCTTCCGGGCCTCTTGAAGTGGGATTTCTAAGTTTCTTGAAACGAGGATTCCGTGATTTTTGAAAGGAGACGTCCGATCCTCTTGAAAGGAGGCTTCTGAGCTTCTTGAAAGGAGGCTTCTGATCCTTTTGAAAGGAGGCTTTGGAGCCTCTTGAAAGGCGACTTTCGATCCTCTCGAAAGAAGGCTTCCGAGCCTCTTGAAAGAAGGATTCCGAGGCTCTTGAAAGAGGCTTGCGAGCCTCTTGAAACGATGCTTCTGAGTCTCTTGAAAGGAGGATCACGAATCGCTTGAAAGGAGGCTTCCGAGCTTCTTGAAAGGAGGCTCCCAAGCCTCTTGAAAGGAGGCTTCTGAGCCTCTTAAAAAGAAGCTTCCGAGCATTTTGGGAAAAGGCTTTCGAACTTCTTAGAAGGAGCCTTCCGAGCTCTTGGAAGGAGGCTTCCAAGCCTCTTGAAAGAAGGCCCCCTGAGTATCTTGAAAGGAGGCTTCTGAGCCTCTTGAAAGGAGGCTTCCGAGCCTCTTGAAAGAAGGCTTCAGAGCCTCCTGAAATGAAGCTTCCGAGTATTTTGAGAAAAGGCTTTCGAACCTCTTAGAAGGAGGCTTCAGAGCCTCTTGAATGGAGGTTTCCAAGCCTCTTTAAAAGAGGCTTCCGAGTCACTTGAAAGGAGGCTTCCGAGTCTCTTGAAAGGAGGCTTCCAAGCCTCCTAAAATGAAGCTTCCGAGCAGTTTGAGAAAAGGCTTCCGAACCTCTTAGAAGGAGGCTTCCGAGCCTCTTGAAAGGAGGATTCCGAGCCACTTGAAAGGAGGCTTCCGAGGCTCTTGAAAGAAGGCTTCCGAGCCTCTTGAAAGGAGGCTTCCAAGCCTCTTGGAAGGAGGCTTCCAAGCCTCTTGGAAGAAGGCTTCCTAGTCTCTTGAAAGGAAGCTTCCGTGCCTCATGAAAGGAGGCCTCCGTGCCTTTTGAAAGGAGGATTCCGAGCCTCTTGAAGAAGGCTTCCCAGCCTTGAAAGGAGGCTTCCGAGCCTCCTAAAATGTAGCATCCGATCATTTTGAGAAAAGGCTTCCGAACCTCTTAGAAGGAGGCTCCAGAGCCTCTTGAAAGGAAGCTTCCGAGCCACTTGAAAGGAGGCTTCCGAGGCTTTCGAACCTCTTGAAACGAGGCTTCCGAGCCTCTGGAAGGAGGCTTTCGAACCTGTTGAAAGGAGGTTTCCGAGCCTCTTGAAATGAGGATTTCGAGCATCTTGAAAGGAGGCTTTCGAGCCTCTTGAAAGAAGGCTTCCAAGCCTCTTGAAAAAAGGCTTCTGAGACTCTTGAAAGGAGGTTTCCGAGCCTCTTGAAGTGAGGATTCCGAGCCTCTTTAAAGGAGGCTTCCGAGCCTCTTGAAAGGAGGCTTCCGAGCCTCTTGAAAGGAGACTTCCGAGCATCTTGAAAGGAGGCTTCCGAGCCTCTTGAAAGAATGCTTACGAGCCTCTTGAAAGGAGGTTTCCGAGCTTCTTGAAAGGAGGCTTCCGAGCTTCTTGAAAGGAGGCTTCTCAGCCTCTTGAAGAAGGCCCCCGAGTATCTTGAAAGGAGGCTTCCGAGCTTCTTAAATGGAGGTTTCCGAGCCTCTTTAAAAGAGGCTTCCAAGGCTCTTGGAAGAAGGCTTCCGAGCCTCTTGAAAGGAGGCTTCCAAGCCTCTTGGAAGGAGGCTTCCAAGCCTCTTGGAAGGAGGCTTCTTAGTCTCTTGAAAGGAATCTTCCGTGCCTCTTGAAAGGAGGCCTGAGTTCTTAGAAAGAGGCTTCCGAGCCTCTTGAAATGAGACTTCTGAGCCTCTTGAAAGGCTTTCGAGCCTCTTGAAAGAAGGCCTTCGAGCCTCTTGAAAGGAGGCTTCTGAGGCCTCTTGAAAGGAGGCTTCTGAGCCTCTTGAAAGGAGGCTTCCGGGCCTCTTGAAGTGGGATTTCTAAGTTTCTTGAAACGAGGATTCCGTGATTTTTGAAAGGAGACGTCCGATCTCTTGAAAGGAGGCTTCTGAGCCTCTTGAAAGGAGGCTTCTGAGTCTTTTGAAAGGAGGCTTTGGAGCCTCTTGAAAGGCGACTTTCGATCCTCTCGAAAGAAGGCTTCCGAGCCTCTTGAAAGAAGGATTCCGAGGCTCTTGAAAGAGGCTTGCGAGCCTCTTGAAACGAGGCTTCTGAGTCTCTTGAAAGGAGGATCACGAGTCTCTTGAAAGAAGGCTTCCGAGCTTCTTGAAAGGAGGCTTCCAAGCCTCTTGAAACGAGGTTCCCGAGCCTCTTAAAAAGAAGCTTCCGAGCATTTTGGGAAAAGGCTTCCGAACTTCTTAGAAGGAGGCTTCCGAGCTCTTGGAAGGAGGCTTCCAAGCCTCTTGAAAGAAGGCCCCCTGAGTATCTTGAAAGGAGGCTTCTGAGCCTCTTGAAAGGAGGCTTCCGAGCCTCTTGAAAGAAGGCTTCAGAGCCTCCTGAAATGAAGCTTCCGAGTATTTTGAGAAAAGGCTTTCGAACCTCTTAGAAGGAGGCTTCAGAGCCTCTTGAATGGAGGTTTCCAAGCCTCTTGAAAAGAGGCTTCCGAGTCACTTGAAAGGAGGCTTCCAAGTCTCTTGAAAGGAGGCTTCCAAGCCTCCTAAAATGAAGCTTCTGAGCAGTTTGAGAAAAGGCTTCCGAACCTCTTAGAAGGAGGCTTCCGAGCCTCTTGAAAGGAGGATTCCGAGCCACTTGAAAGGAGGCTTCCGAGGCTCTTGAAAGAAGGCTTCCGAGCCTCTTGAAAGGAGGCTTCCAAGCCTCTTGAAAGGAGGCTTCCAAACCTCTTGGAAGGAGGCTTCCTAGTCTCTTGAAAGGAAGCTTCCGTGCCTCATGAAAGGAGGCTTCCGTGCCTTTTGAAAGGAGGCTTCCGAGCCTCTTGAAGAAGGCTTCCCAGCCTTGAAAGGAGGCTTCCTGAGCCTCCTAAAATGTAGCATCCGATCATTTTGAGAAAAGGCTTCCTGAACCTCTTAGAAGGAGGCTCCAGAGCCTCTTGAAAGGAAGCTTCCGAGCCACTTGAAAGGAGGCTTCCGAGGCTTTCGAACCTCTTGAAACGAGGCTTCCGAGCCTCTGGAAGGAGGCTTTCGAACCTCTTGAAACGAGGCTTCCGATCCTCTTGAAACGAGGCTTTCGAGCCTGTTGAAAGGAGGTTTCCGAGCCTCTTGAAAGAAGGCTTCCGAGCCTCTTGAAAAAAGTCTTCTGAGACTCTTGAAAGGAGGTTTCCGAGCCTCTTGAAGTGAGGATTCCGAGCCTCTTTAAAAGAGGCATTCGAGCCTCTTGAAAGGAGGCTTCCGAACCTCTTGAAAGGAGGCTTCCGAGCCTCTTGAAAGGAGGCTTCCGAGCCTCTTGAAAGAATGCTTACGAGCCTCTTGAAAGGAGGTTTCCGAGCTTCTTGAAAGGAGGCTTCCGAGCTTCTTGAAAGGAGGCTTCTCAGCCTCTTGAAAGGAGGTTTTCGAGCTTCTTGAAAAGAAGCTTCCGAGCTTCTTGAAACGTGGCCTCCGAGCCTCTTGGAAGGAAGCTTCCGAGTCGAGCCAAGCGAACGATTACATCTGTAAATCAATCATTAGGGAAGATTCATTAATTACGTAACGCAAAAGTTGGCGATTTTCAACCCTCTTCCCACTTTTTGTATGCAGTCGTCATACTTCAGACCACTCCCTCCAGGTGTTTTAAAAGCCGAGCATATACTAAAGAAAATTACACAGGAACGAATTGCGAAGTGATTCGAATCCTTCAACATCGACGAAAAAGATCAGACGAAGACGGTGACCACGTTAAAACTTTTATGAATTCCAAGGGAAATTGTTTAGAATTAAAAAATCTTAGCATTATCCGGAATTATTTTTTTCGGAATATTTCAAAAGAATTTGTTTTTTTTTTTTGACTCTCTTAGGAAAATTCTTCAGGCAGCAAAACACGGTTGGGTTGGCAGTCATATTTGCGAGTTTATAAAAGATCATTCGCCTAGCTGCACGACGTGGTGAAGAAGTTCTTTTCAATAGAAAGCGTAGGACCTTATAACCCCTACAAGTTTGCTGATAGCTATACCCAAGTAACAATTTTCATGCTTGTTAGATTTATTTAATTCTTATAGCGGATTTATGACAGCAGTCACCATGGCTAGTTGCTCAGATTTATTGGCGATCTTATTGCTATCAATAAACCTCTAATAAATCTGCTCGAAAAGCTTCAAACGTCAAATGCCGACTGGTCTTGTTAGCAGCTCTACGGTTGTAACGAAGAGCGTAATAAGTCCAATTTTCAAAGCTTGATCAAAGCCATAATTTTTGGTCGTAATGTGGTCAAATGAATAACCCCAATAAGAATATTTACATTGCGAAGGGTTTATAACGGTGTTTAATAAGAGCAACATTTTTCTGATCGAAATGTTTGAAGACCATATTGGAAATGGAGAACCATCTTCAACTCAGTGAAATTTATCACTAGAATTTATGATTAGACGGAGTTTTCGCAGCGAAAGACACGTTTTTGGTGAAAGATATAAAAAAAAAAACAAACATATTTGGGTGTAATATCGATAAATTTAGTGAAGATGTTATAGGGGGAAAGACGGCTTTGGCAGGTTTTGTTCTATTATTGGTTCTATTATTCTTTGATATGCAAAGAATGTTTAGGCCAAATTTGAGCCTAGTCAGTCATAAAAAACCCCCCTGCCAATAATAGAACAAAACCTGCCAAAGCCGTCATTCCCCCTAATAATTTTAATTTTATTGCTCAAAACTATATTATTTTGCGGACGCGTAGTGTTTAATCTCAGTTTTGCACTAGCTTTCACCATGAAATTGAGCGCGCACCTCATTTCCATGAAAGTACGTTGCAAAAAAACCTGAAAAAGTATAATTTTGTAGTCATCCTCATCATGATTTTCATCAACACTTTAGTTTGTTATTATTTATTTGCAAGGTTTTGTTTCTCTTTTTTCAAAGCAACATTTTTGACAGCTGCCGCAGCCAAATTCCCTTTTTTGCTGGCGGCTTGAAACGGATTTTTATATACTCTTATAAGAGGTTTATAGTGGTAATCTAGAGAGGGCCATTTGGACATATCTTACTCTTATAGTGGTCATCAGAAGGTAATCCTGTAGTATTGGGTTTTATTGTCAGTTCTTGTAATTCGATCTTGAAAACCATTCCTAGAGCGGAATAAAACTTGAAATGTTACTTGGGTAGCGAAGCGGCCTATAGAGTACTTCGAGTGGCGAACGAAGGCTGATCCTGAAAAGTGTTTAGCTTCAAATTGAAGAGTATCGATTAAAGAGACCACGTGTACCTTGTTACTCCAAAGGAACTACCTTCAGTAGATACACAAGAACCTCGATCTCTTGTCCCATTGCTGACTTATTGTTTTGGCTTTCGTGAACGGCAGGTGGAGATCTATGACGATTCGATAATACAAATGTTCCACGAGTTCACAACCTGTTCGGCGACAAGCACGCCTAGAGGTTTTTGTTTAGTCCTTATCCCAGAAAATCCGTCCAACTGTGGACGGCCTTACGTGCTAAGCACAGTTTATCTAAAACTTTAATGCCAATTAACACAAATACAGGTGTGCGCCGGTTCGAAAATCGTCACCTGCCTCAGCAGCACCATAGTCATTTCATTAAATTATTATTTTTTTTCAAATATGACTGGAATACAGCTTGGGAACCCAGCAAGTTTGTTCTAATTTGCTTCAGAATAAAACTAGTGCTTGAAAATTTGAAAATGTACTGAATCACCACAGGCCACAGTACAGAGAATCTAATCGTTAACCTTTTCGACGCAGTAGATTATGGCGGAATAACTGGTCCACCTCAACAAGGGACTAGGGTATGCGATAACACAGAATTCATACGTGGAACAGATCATTGTGGATATGGAGACAGAAATTTCCCGAAACATCGAACAACAGGATCCGAATATAACGATGAACATCCTAGCAGACGCCATCAAATAAGAACAACATGGGGAAACGATCTATGATGAGAAGAGGATTAGTGCATGGCAAATCTTCCGGAATACCCATTGAGTAATTTTAGGACTTTGTGGGCTTCGTGGCCGTGCGGATAGCGACGTCAATCGTCTAGACGCATGTGCTATGGAGTGTGGGTTCGATTCCCGCCTCAGTAAAGAGAAAACTTTTCGTGATCAAAAAATTCTCCACTGGTCCACTGGGTGTTATGTGTCCTGTCCGTTGTCTCATGCTAGGTGTTAAGTGTTCAGTCTGTACGACCTCTGGTCGAAGACGGTGTCCCTGTCTTTTCATAAAAAAAATAAATTGTTTCAATACTTGGGATTGTTTTAAAGAATTTCTATGTAAAATTTGAATGGATTTTCCAAAATAGGAATTTCATTGAGAAAAATGCCGGAAATCTGGTTTGCTGAACACGAAAATGGCCAAAAATGTTGACCAGCTGACGACATTTTTGGCTATATTTCCATTTCAACTAAATAACTTTTTCCACCAGATGACTTGTTCGGCATTTTTTTCGGTCAAACAACTTTTTCGGCTGTTAGACCATTTCGGTTAAATGACGTTTTCAACCTAATTGATTTCGGCTTAATAGTTTGTTCGGTTAATGTTTGTTCGAAGGGGTGATTAGGAGATCTGACGCAATATTGGAATCGATTGTACTCCACTACAGGATCTTGTCCTTCTGAAGAGAGAGACAGCGAGGATATGCCTAATGATTAACTCTATTAAAGTCCCTCTTTCCGGGTAGACATCGAGGCAGCCCTATTGGTGTTAGTACTGAGGTAGTGCTTGATGGGGTCATTTCCGTGAAGTGAAAAGACGTATTGCTGATACGAACAGTTCTTTTTACGGACAACGTAGCCAACTTAGGTCCCGCAACATACAGACGGAATCGAAACTTGCTTTTTACAAAATCTCGATTCTACCAGAAGCATGGACAAGAAGGCCATAAACAGTAGACCTCTTCATGTTTTCAAAAAGTATCAAAAAGTAAACCGGTCAGTCCTGAATCACAATTCTTATGCTAAAATAAGCTTCCTGTCAAATTTTCTGCTAATTCGAATAATATTTCGAGAAGGGTCATCACGATTAAGTGTTTTGGGGCTATTTAAAATTTAGAAAAAAAAAATCTAACAGGAGATATAAAGGCAAAAAATCAACGCAACAATTTCTAAAGGGAAGCTTTCGGTGTGCTCTACAAGTCTTGTAAAAGTCGATGATCTACAAAATTCCTAATTTTACTACACATCATTGCTTATTTATTATATTATTATTCCTCCTTTTTCCCTGAACATTCCAGTAATATAATTGCTGGTGTGCGATCTACCGTTAAATTCTTAAAAATCAGGAGCTGAAGATTTGTCTTAACTTTACACGGTAGGATTTCTTCAAACAAGTTATTCGAACAAAGTAGCGATGGGTTTCGACGATATTTGATGCTTACAACATACGACTTCCATATTTGGTTCATTGTACCATATGCCTGCATGCTTTTACCATCGAGTGCATCGTAGTAACAAGTGCAATCAAAGCTTCTTTGTTCGAACAACTTGTTTGAAGAAATACTAACGCTCTGATTTTTAAGAATTCAACGGTAGATCACACATCAGCAATTATATGACAGAAATTGATACTTTTTGAAAATATGAAGAGGTCTACTGTTTATGGCCTTCTTGCCCATGCTTCATTTTCGTCCGAATGACTTTTATGCCAAACGACCATTTCGGCCACACATAATTTTCAACCAAATACAATTTTGGACCAAATGACTTATTTTGCCAAACGACTTTGACAGACAATTATTCGGCGGAACGTCATTTTCGGTCGTATATCCATTTCTACAAAATAACTTTCAGCTGGATGGGCTTAGGCCCAATGGTTCGTTTGATCAAAATATATATTTGGCCAACAACTTTCAGCCTTGTGGCCTTTGGCCGAATGGTTTTCGGCCAGGCGGTCCTTTTTTGAACGATTTTTTTTGGATTTTAACGGAACATCATTCGGAAAACTCTGTGTTATAGTGTTCAAGCATTACGTGGATGACTATTTGTACTACTTCTACAGATAAACAGAGCTATCGAAGTAGTACTGGATGGTACCAGACCATTGGGCCAAAGGTCATCAGGCCGAATGGAAAGTGAGAAGCTAAAAATTAGAAGTTAATTCTTTTTTTTTCTTCCTTCTTCAAAAACACGAAGTAGATAGAAATCAGACGTGGGTGAAGTGTCGGTGACCAAACGCAACATAGGTTACGGTTCGTCATAAGCGTGTTCGACCGAGTGTAATATCTAACTTTAAGGTGCATGGGCGAGTCGTCCTCCAGGAAAATTGAACAGGATGGAGAACGACAGGATTTCCGCGAGGAAGCTATCTCTGAAAAATTCTTACAATTATCCAAGGGAAACTCTTTGATTTTTTTTCCAGAACAAACTTAAAATTTTATTTGGATTTGCAAAAAAATATTTCAGGATGTTCTACGGGAAATGCTTTGATAGAGCATTCTTCGGAATTTTCTCCAAAATTTTCGAGAATATCCAAAGAAAATTCTTATTTGCCATTTGAATATCCAAAAAAATCCACTGGAGGCAAGGATTTTTTTTTCGTAATTTCCACGTATTATATTTTGGTGAAATATGTATTTGCAGAGGCCGCGTATGTTCTAAATATATACTCAGAAATGTAATAATAAACAAGCTTCATGAATATTACCATCAAGAACGAAACTTCATCTAACATTCATTCGAGAAACAACCACGTGTTGGTGTAAGCGATGCGATGCTGTCGAAGCTACTTTGAAATAAGCGACGGTAATTTGACACATGCAAATAATGATGATGATGATGGTGATGACATTGCCATAATGGAGGGTGGTCCATTAATCGAATGTGGCAGTACGTAGCGACTTCATTTGCACAAAAACAAGCAGCTTCGGGACGGTTCAGTATAACGCTAGTGAGCGTTCCCGTGGTGGCTTTGAAGGAAATTCGCGTGACATCCTTGGTCAAAAAACTTTTTGTGTTAGCCACATGACATGACACACGAGTGCATCAATGCTTGAAAAATGTCGCTCGTAATATTTTAATGAATAGTTAGCTGTCAAGACGTCAATATTCCACTTGTTAAATGCCATATCAGTAACGAAAAACAAAGAAAATATTACGCTTATTGGATTCAACATTGTTATTTTTCAGCAATAATATTCTACATTTTCAACATCTAGGAGAATAATTAATAATTAAATGCTTTTTAAATATATATTTTAAAGCTTCATAATGATTCATAGTTTTGTCTTATATTTTTTTACTTATTGTTTGTCTTAAGTTCGATAATTTTGTTTGTCCTTCCTGAAATCTAATTTAAAAGTTTTTTGGGAATTCCTGCCTGAGGCCATAGCAAAGCTATTAGTAATGATGCTCAGTGCATATTCAAATCAGTTCTTAGTTTAAATGAATTTGATTGATAAAGTATACTTACGGTTCAACGTTAATTTCACATTGGTGGACAACGGAGGGACTACATGTCCGTTACTAGCTTGGCATGTGTAGACCTGTGAAGGGTAATTAAAAAGATGAACACATATTAGAAAAAGAGGCATATGTATTAAAATGTCGTTCTTTCAAATTTGTTATTATGTATTATGTATTATGTAATTTGTATTATGCTCTGATAAACGTATTTATGAATAATTAATATTGAGTGTCTTAGGGGAAAATTTTACAATACTTAACCAATACATACTAGTTCAATCAAAGTTAATTGCCTATGTTCAAGCTATTAAACCACCCGACTTGGACATTAATAATAAATCATTTACAATGTTCTGAAAACTCGGATGTGAAGATGTGCTAATTTATAAAATACATTGCTGCACGGATAATGATTGATTCTAAATTCAAATGGTTATGTAAGTCTAAAACAGCCAAGAGATACTGAAAATGATACTAACTACTGCACCCCAATTACATTTCATCCAGTAACTACTGGTGATTCAGATAAACATCTTATTTTCCCAATGGAAAGGAAAGGTAATGCCTGAAACTCATAAAATGTCGTCAGTGTTTCCTTCCAAAACGACGACCCGCAAATAATCACCAGTTGTACTGCCCAAAAAGGCAAAACGATCGATCCCGAAATTCGATTTTAACACGCCATCATCAATAGCAAATTACAACAATAAAAACTTCTTTTTCCGGACATTAACCGCCAGTTTCGTTTGCGCCCATTCACGGCTCATTTTCTTGCTCGATTTCACTCGGTGGTAGGCAGTTCTCACTCCCGGTACCTACATTGGAAGTGCCAAGAGAGGAAGGAACTTTCGCGGAAAAACGGTAATTACGCCTACTGTGATTCCGTTCATTTTGAATTTTTCAGCTGCTGCCGAAATCAGTGGCTGCCGCCGGAGCGAGCTGTTGTTTGAATCGCAAGAAAGAGTGTAATTAACGGAAAAATCGATGAGATGAGCGCAAAACAAAGTACATACTTCGGTGTACAGACCATTTCCCATCGCTTGGGAAAGTTTTCGCCAAAGATCAGAGCAGAACACCATCTACTTGTTGGTTCACGGAAAAAACTGACCGAACTTGTACTCTGATTTATGAGTCTTATCAACGCGAAGAGCAAAAGACCGTGACGCTTCCGGGGCTGAAAATAATCAATCGGAAAAGTTTTGTTAACTGAAAAGTTGATATCTTTCGTGGAAAATCAGCCATTTAGTATTTCTACGATTTTCATCTTGGAATACAATTTATATTGGCTTGCTCTATTTCACCATCACCATATACCTTCAACATACACAAGCCAACTGGTGCCTATAAAACTCGGTGTTTTTCCATTGAAACTTTATGCTCGTTTAATTCGGGATCTTTTTTCGCCATAACAGTAAAATTGTACCGAACATACTTTCCTCCCCCGAGGCCAACAAGACCACAGCCAACAAAAACAAGAACAACTACAAACACTCAACCCAATATTTTCTGGTAAGTCAGCTGAAATACCCAAGATTCGTTCACATGCGACCGGTGGTCTAGGGTATTATTCTTTTCCCCGTAGAAGTTGGCACTACATGTCAGCCAAAGCGAAACCTTTCTTCAACAAGGTGGTTTCCAAGTATCGGTTGATCCAAATATTGCAAGTCAAACAGGGCCTCTTGTTTGACAATGATAGAGAGCTCAGAATATGTTTTCGGCTGTGGCGAGTTTAATTCCCTCCGCATCACATTCAGATTGGTATCTCACGATACTACACAAAAAGCAGAATGCAGTCCAAAGCTACGGCTGCGGGTCTTTTCGAAGTAGCCATGAAAAACCGCCGTCAGGGCGGACAGTAAAAACAAAGTCTCGCTCCGTCTCCCGCCTACTGTGTCATCTTCCGCCTTCTCAGAACGAACCGTCCGACTGCGAACTGATCGGCACACTGTCAGTAGTCCGAGTGCCGGAGAGAAGGCAAGATTAATTCCGTACATAAAGTTTCTTGAGCTACTTATACTTCGCATCATTCTTGGGCCGTGGCGTGGGTGTTAACAAGGGGGTCGGACTGGGAGATAATGAATGGCACGTGGAAATGTTACGCATTTTTCACGATCTCTTTGATCCGACTAGATTGCGCCTATCCCAACACACCGGCCTGGACGGTTTTGCTTCTTTGTACATCAATCAAAGGATGGTTAATCTGAGTAGTTTTGTCATCGTTAATAGGAAGGACGGATTACCTGTGGGGAGGATGTTTCGGCGTAAAACCTGCTACAAACCATGGTCTTAACTCTCTTCCTGTGTTATGGTTTTGGGTACAGGAAAATAGTCTGTTTTAGATGTATCTCAATATGTACAGTAGAAAAATTTTGTTTCTTAGAAGGTGCTGTATTTTTTTGATAAATGACATTTTTTTATCCTAAAACTTCACGTGTAGTCTTTTCTGAATTTGTTATTTGAAGTCACTTTTCTGACCATATTTAATTGAATTATATTTTTTTCGGGCAGCCTAAGTTTGGCATCGTCCAACGGTATATCGTTAATGTTTACAATTATTGCAACAACTACCGCAATTACAGGTGATGAACGGATGAGAAAAACTATACCTCATTGATTCGTTCTCTTCATCTTCATCGCCGTGAACGGTACTCCATTCAAGAGCATAAATATGCTTCTCGTAAACTGAATGGAATTCCGTCCCAGTGAGGCATACGGGCAGCATCAACTCGGCATAGTGCAAACGGAGGCGGCAATAAAAGTGTAAAATCCTGAAGCTGTTGCCGCTGGTTAACGATGAAAATTAAATTTTATGTTAATTTTTTGCTCCCTCCACGCCGTTTCCCAGCGCCCATTGATGGCGATACGCTATTTAGCATTTGATTAGCAAGGAAACGTGTCGGTAACAACAGCTAATTTAAAATTTATCGATATTTCGGCTGATCCTCCGGGGGGAATGATAAGCTTGATTCAGACGGCACCAAGGGGATGTGATTTTGCGGTCGTTTCCAAGTTAATTTGATTTTCTAGTTGGAGTGAAATTTGCATAATCCTGCTTTGAAAAACGCGTTCAAATAAAACTGCCACGGCTTTGATACAAATATTGGTTTTGTTTTTTGTTTCGAATTTCGTGAAAACGCAATCTCTTTGAAGCTTTGTATACATTATGTAAGGCATAAGAAAGTCGGATGGGAAGAGAATCGCTGACTATCTTGAAATTCTTTTATTAGGAAGTCCATGTTAATTATTCAATGTTCATACATGTTTCCCTGGCTATGAGTAATAAATTACATTAACCGTTTCTGGTATACGTCTGATGAAAGGGGGTAATATTCAACTAACTTCAAAATTGCATATCTCCGGCGTTTCTGAACCGATTTGTAATTTTTTCTCAGAAGAACTGGATAAGTTCTTAGATTATGACTAATGACTCAAATTCAAGATTGATTTAAAACAAAATGATACCCGGGAATTGAAATGATATAACCTGGTCACATTGACATGGTCCTAGGACATCCGGACCTTATACAAATCGGTTCTGAAATGCCGGAGATATTCAATTTTTAATTATTTTTCACCCCTCACCTTACCACTTAGCCGCATCTCAACCGGAGTTATTTAGTTTTTGTGCATGACTATTATCTCTGGGTTGTAGATGTAAACTTCATTTGGTTTAAACGCGAAATCTTTCACTCTCACATTTTACCTATTATAGGAGTTGAGTGCAAATGATTAGCTTCCATGTTCCATTATTGTTACATCGATTGTTTTATGAATGATATTTGTAACAACTCAATTTAAACATTTAATGTTTTTCTCACCCCGTAACCTAATGTTCATAAATCCACTTTTCAGAAATTCATAAGAAATTGATTGTATCGCAAGCGATATTTCTCCCGAGGATTGTACGCAATCACGCCCAACGATCGCTTCCGATAAACAGTTTCTTTGATTGAAATTGTTTTTCTTTCTACACTGTTCGACGAAAGTTCTGTGGATTTTTATGTCCCCCCCCTCGTCAATCCAACGAGGTTTAACGATGAGAAGGGAGATTATGAAAGTAAATAGAAAATAGATTTTCATTCGTTTCCACTTCCCCTGGTCTCCCCCTGGAGCTGTGTCCAATAAATCCTACACAGCAAGTCGTTTTTGTCGTCACTCGCTTCGGTGAAAACCAGCGGGAATCGAATATTGCCGGTACGTTGGTTCTGCTTAATGCTCGGTTAGTCGATTGCTGCTTGGTTGGGAGCTCTGCTCCAGAGGTTAATTGGAGGTGTTTGTTGTTACAACTTTGTGGTAGATTTTTTTTTATTGGTTGGCTCTTTCTCGCTTTTTTCCACGAAGTTGTAATCCGTTTATAGCGCACCGGGTAGGCACCTCATCGGTTTGGCCACCGCACGGCCAACTGCGATTGACCAGGGTGAGAGAATCTGTGTGTGGTTTTGGCTTACTTTGTTCGACTGTTATTAGATTTTTACGACTTCTTTTGATCGATAAGTAGTGGCGGCATCGGCCCAGTTCTATTTTATCGCTTTTAATATTGGCTTAGCTGTGTCTAAGCTGCTTTGAATGTAAAACGCTGAAACTGGCACTAAGATACTTACTGCATTCAAATCACTGCGGCTCAATTTCTCCAGATAGAGAACATTCTTGACCGTTCCGTCCGGAAGGATCATGAAGGAGTCGTCTAGTAGTGCGTGCTCCTTCCACCAGGTCACTTTGGGGGTCGGTATGCCACCACTGGAAACGCACGTCAAATTGATGTCGACGTTTTCCCGGTAGGGGCCAACGGAATTATCCATTACTGCGGCCCCCAGTTCGTCCAGAATGGTAACCTTGGATGGAGGGACTGAAAAGATAAAGGAAAAGTTGCTTAGTCTTAGTTTATCGTGGTAAACATTACTGCAACATCGTAGCAGTGGTCTGGTGAATCATCGAAGGGCTAACGGTTTAATAAAACAGAAAATAAAAAATCATCATGCTATACCAAGGACATTTTCCTCCTAGTTAGGTTTATGTAGTCGAAAAGAAAACAAATCGTGGAACCACTAGCTTGATGTACTTTTATAAAGTTACTAAAATATTAAACTCGGAAAATCTCACCAAAGGCTGAAACATTGCCCACCCATTACCAACATCCCCAAATTTTCGTTGAACAGTTTCAACTAATATCAAATCACATGAGTTCATATCAGATGGTCCTATGGGGCCCGATTCTGCCGAACGAACCATTCGTTGGACTATTCGTTAGAGTGCTGCTGTGCAGCGTGCACATTGGTTGTTCGATGGAGAAAGAGGGAAAGTCATGGTCTGCTGTTCACTGATCAATAATGGCCACGGATTTGTTATACGGAAAATATTTGCGAATCTGTCAATGCACACTGAAAGTTGATTACCCAGTTTATAATATAGCTTACCCTCACATTCCCCTTCTTCTCTCAATACAAAAGAGAAAAAATCCATTGACTTGGGACTTTCATAATTAATTATCATCGTTGTTTTTTTTTAATAGTAAATTCTAATTTTTCAATCCAATACCCAATATTCGTACTTAATTTTCATATCTTCAATGGCTCTGTATTAGTGTTCTGTGAGCATTTTCACAGTTATTAATTGCCATTGCATGATTATGTATCTTGTATGGCATGCACAATGGATACACTATACCCAGGGAGTCAATGTTTCCCATCCGTAAACACCCTAGATCAGATCAAGCATCAAAGTCGCCACGTCGGCTTTGATAATCTTACGCATTTGCTCGCAAGGCCAACTGGAGACCCTTTTCAATCACATTTCTAATATATAAGTTCATTATTCAGTCCTATCCCATTATTGTATTCTTACATACTTATCCAATTTTCCAAAGTAATATTTAAATCCAAGTTCATTTTTTTTTCAACACAATTTTAAACTAATAACCAAAACCTAATTCTAATCCAATACCGCGGGCTCCATGGCCATGCGGTTGGCGACGTCAATCGTCTGGCCGCATTTGAATGCTGAAGACTGTGGGTTCGATTCCCGCTCTAGTAAACAGAAAACTTTTTGTAAACCGGAAAATTCCTCACTGGTCTACTGGGTGTTGTGCTAGGTGATTGTGCTAGATGATTAAGTATTCAATCTATACGACCTATGGTCGAAAACGGTGATCCTGTTTTTAATATTTACCACCAAGTCAAATCCAATTTTCGAATCTTATAATCATGCCTGCCACAAAGACAGTCACGCAACCAAAAATTACGTTGAATTCCATGACCAGTTCTTTACACTATTGATTGGACGTCACTTGACATGAATTGCGTTAAAAACAAAGGCGTCTCAAATAAAAAAGTAGGAACTCTGGTAACATAAATGTATCGATAACATTTATAATGACTTCACACTAGGGCAGTTCAAATTTCAAAAATGTTTGAAAATTCCAACTCCCATATGTCTATTAGCATCATTTTGATAATATAGGAGTCCTGGCAAAATTTCAGGCAATTCGGTGGCCATTTAGGGGTGGCGCGAAGTCAATTTATGTTTATATGGAAACTTGTATGGAAAAAACTTTAAATTTATTCAAATCCCCCTACAACTCTTAAATCGTGATGAATTCAAATAAACATCCCCAACCTCCATTTCTGGAGTCTATTTGAGCTCAACCAATGGATAACTCATTAATTTTGATTTATATTTTCACTGCTACGTTGAGGCTAATTACACCATTTTAGCCAATTATCTCACATTCACACTGTTAATAGAACCGTTCAATCGACTCATAACTAATGTGTTATCCGGAGGTCCCTTTTATATAGATTCCAAAAAGGGAGGTTGGGGATGTTTCTTTGAATTCATCACAATTTGACAATTGTAGGGAGACTTGAATAAATTTTAAGTTTTTCCCATACAAATTTCCATATAAACATAAATTGACTGCGCGCCACCCCTAAATGTCCACCGAATTGCCTGAATTTTTGCCAGGACTCCTATATTATCAAAATTATGCTAAAAGACATATGGGAGTTGGAATTTTCGAACATTTTTGAAATTTGAACTGCCCTACTTCACACGTTTCTTTAAATTCATTATTACAACGATTAAAAAAACTTCGAAAGACTGCTGCCTCATCCTCTAATAAATAAATGAGCGGGTTAGAATCAAACAGATGTAAGTGACATTTTGGTCAAGATTGAGTTGACAATGGCAAAAAATGCTTTGGTTCTAGAGCTTTGCGGCAATATGTTTTTGTAGTTTGTACGACGTTTATAAACAATGTAAAAATTCACAGAAAATTTGTAATTTTTTTAACTTCCATACAATTTGTATAAAACGAAAAAAAATATTGAAAAATTTTGCACCCATTTTCCTTAAAACTTACTTTTTGTCACTTACACCCCTTTGGCGTTTGACCCGTAAATAGTATGTATGATGTCCTGGGACTTCGTCGTCGATGACACGCCGTTAGTGGTTGTCGTACTCGTCATCACCGATACGATGAGTAGCAGCGAAGACACTACAATTCATTGCTACTATGGCATTTCGGACTTCGACGTTGACTTTTGTCAGCACTGGTTGCAACTGTTGTAAATTTGTGATCCTCCAGATTCTCTCCTATTTTTTTCTTTTTGCGAATAAATCCAGCATCCAGCAATAGAATTCGATCTGGTAAAGCATAGGCAATACAATTTCATGGCCTTCAAACGAGAATGACAAAACACTTTCGGTGGCTTTTTGTATTGGTTCTTGCTTTAAGCCTCAAGCCGGCACTCTTCTTCAGCACCTTTAAGATTCTAATTTGAATCATCGTTTTCTGGTGGTTGACCTAACGTTTCGTTGACGCAAATAATCTGCTCGTCTTCTACAGAACATTCGACATCGAAAAGCTGCAACAATCCATTACTCTCCCAGAGCATCTTCAACATTTCAAGTCGAAACCGATAAGAACAACAAATAATTCAATCTATCGCAATTCCAAAGCGCTTTCGACATCACAAATCGAAACTGATGAAAAACAAGTCTTCAAAAATCGAGACCGATGTAAAAAAAACAATAATTGAACTATTCATTCAATCCAGCTCTCTTCCAGAGGGCCTTCGACAACAAGAGTCGAAACCGATGAGAAGAACAAAGCATTTGATCCGGAACTCTTCTTGAGCACCTTCGACATCACAATTCAAGACCGTTGAAAAATCAATTCATTCTATCCGGCAAGCATCCAGAGTGCCTTCGACATCACAAGTTGAAACCGATGAGAACAACAAATCATTCAATCCGGTACTTTTCTTGAGCGTCTTCGACATCATAAATCGAAACTGAAGAAAATTGTCCTAACCACTCCCCACTTTCTTATCCATTGTAGGATACTTACAAAACAATAGTTTCCGATCATGAACAGTTTGGTAGGATCGCCAAATGCGGGGCCCGATTACGTCGAACGAACCATCCGTTGGTCTGTTCGCCTGAATGCTGCTGTGAGAATTGTACGACAATTCCCTGAAAACCAATTCCCTAAATGCAATTTCCCCGAATGTAACGATTCCCCGAATGCAATTTTCCCGAATGTAACAATACCCCGAATGTAACATTTCCCCGAATGTAACAAATCCCCGACAATAAAGTATTTTTTGGCAAACACATAATTGTCATCGACTATAAGCGCCCGAACAGAGCAGCGTTCGAAGATTTGTTCCAGAGTGTCTCTTTGGAGATGCCAAACATGATCAAATCTTTCGACAGTTTTGTATGCCCTTGATCTTCCTTATTGTTAAATTATAAAGATATTAGAATTAATTGTTTTCCTACTCATTTTTTTTCTAAAATAGGCAAACAAAGGTACAAAGTCGAATGTCTTTGGTAGAGTAGAATCGCGAATAGAAATTCCGATTGAAAGCATCATGGTAAAAATTTGTGAAACCAAACTCCTGTCCTATGTAAGGTCTATTCCTTCTTAAGAAGTTACTGTAATTGTGGATATAAATCCTTATAAAAAATAATAATGCGAATGCCCGGAATAAGGCAATGATGATTGTGATCCCTTCTTTAAAAATAATGCACCTATTCGGAATAACGCAATGGATTAATTTGATCTTTACTGGAAGTAGGTGTTCCCCTGGAATACTTTTGTTTTTTCACTTTTGTTGCAGCTTAAAATTATGTCAAAAGCCAATTATGCGACTTTATGTTGAACGATGCAGATTTCTTTTTCAGTTTTAGTTTTATCTGCACTGGTCTAGGAAATTTTCAGATCGGAAATTTTCAGATCGGAAATTTTCTTGAATTCCCTAGGCATTAATCATCCATGGTACACGAATGCAAAAATGGTAGCTCGACTTAGAAACCTCGCAGTTAACAACTGTGGAAGTGCCTAATGAAGCTACGATGCAGCAATGCTCCAGGGGGGATTTAATGCCAAGAAAAAGAAGAAGAAGAAGAAGAAAAAGAAGAAGAAGAAGAAGAAGAAGAAGAATAAGAAGAATAAGAAGTTACTTCTTGAAAAAGCTCAATAAAATATCGACAAAATCATTGTTCCAGTGAGTTAAAATGAGCCCTGAGTTTCAATTTGAGATTCGCATTTAAGTTGGTTCTTCTCAATTAAACTGCACAGTTTATGAAACATTGTAGTATTTCCTACATTAACTTTGCGTTGCCAGCTTTTCAACATTGTCGCGAAGGCACAACGAGTAGAATGAAGAACCTCGTGATCTGCATGCATTTCCCTGCAGAGCTCTTTCAGCAAACGGGTGTTGAGAGTTCCAGATTTGATAAGCTCACTATTCTTATATTTATTAAACGGCTACTTAATCCCAAATTTTAGCAACAAGTTTTTTTTTTTACCCGGTGATTACCCAGTGATCGTTGCTTTGTTCGGTTGCCATTAATCGAAGTACGTTGGAGGAATGCCTCCGAGAAGGTCAGTTTTGTGAGCCGTCATCAGACGTGTCGCGTTCCCCAAAACGCCACCGGACTACTACTGGTTGGGAAACATTGGTCTATAATGACGTGCAATCCATTGTGTGACTTAACTTTTGGCTGCGCGACTATCTTCGTGGTTAACATGCGGCGCGAAGCAACCGAATAGATGTTATGAGGAAGACAATATTTTTTTTCGTTACCTTCATACGATGAGAATGACTATTGTTAGCCCTGACAGGAACCAGCAAAATGCAAAAAAAGAGATAGATTGAAAAGTATGACCAATAGGAAAACCCTACAAGTAAATCCTCACAAAAGCACGGAGCCGAAAAATTTGATGAAAGAAATAAGAGCTTTCTGAAGAAATGTATTGGGAAAGAAGAACTTTTTTTTATCGAAGAGATTATTGCACCTATGTAAGACAAGAGTCGGCCAAGAGCATGACTAGAGACAGTCTTTGAATTGTTTGTGAGGTATAGAAAATCGACAAAAAGAATTTCGAGTGGTGAAGAAAACCATTTTTGCGATGCAAAGAAATCCTCTCTTTCGGTAAACAAAATTGACTAATAGTGTTAAAGAAAACAATTTGCAAAGTAAGAAAACTGATTAAATGCTAAAGAAAATCATTTGTGAGGTAAAGAAAACCTCTCGTTCGGTATCAAAATCCGACACAAATTGTGGAGTGAAGAAAACTAACAAAAAGTGTTTTAAATGGCAAAGAAAACCATTCGCGCGAACTTTTTTTCTTCAACAACAGCCTGATGATAAGCATGCTCGAGTGAACAATGTTGAACAATGAAAACGAAGGTGTATTAAGAAGCAGGATGGACATAGTCGACGATAATTAAGCTATGGAATCACCAACGCTGGATGAGGTTAAAAAAGGATCTTAATTAGCTGGAAACAGTACTGCTTCTGGGTAGGATAAGATCCCGGTCGAGCATCTCAATCTTGAAAGTGAGCGGCTACATGAATCGATTCATCACATTATTCATAATGGAGGGATTAAGAACTGTTAACCAGCTGGTTGAATGGCCTCATATGCCCGATCTATAAGAAAGGGCACAATCTAGAGTGTATCAATAACAGAGAAATCCCCCCCTGAAGTCGACATTCAAAATTCTATCGTGTATTCTGCTTAACAAACTGAGACCGCTAGAGGAGTTCTTCGTCAGCGAATACCAGACGGGTTTTCGTAAAGGCCGATCAACAACAGATCCGATATTTAGCTTGCGAATGATCCTTGAATTTCGAATTTATTTTTTTGCACATT
This sequence comes from Armigeres subalbatus, assembly GCF_024139115.2. Lineage (NCBI taxonomy): Eukaryota > Metazoa > Arthropoda > Insecta > Diptera > Culicidae > Armigeres > Armigeres subalbatus. The sequence goes on along the minus strand of NC_085141.1, from coordinate 6,119,913 downwards.
GCACTCGAGGCATCGATAAGGAGATCTGGCGTGCAAAAGAACAACACTATCATCACACGGTCGCATACGCTCCTGGGCTTTGTGACGGCATCGACCTCATATGAATCGATCGCATGGCAGTATTTGGAGGATTTTATTGTTCCACTGAAGAGAAGAACGGCGAGCATAGGCTTAACCAAAAAAAAATCTACCAAGACAATGTACATGGTTGCGGGTAGAGATAGATGTAAACCTTGTGATGTTGATGCTGAAGTAGTGCTTGATAGGGATGTGTTTGAAATTGTTGAAGAATTTGTTTACCTTGAAACGCTTGGAACATGTGACAATGACGTTTCCCGTGAAGTAAAAAAACGTATTGCTGCTGGGAATAGATCCTTCTACGGATTACGTAACCAGCTTAGGCTCCGCACCATGCAAACAAAAACGATTTTTTTTTCTGTATAAAGCTCTGATTCTATCATTGACCCTTCGCGAACATGGAAAGTGGACGTAAAGAAAAGCGGACCGGAAAGCTTTCGATGTTGTCGAACCTGGGGACCTTCATCGTTCGGGCAAACTGGAGGAATATCGCTCAGGACCGACGATTGTGGAGCTCTACAATGTAGGCAGGTCCCGGGTAGGTATGCAATTAGTTTAACACCATTTGAGAAGCGAAAAAGATACGAAAAGAAGAATGGAGAACAATACAAATTCACATGAAGACAACATACGACTAGGTTTCAACGAAAATTACTAAATAAATACAAACAGGAAAGCGGAAGAAAACAAACTAAGTTGTATAGTCAAAGAATTGGACAAGGTATACGGACACATGAGGCCAGATGTGAAAAAAAATTTGAAAAAAATGTGATAGAACAAGCAAGGACACCAGAATATGAAAAGAAAACGAATTGTGATTACGGCCGAACAAAATACAGCAGCGGATACAAGAGTTAGGGATCGTACTGAACCAATACGCCAATAACTTCACTATCATGGTACTAGGAGAAGGGTACGAAGTGGGAATTGTTTAAATATGTTTAAAATGCTGGCAAGTCCTTCCTACCCATCATCATGATCGGAAATGCAATAGTCAGAATACGGGGCACAGATACTGGGAATGATATTTGTGGCAACATTGAACGCAAACGTTAAAATAGCAATAAGGTACATAAAAAGCACTCACGTTAATTCGATATTGGCCAACAACAAACTCCTTCTAATGGCAAACACAGTAATGTGAATAACCCAAATCGTTACAAGATAGAAACCCCATCAAAAAATTAATAGAAGACACTGAAGAAAAGAAATGTTAAGTAGATTAAGTAGAAGCGTGACGAACTTTGTATGAACACACAACAAAAACGACAACCTGACACTGCAAAAAGGACGAAGTACACTGGGATTGATTTTTTTTTACAGAAGTCGCTTTGCACGGATTTTGAGATTTTTATGCGGTTTTTTACAAGGATTTTGGAATTCTTGTAGATTTTTCAAATAGTTTTTCACGTGTTTTTTTAAAGGTCCGGAAGCATGTGAAAACCACGGACAATCGATTATCAATAAAGTTGTTTTTACGCAGTAAATCCTAAACACATTTCTTTTCTTAATTTTCATTTACGCGGTACGTATTTTCCGCGTGAAATCCGACCTCAGTGTACAACAAACCAATTTGGAAATACTGACAGCTGTAGACACAACCGATTTCCTGAAGAAAACAAAAATAGACATATAATCTTACATATGTGCTGGTAAGTATAAAGACATTAATAAATTTTCGTAATCCTATTATGAGTTGAATATCACAGGTCAGTCAATGATGCGTGTCAATTTGGTTTCGCAGGGGCCCTACCAATGCACAATGGTCCCAGAGTCGAACCTAGCAAAACAAAATGTTTGCGCCAAAACTATTAGTTTAAGATATATAGTGTCTTTGGGAAAAAAATTTTATATTTTTGACGATTTTTTTTCCATGTAGTGAAATTTGGGTGGTACCTATATTTCAGAAGTTCATAATATCAACTTTTGAATTTTTCGGTAAAGACTTGTGCAATAATCCACAAAGTTGTAGAGCAAATAATTTTGAGCAACTTTGCCGAAGAAACCATTTTTCTATCACTTATGGTTCACAAGTTATGAGCTTTATAATAAATACGTTAGGGCGGTCCCTAAAAATCGGTATTCTTCACATAACTTTTTGTACATTCATTTCTCGCACAAACTTTGTTCCGAGCACTTTTAGGATATTTGAAGACGCACATTTTTGTTAAAAAATCATGGATCTATCTCTTATGACAAAAAAGTTATTCGAGTTTTTGTATGAAAAACATGTTTTTTTCATATGCGTATATTTCAAAATGGAGCAAACCGATTTTCAATCTATTGGTTCTATTCGAAAGCTCACACTTTTCTACGTTTATGGTGGGAAAATTGAGAGAGCGTTTTTTGTTCAAAGCGTTTTATTTCATTTTGAAAAAAATATGTTTTTAATCGAAAAACGGCTATAACTTGATAAGTAAACGAGATAGGTACATGGGACTTCAACAAAAAGATGTGTCTTTAGAAGTTCTAAATGTGGTCCATACAAAGTATCCCTCAAAAATCAATACATAAAAATATATTTAAAATAAAAAACGGTTTTCGTAAGGGAATAAACGTTAGATCGATAAAATTAGGCTGAACTAGAAAGCGCATTTTCTCGGTTCACCGGTTCATTCATACTGAATGTTTACATACGCGTTGAGACTGCCATGTCTATTGTGTGCCATGCTAAACATCAAACAGAAAACCAGGCTACTATGCATATTAATGGTAGTAGCTTGGTTTTCTGTTGGATATGTAGCGTTAAAAGTACGTCACTTTTGAAGTATAGCCTTTGTTACAAGCCTATCTTGTTTTGATTAGATTTTTTTCGGTATCGCCAGTGGGAGAAAGCGAAGATGACCAGTGGTTAGCTACTGAAATGTTTTTATTACTATTACGTTAAAATCAAATCTTCGCATTTGGCCGCCACGTGGTGCATCCTAGCGGTGAATGCTATTTGTACTGCGGAAAATTTTTTCGCATTTATGAGAGCTTTGGAAAATTATCACGAAAGTTGTAATTTTTGTTGCAAGGCACAATAACGTAAAAAAAATTATACGCTCTGTCGACCAGCCTACTTTGATCTAACTAAGCGTCTTTTTGTTGAAGACCCATGTACGTATCTCGTTTATTTATCAAGTTATAGCCGTTTTTCGATTAAAAACATATTTTTTTCAAAATGAAATAAAACGCTTTAAACAAAAAACGCTCTCTCAGTTTTCCCACCATAAACGCAGAAAAGTGCGAGCTTTCGAATAGAACCAATAGATTGAAAATCGGTTTGCTCCATTTTGAAATATACGCATATGAAAAAAACATGTTTTTCATACAAAAACTCGAATAACTTTTTTGTTATAAGAGATAGATCCATGGTTCTTTAACAAAAATGTGCGTCTTCAAAAGTCCTAAAAGTGCTCGGAACAAAGTTTATGCGAGAAATGAATGTATAAAAAGTTATGTGAAGAATACCGATTTTTAGGGACCGCCCTAACGTATTTATTGAAAAAGCTCATAACTTGTGAACCATAAGTGATAGAAAAATGGTTTCTTCGGCAAAGTTGCTCAAAATTAGTTGCTCTACAACTTTGTGGAACATTGCACAAGTCTTTACCTAAAAATTAAAAAGTTGATATTATGAACTTCTGAAATATAGGTACCACCCTAATTTCACTACATGGTCATGAAAATCGTCAAAAAATATGAATTTTTTTTCCCAAAGACACTATATATCTAAAACTAATAGTTTAGGCGCAAACATTTTTGTCTTGCTAGATTCGACTCTGGGACCATTGTGCAATGGTTGTACATTTGGGAAGAATTCTTCATAAGACGAACATGTCCATGAAATCAAACTAAATTCCCTTCCTCTTTACTGGTGTGAGGGCAAATATTCAAAAACACAACGAGTTACAGAGCATCCGCTAATGGAGAGTTCACTTCACCGGAACCAAAATTTCCCACGCTTATTAAACTCGAGACAACAATTGTACAGGTGAAATAAGTAGCACCCCTTCCAAATACCGCTTGAACGAACCGAAAATGTCGTTCGTTCCAGTCTATATTCTCAAAGGATCAACCCCACTGCACAGGAAGCTTTCTGCGAGATGTAAATTTCCTTTTCGCTTCCCCCGACACAGCAAGCCAATAATGTTTGCCAATTTAATTTCCGTCCCGTTTCGAGCCGGTTGCCATGGATAGGATGAAGCCTACTGTGGCCGACGCCTTCTTCAATCGTTGTCAACGCCTGGATGCGATCGTCTACCGCGCGTCCAATTCTAGGAAGGCGCCGCCAGGCAACTCGTCATTGTCATCGTTATTGTGGTTGAATTGAATTAGGCAGCCACGTACGCACAAATACAATGAGAAAAACCTTCTCACGGCGAACAGGCAGGCCTTCGTTTGTTATTGACTGGAATCGAGAAAGAAAAAAAAAAGAAACAGAAAAACACACTTACCGAGTACGTCCAGGTCTATCCGGCAGTTCTTGGTGGGCGACTTCTGGAAATCCACCCGACATCTGTGGAAAAGAAAGCAACACAAAAGTGAATGTAGGGAGGCCACTGCAAGAAAGGCGACTGTTTGAAAGGAAATTCGATTCAAAAAGCGATTGGTTCCAGAAAAGGGAGAAAACACTCCTGGCCCACGTTGTTGTTCTTGTTGCTGTGACAAAGCGACAAAGGTTTAACGTTTCTTACAAAAGAAGTATGAAAAGGGATTCGTTGGGAGAGGATTTCCCACTCGAGATGTGAAGCATGAGACACTTCAAGTGTAGCTCCAAATATTTATTCGCCCTTCAAGCCATGAATAGAGACAAGCCTGCGGCTGATCTAACTTTCACCATTATTCGGCACCGTTACTTAGTTAAAATTCATTAGAATCCCTGTTTAATGTCACTTGGTGACACACTTCCGCGAATGAGTAACACCCTCGGATGGAACTTTATCACTTCGTTCAACTTTGAAAAATAACCCAAAAAAATCTAAATAAAACTCGGTCTTCCTGTCTGGTTCAGAGTCGTTTCCAGCGAGTTGGTATCTTTCGGAAAATCTCTCATCGTAGCAGGATTGTAGGATCAACTACACGATTGGCATAATAAATAAGACCGTTTCAGTTTGTGTCGTAGGGAAATCCGGCAGAAAAACACCATCCACAGTTTCCTTTTCTCAGCTAACCAACGAGTGCAAATCTACCCGTGACAGGGAGTCGGATCGAAACCGGTGGACCGTTTAGGCCGGAGCACAATGGATACGTTGCGTTTGCGTTTGAGTTTGCGTTTTGTAATCCGTTTGATACGTTTTGTACTAAAATACAAAACGTACGCAAAACGGATAAGCAACCCACAATGCATACGGTTTTTGACAGTTGAGCAGTTAACATTTTCTTGTCGCTGTTGGGTTCCAAATAAGTTATTACGGAATGGATATATGTATCTCTGGCGCTCGAGATTTTGAGCTTATATTTATTTAGACAAGTTATTAAAGTATTCATAAAATTTGAAGGAGAATTAAAACTGAATTTTTGGACATTGGAGGATGGATGTTAATTAAAAATCGTGATTGATTCAGGTAATTCCTAGGCAAGTTTCCCCACAAGTCATTCCAGGAATTTCTTGAGATATTCCTCCGAGAATTCCTCCGCAAGCTCCTCCAGGAATTCCTTCATAAAATCCTCGTAGACTTCCTCCGAAGGTACCTCAAGATATTCTTCTGAAGCTTTCTCCAGAAATTCCTTCGGCAGTTTCTCCAGTAGATTCTACACAAAATCCTCCAGAAGTTCCTCCGAGAGTTTATCCAGAAGTTTCTCCGTAAATTCTTCTAGAAGTTCCTCTAAGAATTAATCTGGAAGTGCTCCAGGAATTCCTCTACAAATGCCTACAAAATTTCCTCCGGAAGTTCCTACAGAATATCCTTCAGAAATTTCCACATGAATTATAAATAGTTTATTTAAAAATTTCTTCGAAAATTCCTTCAAGAATACCTCGGGAAGTTTCTCCAAGAATTTCTCTGGAAGTTCCTTCAGGAGTTTTTCTAAAAATTACTCAAAAAATTTCCTTTAGAAGTTTCTATAGGGAGTCCTCTGGAAATTTCTACAGGAATTCCTTCGGAAGTTATTACAAAAAAATCATTCAGGAAGTTCTCCCAGAAACTTTCCCCCAGGAAATGCTCCGGAAGATCTTCCAAGGATTGCTCTGGAAGTTCATCCAGGAATTACTCCAGAAGTTCCTTCAGGAATTGCTTCGGAAGCTCCTCCAGGAATTCCTCCGGAAGTTCCTCCAGAAGTTCCTCCAGAAATTCCTCCGGAAGTATCTCCAGCAGTTCCCCCGAAGTTTCTTCAGTAATTCCCCTGCAAGTACCTCCAGGAATTCCCACAGAAATTCCTCAAACATTAACTTCGTAAGTTTTTATAAAGAATCCAACAGAAATTTTCGGAAGTTCCTCCAGAAATTCCTCCGGAAGTTCTTCCAGAAATTCCTTCAGAAATTCTTAAAAAAAATACAAAAAGTCATTCGGAAAATCCTTCGAAAATTCCTCTAAAAAATCCTCCGGGAGGCCCTCCAGCAGTTCCTCCACCCTCCCAGTTTCTCCAGTAATTCCCCTGGAAGTACCTCAAGAAATTCCCCCAGAAATTCCACAAACATTAACTTTTTGGAAGTTCCTCCGGAAATTCCTTCAGAAATTCTTCTAGAAATTTTCTACAGGAATTCTTTCGGAAGTTTCTGCAAAAAATCATTCGGAAAATCCTCCGAAAATTTCTCTAAAAATTATTCCGGGAGTCCCGTCAGGAATTTCCCTGTAACTGCCTCCAAGAATTCCCCCAGAAATTCCTTGGAAAGTTTCTAAGAATTCCTCTTGAAGTTACTCCAGGAATTCCTCCGGAAGTTCCTCCAGGAATTCTTCTAAAAATTCCACAAAAATGTCCTTCTGAAGTTTCTATAGGGACTTCTCCAGAAATTGCTACAGCAATTCTTTCGGAAATTTTCTACAAAAAATCATTCGGAAAATGCTCTGGAAACTTCTCTAGGAATTCATCCGGAAGTTCCTCCAGGAACTGCTTCAGAAGTTCCTTCAGGAATTTCTCCAGAAGTTCCTTCAGGATTTCCCCCCGTAGTTCCTCCAGGAATTTCTCCGGAAGTTCCTCCCGGAATTCCTGCTGAAGTTCCTCCCGGAATTCCTGTTGAAGTTCCTCCAGGAATTCCTCCTGAAGTTTCTCCAGGAATTCTTCTTGAAGTTCCTCCAGGAATTCTTCCTGAAGTTCCTCCAGGAATTCCTCGAGAAGTTCCGCCAGAAATTTCTTCGAAATTTCCTTCAGAAATTCCTCTGGAAGTTTCTTCAGGAAATTCTCCGCAAGTTCCTTCAGGAATTCCTCCGGAAGTTCTTTCAATAATTCTTCTGGAAGTTCCTTGAGGAATTCTTTCGGAAGTTCTTTAGATAATTCTTCCGGAAGTTCCTTGAGAAATTCCTCCGGAAATTCCTTTGGGAATCTTTGGAGAAACTTCCGGAGAAATTCATGGAGGAATTTCCAGAGGAATTCTTGTAGGAAGTTTTCTGGAGGATTCCCTATAGAAACTTCCGAAGAAATATATGACGAGTTTCTAGAAGAATTTCTTGAGGAACTTGCAGAAAAACTCCTGGAAAAACTCCAAGGAGAACTTCTGGAGAAACTCCGAGAGGTGCTCTTGGAGGCACTTCCGGAGGAATTCCTAGGGGAACTTTCGTAGGAATTCCTGGAGGAACTTCCGGAATAGGTTCTGGAGGAACTTCCGGAGGAATTCCTGGAGGAACTTCCGGACGAATTCCTGAAGGAACTTCCGGAGGAACTTCCCGACGAATTCCTGGAGGAACTTCCGGAGGAATTCCTTTGGGATCTTCCGGATGAATTCCTTTGGAAACTTCCGGACGAATTCCTGGAGGAACTTCCGGACGAATTCCTGAAGGAACTTCCGGAGGAATTTCTGGAGGAACTTCCGGAGGAATTCCTGGAGCACATTCCGGAGGAATTCCTGGAGGAACTTCCGAAGGAATTCCTGGAGGAACTTCCGAAGGAATGCCTGGAGGAACTTCCGAAGGAATGCCTGGAGGAACTTCCGAAGGAATTCCTGGAGGAACTTCCGAAGGAATTCCTGGAGGAACTTCCGAAGGAATTCCTGGAGGAACTTCCGAAGGAATTCCTGGAGGAACTTCCGAAGGAATTCCTGGAGGAACTTCCTAAGGAATTCCTAGAGGAACTTCCGGAGGAATTCCTGGAGGAACTTCCGGAGGAATTTCTAGAGGAACTTCCGGAGGAATTTCTAGAGGAACTTCCGGAGGAATTCTTGGAGGAACTTCCGGAGGAATTCTTGGAGGAACTTCCAGAGGAATTCCTGGAGGAACTTCCAGAGGAATTCCTGGAGGAACTTCCAGAGGAATTCCTGGAGGAACTTCCAGAGGAATTCCTGGAGGAACTTCCGGACGAATTCTTGGAGGAACTTCCGAACGAATTCCTCTGGGAACTTCCGGATGAATTCCTTTGGAAACTTCCGGACGAATTCCTGGAGGAACTTCCGGAGGAATCCTTGGAGGGACTTCCGGAGGATTTCTTGGAGGAACTTCCGGGGGAATTCATGTAGGAACTTCCAGGGAAAATCCTGGAAGATCTTTAGGGGGAGCTCCTGGGGGAGCTTACGGAGGAATTTTCTGGAAGCACTTCCGTAGGAATTTCTGGAGGAACTTCCGGAATAATTCTTTGAGGAACTTGTGGAGGAATTCTTGAAGGAACTCCGGGGTAATTCCTCAAGGAACTTCCAGAGGAATTCCTGGAGGAATTACCGGAGGAATTCCTGGTGGAATTTTGTTGGATTAACCGAAGGGTTTTTGTAGAAACTTCCGAAGCAATTCCTGAACAGGGAATTTCCTGGATGATCTTCAGGCGGAACTCCTGGAGGAACTTCCGGAGGAACTCCTGGAGAAATTTTCACAATAATTCTTGGAGGACCTTCTGAAAAAATTTGCGGAAGAACTTTTTGAGGAATTTTCAGAGAACTTCCGGAGAAATTCTTGGAAGCATTTCCGGAGGAATTCCTGGATTCACCTTGTAAAACTCTCTTGTGAAACTTCCTTGGATTTTCGTTGAAATCTCTTTCAATTTTCAATGGACAATCGTTAAAATTTCCAATTGAAATTTTATACAATATCCCATGCAAACCCCTTACAGTTTCCCATGAGAAACGCTAACAGTTTCTCATAGTAATTCCTTGCAATTCCTTTTGGAAAATTGTTTCAATTTTCCATTGATGTTCTTAACAATTTTCCATGAAATTTCCTAACAGTTTCTTATTGAATTTTCTTACAATTACGTTTACAATTTTCCATGGAAATTTCTTCGAATTGCCCTATGAAACTTTTAACAATACTCTGTTGATATTCCCAACAGTTTCTCATGGATATTCCTTACAAATTCTCATAAAATTCTTTAGAATTCTCGCTTAACTTTTCAAAAGGACCTAAGTAACATTTTTTTCATGAATTAATTTGAATAGCGCAATCAACAGAACAACATGAAAGCTATCGATTGCGCTATTCAAATTAATTCATGAAAAATGTTACTTAGGTCCTTTGAAAAGTTGTTGATAATTCCCCATTAAAATTCGTTACAAATTTACTAGCAGTTTGCCAGTTGAAATCCCTCAAATGTTCCTTCCTCTAGAAATTTCAATGGAAATTCCATACAATTCTCCAAGGTTTCTCATTGAAGTTTCTCTCCGTTCATGGTTTTCTATAGACACTCCATAATTTTTTCATAAAAAATCCCATAACAGTTTCTCATGGAAATTCCTAACAATTTTCCATAAAAATCCCATATAATTTTCCTTAAAAATTCCATTCTATTTTCAATAGGGATCGCTTGTAATTGCCATTGGTATTATTTAAATAATTTCTATGGAAATTTCATACATTTTCCTATGGACATTCCTAACAATTCTCGATGGAAATCCCTATCAGATGCTAATGGGAAATTCTTACAAATGCCCGAAGAAATTCCTTTCATTTCACGTTTAAATTCCTCGCAATTTCATATGGAAGCTCTTTACAATTTCCCCAGAAAAATTCTTACAAAATTTTCCACGAACATTTCTTACAATTTCCCAGGAAATTTCCTTAGAGTTTTCCAAGGGAATTCTTTTGAATTACCCGTTGCAACTCTTTATAATTTCCTTAGAAACATACTTACATTTTCCCATAGAAATTCAACATATTCATTTAAGTTTTATCTCCTTGAAATTTTCAATGGAAAATCCTTGCAATTTCCAGTGGAAGTAAAAATAAATCACCATTTTCTCGTGATTTGTTTATTTTTTGACGCAAACCTGTCCGCAAAGTTTGAGATTGCTTAAATGGTGCGGACAGGTTTGCGGTTTACTTTGCGTTTAGTACAATCCGCAAACTCATTCCGGATGCATTGTGCGTTGCTACGTTTGACTGCATGTATTCAAACTAGCTGTCAAATTTCCGGATTGCCTTCCGGATCCATTGTGCGCCGGCCTTTAGTCTTCGTAGTTCGCCGTAGCAGCTCTGTTCGTCTCAATAAATAAACCCCTGCTTAGACCGATCAACTGTCGATTTGATTGTTGAAGAAATAACGAATAAAGGACTGAGTGGTTTATTTGACGTTATCAAAGCGGGAAATGTTGATAAAATTGAAATATTAGAAGCATTGAAATCTAGTGGAGCATCAAACGAAATTGTGGGAACTTTAAAAGAGAATTTATGGGCTTTTCAAAGGGAGCTATGATATTACTCTACAAAGTAAATGTAATTGAAAATACCGGAAGAGTGGCCGTTCACAATAATCAAAACAGATCGTATGACGTCTATTTTATTTTTAAGACATTGCAACAAATGTCCAATAAAATGATTTATAATTTTAGACAAAAATGGATGCAATCTTCTATTGATCAAAGTGTGCTGTTTTGCAGAAAAGAAGTATTTTTCTCGTGTCAAAATTTTGCTCCACGAATCGTGGGCCAAAAGCACAATTCGGCTGATGCTTTCAATATAGAAAAAATAAGTGGTTTTGTGAACTGAACTACATTGCGTTAGAATCTATGTTAGAAAAAAGTAATTGATATGGTGCTGTGACGACTGATTATTAGTGGTAGCAGATTTTTCTTCATAGCATCGATAAAGATTGCTGCTTCAAAGTTACCTTGGGGAAAGAATTTCGTGTTGGAAATTGGATGTCAACATTGCTGGAATTTCAGTTTGCGGATGACTTCAGGAAAGGATCTTGAAACAGTATATCAGGTTTGAGGCATAAATCATCAGAAGGTGGAACTCCTTATCCAGAGGATCAATTAGGATTGATCTTTCAAGTTTGGAATTGGACGATGCGCAAGTATAACAGCAGTTTGTCAAGATAAACGATACGCATGTGCAGCGCACATTAAAAGTGGAGCACAATAGCGGATCGCATCATGGACGCTCTTTCAAGATTATTTCCATTTTCAAGATTATTTTATGCCCTTGAAGTTTCTGGTAGCTGGACATGGATAAATTTGGTGAGATTGTTCCAAAATGTTTTTTTACAACTTTAATATAATGACTAAAACTAAATACGCGCTGGATTTTGAGATCCGGAAGTTTGCTTATGGATCCATTATCCAATTGATAATGGTAGCATAAACAGGCGGGGCTTATTGTAAGCAAAAGTGACCTCGGACTGGTCATGAAATACCAGGCAGTCTGAAATGGGTCACTGGAGCTGCAATAGAGCTAGCACTTTCTAACTCCCGGATTAAATCTGACTGTAAAACTTTGTAAAACAGACAGCTTTCTTCCATAACATCACTGCCAGACAGTGGGGGTTAGTTTGTACAAAAGATATTTTAGTTACTAGATAAAGATTGTCGCTGTCGTCGCTGTCTGGAACATCTTTTGCTGGCGAGGATAGGGGAGCTAAATGTCAAAGAAGGAAAATCCATACGATTTGACAGGTATGTACCACACATGTTTCGGACAGCAGAACAAAGGGAACCGAAGCGACAATCTTTATCTAGGAACTAAAATATCTTTTGTTTGTACACACACACACAAAATGGATGCAATCTCCTATTGCAACAATTAGCTTCTGTATTCTACAAAATAACTTGAAGTGATCATTTATATAAACCTGATTATCATAGTTCCCTTTATAGGGGTAGTGGAGCATGGTTTCCCTCTCTCTGATTGATTACATTGTTTCCTGTTTAACAGAGTTTGGCACGAAATAACGAATTTTGATTATTTCTGTTCACAATATCTGATGACACTCATCTGTTCAAATTTGCAATAAAACTTTCGTTTAATTTTCGAATCTCAGGCTGTTAAGAACGATTTTACTAATGGACAGTTATTTTTTAACACACGTACGTCCCCAACCCCCATTTTACGGCAAAACACAAAATTCAAAACCATGCAGGTCCGGTTTCTAACGGATTTCCAAGAAATTTTCTGGAATCGATCACAAAATTCTTATAGTTCTAGGAAGGGTTAAACTTTGGTGAAATGGCCACGGTTTCGGATATATTCCGGGGAGTGACCAATATTAGAGCCCTTATGTCAAAATTTGCTAGGCTAGGTTTCGAGAACACCCGGGAGTTGAATCAAAACTGTCAAAATGTACAGTGAACTTATTTTGTAAAATCATGGAGTTTGACATGTCGCAAGATGGGCTTCAAGATTCAAAGAAAAGTAGGCACTTACCCTGGGGAGTCAGGTTCCGGGAACACCCGGGAGGTGGCCAATTGGATCGAAAACCATCGGTATGTACTTCAGTACACTTATTTTTCAAAATCATGATGGGTTCCAGGATTGAAAGAGAATTGGCCGCTTCCCCAAGGAAACCAGGGCCTGGAAGTACCTATTCGGAAATCGCTAAAATGTAATCCAGTGTACTTGTTTTGCAAAATCATGAAGTTTGACGTCTCGCAAGATGGGTTCTACGATTACACAAAAGTGGCGACTTCCCTAAGGGAACTAGACCCTGGAGGAACCCGGAGGGTGGCCATTTCGTCCGAAACTCGCCGAAATGTACTCCAGTGTACTTGTTTTGCAAAATCATAGAATTTGGGGAAGGGTCACTTGGCCGAAATGCCACTATGCCGAAAGTTGTTTGGCCGAATATACCATTTGGCCGAACAGACCATTAGGTCGAAAGTCATTTGGCAGAATGGATCATTTGGCCGAAAGGGTCGTTTGGCCGAAAGGTTCATTAGGCCGAAAGTCATTTGGCCGAATGGGTCGTTTGGCCGAATGGGTCGTTTGGCCGAAAGGGTCATTAGGCCGAATGGGTCATTTGGCCGAAAGGGTCGTTTTGCCGAAAAGGTCGTTTGGCCGAAAGGGTTGTTTGGCCGAATGGGTCGTTTGGCCGAATGAGTCGTTTGGCCGAATAGGTCGTTTGGCCGAATGGGTCGTTTGGCCGAAAGGATCGTTCGGCCGAATGGGTAGTTTGGCCGAATGGGTCGTTTGGACGAATGTGTCATTTGGCCGAATGGGTCGTTTGGCCGAAAGGGTCGTTTGACCGAAAGGGTCGTTTGGCCGAAAGGGTCATTTGGCCGAAAGGGTCGTTTAGCCGAAAGGGTCATTTGGCCGAAATTTCTCTTCACACTGTAAAAAGTGAGAAGCGCGAAATGAGTAGTGAGCAGGGTTTCGACTTTTCGTTTCAATGAGACCAAAGCAAGCGTTTTTCGGGCCAAGGGAAAATCTTGTTTCGTTGTTTATGTTGATGATCATCTTTCACCCATTAATCTTTTCTCTAGAATTAGTATTGGAAGATGAACGAAAATCTTGCCTATTAGATGAAAATCATTTTTCGTTTCATTACTTTCACCTCTCACTCACTTTTCGCGAGAATTATCGCAGAACAATTACAAAATTGTATGGCCGCGCCGGGATTCGAACCCAGAATAGTAACAATAATAGCTGTGGGGATGCGCTTACTTTAGCCACACCACCACGCTATCTGTATGAAAGCGTTAAGTTATTTGTTACACATAAGCTACTACCATTTTCATTGATGATGCCACGAAAAGACTCGAATATGAAAGAAAAAGAGCAAACCGACGTTTAGCGGCAATCGAAGTGAGCGAAAAATTGTTATCACTCTCCAGGCTGTTTTTCTTTCCCGAAAAGCGATTTCTCCCCGAAAACTTTCGTGAAGGAAAATCATGTGCTCCTGAGATTGAGTGAGCATTATGAACCCTGGTAGTGAGACGTCTCACTACCAACTTAGCAGACGTCTCACTCCTCATTTATCACTTCTCGCTGTCAAAAATGAGAAACACAAAGTGAGTAGGGAGACGTCTCACTACTCACTACGCGCTTATCACTTTTTATAGTGAGAAGAGAAAAATGAAGAAAGAGAAGTAAGACGTCTCACTTCCCACTTCTCTTTTCTCTTTTCTCACTTCTCACTATGAAAAGTGAGTAGTGAGACGTCTCAATACTCACTTCTCACTCCTCACTTTTCACTTCTCGATGTAAAAAGTGAGTAGTAAGACGTCTCTCTCCCAACTTCGCACTACTCACTTTTTACATCGAGAATTAATAAATGAGGAGTGAGAAGTGAGTCGTCTCACTTCTCACTCCTCATTAATCACTTTTTGCTGTCAAAAGTGAGAAGCGCAAAGTGAGTAGTGAGACGTCTCACTAATCACTTCGCGCTTCTCACTGTTGTACAGCGTGAAGTTATAAATGAGGAGTGAGAAGTGAGACGTATCACTTCTCACTCCTCATTTATCACTTGTGAGATTATTTTCATTGGCTTTTTTCGGTGAACATTAATTTAAACTAAGCAAATTACAATTTAAATTAATGTTCACCGAAAAAAGCCGATGAAAATAATCTCACATGATTAGAAGCGGTGATGATCTCTGATAAACATTTATCACTTCACGCTGTAAAAAGTGAGAAGTGCGAAGTGAGTAGTGAGACATCTCACTAGGGGCTGTCCATAAACCACGTAGACTCTTGAGGGGGAGGGAGGGGTTTCGAAAAAGTCTACGTTAGTCTACGAAGAGGGGCGGGGGGGTATACCAAAAGTCTACGTAGACTTTTTTATTTTTTATTTTTTTTGGAAATCAATTTATACAGAAGCTATGTGCAAAGTCACACGACTGGCCCAGGGCCGAAAACCTCACTAATAAAGATAATAATAATTCAATATGTGCAAAGTTCACTTGTTTGATTTTTTTTAGGATTTTTCCAGATTTTTTTTTGCAAGGCTTTATCGAAAAATTATAAATTTATAAATTATTTAATAATCTAAGTCTAATTTTATTTTTTTTATCTAATCTAATTTAACCCTTGAAGGCGCAAGGCGATTTTTGGAAATCGTCGGAAATATTTTTAACGTAAATAAACATTGAAATCAATAACATTGAACGTATTTTCGGTTTGTTGTTTTAAAACAACATTGTAAATGCGGGTTAATAATTTAAGTATTCTATAAAAACTTTGGAGAAAATTTCAAAATTTCCTCTTGGATTTTATTGCAGATTCTACTATTTTTCTTTTCATTTTCGTCATGAACTTCTTTGAAAACTACAAGTGATTTTTTAGTATTTTCACGGGAAATAGTGTCGCACTTCAACGGGGAATTCCGCGAAATTTCCGCGAGAAACCCTTCACTGGAGATTTTCTGGGAAGTCCCCGGGAATTTTTTCTTAATTTTGGAAATTCTTCGGAATTTTAGCGAGGAATTCTTCGGATATATTAGCGAAATTCTTCGAAATGTCCATGTCTTCGTATATATTAGGGCAATTTCTTCGGAAATACTAATGCAAATTCTTTAGAATGATCGATGGAAAATTATACGAATTGTTGAAAATTTCCACGAGAAATTATTTGAATTTCCCTCTATAAACTCTGAGTTTCCGCAAAAAAATGTTTGCCATTTGTAATTTTCATGAAAAATTATTCGAAACTTTTACGTGAAATTCACCAAAAATTCTCTATAATTTCCACCGCAAATTATTCGGAAAAGTCTTTGGAATGTCTACAGAATTAAAAAAAAATCCTCAGGAAATTGCTCCAAATCTGCAAGCAAGAACGAAGGAAACCATTCTGAAAATTCTTCGGTTTAAACAAATTTGAACCGGCGTGAAGAATTGTAGGTCAGATTTGTGACAGATTTTAAGCAGTGGCGTGCCGATGCAAAAGTGTCGGCAGCGGTGATGCACACTTCTAGGAGGAATCGAATTCAACATAAATTGAATTAATTGACTTGAAGGTTTGGTTTCAGGAGCAGTGGACAGAGGATTAAATTTGATTTCGATTTTGATTGTCCAATCACATATGATATTTTGTAAAATTTGGAAAAGTCTACGTAGACTTCAAGGGGATGGGGGAGGGGTTTCGGAAAAGTCTACAAAAGTCTATTAGGGGGGAGGGAGGGGTTTGAAAATGTGAAATTTCAGTCTACGTGGTTTGTGGACAGCCCCCTACTAATTTCGCGCTTCTCACTTTTTACAGTGAGAAAAGAAAAATGAAGAATGAGAAGTAAGACGTCTCTCTTCTCATTGCTAATTCTCACTTTTCAAATGAACTATTCAGCTAAATGTCCTGTTCGGCCAAATGACCCTTTCGGCCATACGACCCTTTTGCCCAAATGATCCTTTCGGCTAAATGATCCTTTCAGCCAAACGACCCTTTCGGTAAAACGACCCTTTCGGCCAAATGACCCTTTCGGCCTAATGACCTTTTCGGCCAAACGACTCTTTCGGCCAAACGACCCTCTCGGCCGAATGACCTTTTCGGCCAAATGACCCATTCGGCCAAACGGTCCTTTCGGCCAAACGACCCATTCGCCCAAACATTCATTTCGGTCAAACGACCTTTTCGGCCAAATGACCCATTCGGCCAAACGACCCTTTCGGCCAAACGACCCTTTCGGCCAAACAACGACCCATTCGGCCAAACATTCATTTCGGTCAAACGACCTTTTCGGCCAAATGACCCATTCGGCCAAACGACCCTTTCGGCCAAACAACGACCCATTCGGCCAAACGTTCATTTCGGTCAAACGACCTTTTCGGCCAAATGACCCATTCGGCCAAACGACCCTTTCGGCCAAACGACCCTTTCGGCCAAACGACCCTTTCGGCCAAACGACCCTTTCGGCCAAACGACCCATTCGGCCAAACGACCCTTTCGGCCAAATGACTTTCGGCCAAATGACCCTTTCGACCAAACAACCCTTTCGGCCAAACGACCCTTTCGGCCAGATGGGTTTCGGCCTAATGGTCTGTTCGGCCTAGTGGCATTCGGCCAAATGGCTTTCGGCCGAATGAGTTTCGGCCAAATGACCCTTCCCCATAGAATTTGATGTGTCGCAAAAAGCGTTCAAAGATTGAACGAAAAGTGGCCACTTCTACAAGGGAACCAGGCCCTGGAAGTACCCAGAGGATGGCCAATTCGGTCGAAAGTCGCCAAAGTGTATTCCAATGTACTTGTTTTGCAAAATCATGAAGTTTGACGTGTCGAAAATGAGTTCCAAGATCGCACGAAAAGTGGCCACTTCCCCAAGGGAACCAGACCCTGGAAGTACCCGGAGGGTGATCAATTCGTCCGAAACTCGCCGAAATGTACTCCAGTGTACTTGTTTTACAAAATTATGGAATTTGATGTGTCGCAAGAAGCGTTCAAAGATTGAACGAAATTGGTTACCACCAAGAGAACCAGACCCTGGAAGTACCCAAAGGGTGGCCAATTCGTTCTAAAATCGCCGAAATGTACTCCAATGTACAATGTACATAAATGGTAGAAAGAGATTGTTTAAATACATCCAGAAGAAATCTTGATTGTTTAGAAATTTCGCATAATTTCAGCCTGAGAATTGGAATTTTGGACTATTAGACTATTAGATGCAGTATCAGAAATCAAAAGGACTAAAGAAATTCCTGAAAACCATAAAATTCTGAAACGGTCTTACATAAACTTTTATAAAAATATTTGGAAAAAGTCTCATAACAATTCGAAAATCTAAAAAAATTATGATAATAGTATAATAAAATATATAATAATGGGACATGACATCCTCTGAACATATTTTAAATTTGCATAGTGAATTACAATCAACACAACACGCCTTTTCAGGTTGCACTTCAACTTAAATTTTTAAAAATGATGTGCTGATAAATTGCACAGGTCTAATGTCTGCTCACGTCTCCCCTTGTCGGAACTTTTGCGACCGGAAGGGTTATAAATTGGGAATCAATTACGATCGCTCTTTGGGGCAGCCCTTGGTGATTGCGGCATCGGAGCTGACCACCGCACCGGCGGGCAATGGATCACGAATCCGAAGTACTTAAGTTGATAGTTTCCCCATTTCGACTGAAAGAAGAAGTATGAGCAGAAGCGGGATCTGAATTTCTGATGAGCGAAACTGATTCCTCAATTCCAAGTACCTTCGACGGAGTGGACGAACATGCTGTACGTGACTCTCGTGGAGAGGATGAATTATAAATATTCGCTCTTGATGTGAAAGTTTGAGCATTGTTGGTTCTTTTGACGGGGGCGCATCTGCCAACATTATCTAAAGATATCCATCGGTACAAGTTTAGAGTAAGTGCAAGTGGCTACTTAGACAGATCACCAATTTTATCGCTTCGTATCCTATGGCAACCTGCCCGTCTGCCTGCTATGATGTCTCGTTTGCAAAAATCAACGCAAAGCTCCAAAACAGGGTTTATCGCAGCAGGCGAGACTAGTAGATGAGATTTAGATCAGATTCTCGTTAGGGTAGGCACCATTCATGGGTGCTGCCTAACTGGATAGTCTATCAGAAATAATCTGGCCGTAGTCGATAATCGGTGTGTTCACCAGAACGCTCTGAACGAAGGATAGTGGGCAGCAGCAGCATCAGCGTGTGCTTTACGACAACGGCCCGGGTGCTTCCCTTCGCTTGAACCAAATTGAATATTTATGGAGACAACAGAAAAGGCTTGCAGCTTGGTTTTTTTTTCGGGAGGAAAGGTCGTTCCAGAGATGGCACAGATTTCGTTTTGCTTTTATCCCCTTATGTTAACGTTCTGGGAAAGGATGAAGAAAATGGATCCGTATTATCATTCAAAAAGGGAGAGCTTTTTCCGGGTTACCCTTGTGGGAAAAATGATATTTGGCTTGCTTTGATAAGGGGATTAACTTTTATTGAGTTTGTTTTATTAGAATAATAGATTTATGATTCGCAGAATGCCATTTTGATTTTCTTAATGCTATGTTGATTGTAGAACTTCTTTATGAATTGTGATATTCGATAAACCATTTATAATTTGATTAACTATTGGATCACATAATTTTTGCTATCCTATTTCATTTCTCGATCGCTTCGTTGCTTGCTATAATAACTTGGAAAAGTTTATGCGTGCCATAAATATCGATATTAAGCTGTGTCGCAAAGCATGAAATCCAGTGAATGGGGACATCAACACCGTTCCCAAGCCAATAGAATGTCGGTTCTTATTCACGGGAAGGAGCCACGTTTTTCGGAAAAGGGTTTTTCACAATGCGTGGTGGGATGACTTCTGGCAAACGTAAGTTGTTTCCAACCACACAGTGGTAGCTTAAAACAATAAAAATCTTGTACGGTGGCAATAAAGTTTGGCTTTTATATTTCACAAATTTCATGGAAAAATAACGATTCTTACTCTTATTGTCTCTTTCACATACATCCTTGATACAATCGAGCTGATTATCTCGACATAGATTTCATAAAAAGAGCCTATATGGTAAACGTAAACAAAGGCATTCACCGCCTACGTCCGCGTAGTCGAAGTTTTTGTACCACTCACTATTTTATTTTGTCTCAATACTTTAGAAAATAAACATGGTCAGATTTGTATGAATGTATTGGAAATGGATTTGTATGAATGATTGTCAAAATTATGCGGCAAAAATTTTTCCTTTGTATCTTAACGTATTAATCGCTTAGAAACAAATTACTTTCGATCAAAAGACTTTTTCTTATTGAAGGGTGCGACTGCAGGCACTCACCTGTACAGACCGGCGTCCTCCTGCTTGATGTTCTTTATCCGGAGCGCCGGCGGATTGGTTTCGTAATAGAAGTACGCCTTCGATTTAAGTACTGCCTCGTCCGACCAATGAATTGCCTGCTGAAGATTTTTTCCCCGGGCATCGAAGCTGCAAAGAAGACAAAAAAAGAAATAGAAAGATGTCAGTTGATAATTTGCGAAAGAGTTTTATCTTCCTATTCATAAGGATGAAAGGGTGTGCCACTTAGTTCCGATTGAGCTGGCATTGACAGGCATGGCAACGAACGAAGGGCACAGTCGTCTGTTCCGATGTAAGATTATTAATCTCCTGCCTGTGAAAGGTGGATGCGTATCTTTGCCGTAGATTTTGTATTGACTTTATCTGAAAGGCAAACAAGCATGCAAAGGTGCGAACATCAAAGTCGAGGTAGACGATTAAATTTCTACGAATTTTCAGCACAAAATTTACCAAGGATCCATGTAAGGATAACAAGCAAGCAACTTGTTTATTCACCCATAATCCATTTGTCGATCAATTCAGGTTCTGTTAATTTTGGATTGATTGAAATCTTGCCCAAACTGCCTTTGAAAGGATGAAAAGATACTGCGAATGATTATTTCGTAAACATCTCGTTAGCAGATGACGTACATGTATTGAAAAGGAGTTTTCTTCCAGCAATCAGCTCTTTATCTATTTAGGTTTCTCGTCGGTAACCGAGAAGCCATAAATACACACACTCCTTCGACGAGCTCTCATCCTTTCACGTGGATGGGCTTAATGTCGTGTATTTCCAGTAATCGTAATTGAGTCGTGAAGTTCTTCCTTGCGTGATTGCGCTTCAAGCATCGCGAGTTAGATCATAATTTATGAATTCGCAGGACTAGTCGTTCTACCTGTTGCGTTGCCTAGACCAAGAGGAACGGAACTATGTGAATCAAGTTTTTAACATCAGCTGGAATACAAAGATTTTATCGCGACAATCCTGATGTCTACTAGCTTTTGAACAAGTCTGAGTGCCTGTTTGAAGTCTAATTCCCATACATCGTTCAAGGATATCGTGGGAAATAAGGCTTCAACTTATGCGCATACAATGTCTTTTTTGATGTTGTCTGTAAAGTGATTGAAAGAGAGCAAAATGATGGAACATATCCATACTGTAGCTGCTTTTTTAGTTGTTAAGAGGCTACTCAGACGCACAACGGTGTACAGCAAATGATAAAGGAAAGATATTTCTCGGGAAAGAAAAAGGTGTCTGCGTAGCGTATCCTTGTTTCCATGATGTGTAGATTTTCTCCTAAGAGGTGGTAAACTGGATTAGGATTTTTCGTGAAGCGATTTTTTCAGAGTGAAAACTCTTTTTAGGGGAAGCGTCAGAATGAAATGTTTTATTTTTCTACGGTAAATAACTAAAACGGATCGTACCACCGTGCCAGAAATCGATTTTGAAGATGCGTAAATGATGCTTTAAATTAATTATTAAGAATATACTATTTGGCAGAATATACCATTTGGCCGAACAGACCATAAGGCCGAAAGGGTCATTTGGTTGAAAAGGGCCATTTGGCCGAAAGGTTAATTTGACCGTACATATCATTTGAAAAGTGAAAAACAAGGAGTGAGAAGCAGAGTTGTAAATATTCGGCAGCATTGGATGAAGGTGATGTTTTATTATATCATTTTTTTATTTTCTTCCTGATTTGAAATCAACCTCACATTCCCGAAGAGGCAAAAAAGTAAACAACAGAACTCACATCACCCACTGCACCGCGAAGATGAAATTTACCACAGCAAAATGTACACATTCACCCAGCAAATTGAAAAAAATCACCACGCGTTTAAATGGGCCACTCACAGTCATACGGTAAGACGCGAACTGAGCAGCCTGTCAGAGCGACTTGTGAGTGGCTGAATGCGGAATTGAATGGTCGGTGTTGGAAATGATTTTTCGGCTTTCGGCACTCACCACGGCGGCGATGAAGGCAACCGCAGATTATACTGAGATCCATGTTTTTCACTGCATTGACTGTGAAATATTCCTACCCTGGTGAGAAGAGAGACGTCTCACTACTCACTTCTTATTTCTCACGGTTCACTGTAAAAAGTGAGAAGTGACAAGTGATTAATGAGATGTCTCACATCTCACTCTTCATTTCTCACTTCTTACTGTGAAAAGTTAGAAGCGCGAATTGAGTAGTGAGACGTCTCAATACTAACTTCGCGCTTCTAACTTTTTTCGGGGGAAGTAAGTAGGGAGACGTCTCACTTCTCACTCCTAATTTCTCACCTCTCGATGTAAAAAAATAAAAGCGCGAAGTGAATAGTGAGACGTCTCATTACTCACTTGTCACTTCTCACTTTTTATAGTGAGCAGTGAGAAATAAGAAGTGAGTAGCGCGACGTCTCACTTCTCTCTCTTCATTTCTCACGTTTCAAATGTCCTATTCGGCCAAATGTTTTATTCGGCCAAATGACTTATTCGGCCAAATGTCCTTTTCGGCCAAATGTCCCATTCGGCCAAATATCCTATTCAGTCAAATTACGCTTTCGGCCAAATAACCCTTCGGCCAAATCACTCTTTTGGCCAAATGACCCTTTTTCCCAAATGATCCTATCGGCTAAATGACTCTTTCGGCCAAATGATCTTTTCGGCCAAATGACTCTTTTGGCCATATGACTCTTTCGGTCAAATGACCCTTTCGGCCAAATGACCCTTTCGGCCAAATGACCCTTTCGGCCAGAAGGGTTTCGGCCTAGTGGCATTCGGCCAAATGGGTTTCGGCCAAACGACCCTTCCCCATTCGTATCAATTTCCATAACACGAGAACTCTTAATAACATAAAGTAACACCACACCACACGCTGGGGTTGCTGCAGAAATTTTATTCGCCATATTCTAATATCTGAAGTGATTCAGTGGAAAATCATTCATCAGTCGTCGACGCTTGCTAGTGTTAGAAAAACCGCGTTATTAAAAATAAGTCCTTTTCAGGACCACAATTTTTTTTTTAATTCTTTATTTAGGTGTTTTTTTAATTCTAGATTAAGTTCAACACCGATTCAGGACCACAATTTTACACATTAGTGTGTGACCCCAAATTGCTGGAGCGAATTGTTATGACAGCAGCTCTCCGTGGGTGCGTGTGCACGCCACGGAGGTCTGACCAGAAGAAGACGAATCATGGCTTGCTGCGCTCTGATCGACACGCTGAGGTGTTAATGTATAATCGCACGCTGATGGTAATATACCGTGAAAACTCATATTTCGGACGCACACAAACTTCGGACACCCAAATTTCTATGGAAGTTTTTTCTGAAATATTTCACAGAAATGTTTCAACTTTTTCGTCCAAAGGACTGTATGTTTGAAGGTAATTTTGTAATATTTAGAGCACAGTTAGCCATGTCGTTTTAAAGTTGTTGTTTATTTGAAAGTCAAACAGATGAATTCTACATTAAAAATTAACATTAGCATTTAACGTTTGTGGAACTTAGCTGTCCGAAATTTGAATACAACGTGTCCGAAATATGAATCAGTGTGCGCGTATGTCCGAAGTTTGGTTCAAAATGAAGTCAAACAATTACAATTTCAGTGAATTTTATGGGTATCGAAGTAGGAATATTAACTCGAGAATCAAATTCTGTGGCCCTTGCCTTTCGGATTAAATTGTGTTTAAATGGACATGGTTAGTAGCTTAAGTTTAGATCCTTTTGTTCTCCAAGAAAGTCCTTAAGTGTCCGAAATATGAGTTTGCACGGTACTCAAACCCCACAATTAGGAGGTTTGATTTGCCTGAAATATTCTTCATTGTGCTCAACAACCGCAGTGTGATGGAAATTCATCCATCAATGGCGTCCGGTAGAAGCTTCAGTCGCGGATGTTGCTTCAGAAAACTTGTCGTCAGTTGCAGCTGCACTCAAGTGAAAATTACTTGGATGATGCAGTGATTGCAAACGCGCATTATTTAAATAAATCGGTCATTTTCCGACCAGAAATTTTCCACGAAAGAAAGAGTAGTATCAAATCATTCCTTAAAGCGGTTAGCAATTCGAGAAATAGATTCATCGATTTACAGGTAAATAATCGAGTAGCAATCGTCGAGGCTAGCAGCACTCAAATGAAAATTTTTGCTGAGTTCTGACTCTCGTTTTGCTGCTGTTTGTGACGGAAAGGAAATTATTCGGTCCTTTTTAGGACCACTATTATTTGCAATAGGACCACTATTACGATGGCGTTGGTGGTCGGTCCTAGTGGAGGCCGTTGCTGCAGAATGTTTATTCGCAGGGTCTATACAAAATTAACGGCAAATTATCGAGTGGCTTTAGTCGGTGTCAGCCGAACTCAAATGAAATTATCTCAGTGAATTCCAACATTGGTTTTGATGGCGTTAGTAATTTGAAGTGCTCATCATTGGATGTAATTGATTTTATCAAATAAACAAATTCGTCTCAAATCGACTCTTTTATGTTTAAAATTGTGGCCTTGAATAGCACCGATTTATGATGCTTGGTGCGTCTTTACAACCACTAACAACAGCCAACAATTGATCGAATCTCACGTGAATATTACGATGCCAAAGCTCATTAGCCCCGCCCCTTTGGTAATCGTTATGGGTTATTAAATATGTGCATTTAAACGAATAATAAAATTGCAGAGCTAATGGTTTTACTTATCTGTGGTTTTACAGTATTGGATACAAGCAAGCTGCTTTCTTGCGTGTACAAGCCTTATTTTTCAAGATTCCGAGCAGAGCGATCCCAGCAAAACCATCAGCAAGTGGTGGTCATCAGAGTGTTTGCTATGGAAAACACATTCCCACCGGATGGCGTGGGTAAAGCTGGATGGATGCTGCGGAGAATACAACCTCAACAACGATAGCAGTCTTTTGCAGCTAAGCGATACATTATTCAACCGTCTAAGACGAATTAAGTACTCTCCATTTAATTCCACCAATTAATTTTCGATATCTTTGCAGATACGTATTTCGACCATAACTGTGTGGTCGTCTTCAGTGTCTCGTACTTGACTCGACTTAGTCGAGACTTAAGTCGAGTCAAGTACGAGACACTGAAGACGACCACACAGTTATGGTCGAAATACGTATCTGCAAAGATATCGAAAATTAATTGGTGGAATTAAATGGAGAGTACTTAATTCGTCTTAGACGGTTGAATACATTCCACTAAAAGAGCTTTATATATTTTTCTGATACATTATTGATTGGTCGGCCAGCAGCGACAGCACCAAATTTTCAGAAAATTTAAATCATCGACGGTGGCATCTGAAATAATTCAGTCGAAAATCATCGAGTAGTCATCTTCGGTTGTTTATGATAGTAAAGGCACATTATTTAACTAAATTAGTCCTTTTCAGGACTACCATTTTAAACAGAAGAAGGTTTGATTTGCCAGAAATATTTTTCGAAGTTCAAATGGTAATGGAAAAACAGGCAACAATGGCATCTGATAGCAGCCCCAATCGCTTAATGTTTTCCACATTTGATCTACCATGTGATTTTTAGTTGAATAGTTTTGGAATTTTTTAAGCTTGTTGCGAAGATTTTGGTAGCAATCAAAAACACGAACGAAAAAAAATCGTGTAAAAACAGAATCCTGTATAATGCATACACAATTAAGAATTTTCCACAAAACAAAAATAAATAAGCAAAATAATAAGAAGCCAATTGAAATGATATCAACGTGATTTTTTCGGGAAAATAATAAAGGGGATATATTCTCTCATTGAGGATCTTCTGCTGGTCCTCCAGAAGATCCGAAACCAACGGAACACCGGTGAAAATAGTACATCTTCACAATAAATAGCGCAATGTTTCTTATAAGAATTCTAAAAACTCTGAAAAAAAAAATCTAAATCCATCTATAATCCCATGCGGCCCTATGAGTCAGGAAAAATTTGATTTAGAATTCTCCCACTGAGCGTCGCTAGTGTACATGAAAATACCAGTTTGGTTCGATAACTCGGGATCTATGGGATTTAGGAAATTTCCGTCTTCTACAAAGTTGTTCAAGGATTGGAAACCAGTATGTTGAGAAACTATTTTGTTCAGATTTCAGTTGTAAGGCGGCGCTAGTGTATATGAGTTATTAGTTTGGTTAGATATCTCGGGATCTGTGGGAATTAGAAAGATGCCGTCTTCTACAAAGTTGTTCGAGGATTGGAATCCAAAATGTTGAGAATCTAATAAGTTTGAAATTCATCCGCAAGGTGGCGCTACTGTATATGAGAGATCAGTTTGGTTTGATATCTCAGGATCTATTTGGAAAGTTGTCATTTTCTATAAAGTTGTTCGAGCATTGGAAACCCATATGTTGAGTAACTGTTTAGTTCAGAATTGAGCCGTAAGGCGGCGCTAGTGTATATGAGAGATCAGTTTAGTTCGATATCTCGGAATCTGTGAGATTTAGTAAATTGCCGTTTTCTACAACGTTGTTCGAGAACTGAAAACCAATATGTTGAGAAACTGAATAATTTATAATTCATCCGCAAGGAGGCGTTACTGTGTATGAGAGATCAGTTCTTTGATATCTCGGGATCTGTGGGATTAAGAAAGTTGCCGTCTTCTACAAAGTTGTTCGAGGATTGGAAATCAATATGTTGAGATACTAATTAGTTTAGAATTCATCCGCAAGGTGGCACTACTGTATATGAGAGATCAGTTTGGCTCGATATTTCGGGATCTATTGATTTTGGAAAGTTGCTATCTTCTATAAACTTGTTCGAGCAAAATGTTAAGTTCAGAATTAAGCCATAAGGCGACGCTAGTTTATATGAGAGATCAGTTTAGTTCGATATTTCGGAAATTGTGAAATTTAGTAAATTGCCGTCTTCAACAAAATTGTTCGAGACTGAAAACCAATATGTTGAAAAACTGAATAATTTTGAATTCATCCGCAAGGAGGTGCTACTGCATATGAGATATCAGTTCTTCGATATCTTGGGATCTGGGGGATTTAGAAAATTGCCGTCTTCTACAAAGTTGTTCGGGAATAGGAAACCAATATATTGAAATATTGTGAAGTTTAAAATTCATCCGTAGAGTAGTGATACAGTGAAACCTCCATGAGTCGATATTAAAGGGACCATCGACTCATAGAAACATCGAGATGTGGAATAGAAAATCCCTGGGAATCTGTTTGAAGGGACCATCACAGTAGCCCAGAAAATATTTTTTAATATGGCATAATTTACTTCCATGAGTCGATATCGAGTCATAGAACATCGACTCATGGAGGTTTGACTGTAGTACATGTGAGACCACCAGTTTGAATATATAACCCCGGATCTGTGATATTGGAGAGTGGCCGTCTTCTCCACAGCTCCTCGAGGATGAAAACCATTATTCTGAAAAACTGTTAACTACCGTTTTTTCCTCATACACAGGAGGCCTTTGGTTCGATCTCAGGCCCATTTCATTCGCCTACTTTGTATCTTTTTGTATATTTCTCATGTTACAGCAATAGCTAGAACAGGAAATGGATTTCCGTAGCGTTTCCATTTCAATCTTGTACCTTCAACTTCAGCTTGACTAGTCTAACAGTAACTGTTAAAATTGGAAATACAGGAAAAACTTGTTTCTTACATCCAATTAGAATTCCGTATTTTGCGTTCCTATCACATCCCAACAAAGTTTTTTAGCTGAAATAGCTTTTTTTTGCCAAATAAGACCAATATCTCTCGAATACCTGATGTGTTTATTATCATCAATGACTACTGTTTAGGTATTATTATGATAGAATTCATTATTCATTTGTTTGCGTAGTACATATATTTTGAGCTATTATTATACCTTTGGCGAAGGTGGAAAACTCTATACAATATTTGATGGTAAAGAGCATTGACTAACTTCCTGGTATTATTAGAAATGATTTAGAAGAAAATCGTTGGTCTGGGACGAACTGTACAAAACGACCATTCATCGACGTTCCAGATTTGCGGAAAGGCCGTCTGGTAGCCAGTTGCGGCCGTTGCAGAGTAGAACTGTGAATTAACACCACAGAGAACAGACATGGATGCTCGAACAAAATTTCGTTAAAAACGTGTGTAAAGATTTAAATCGCACCTCAGCGCCGCCAACGCAGGCTGCCCGACATAAAAACTCAATAAGGCAAAGACAAAGGTGCTGTTTGAACGAGATGGCGCCACAACATTTAAAGTAAAATTAATTTCCTTATATGAACAAATCATACGTTCTCATTAACTACGCATAGCGTCAATATGAAACCTAGGTCAAAAAGCAACAAATAATTTTTAGATTTTTTGTTCCCACGACTTGTTTTACAGTTCTAAACAATAAAAGAGATTTCATTGTACCTCCATACTAAATTCTAGCTGTATGCTTTCAATTTCTTCAAGACTGTTCTCCACCTCGTGTGTGTGGAAGGAACATTGAAAGCTTACGATATCGAACAGCAGATGTCACTAGTGTATATGCAATATTACATTGATACAAACATGCAGCAGCACCACCTGTCGCCTGATAATCGAAATATTGCAATAATACCATCAGGTGTAGTAGCTGTTGTTAAAATATTTAGGAAGGGCCTCAAGCGGAATTTTTGCTAGAATGCAACTGACGATCTCCTATTCCACTAAGTGATGGCGTTGGCATACACTTCATAAACAATGTAGTGCTGCCACCTAGGAGCGAGCATAGGAGCAATTCGGAATGAACACTAGCGCTAAAAAGTAAAACACGGCAAATTTTAACCATATTTATCAGCACACTAGCACCGCGCAACGGGGGCATAACGACATACTTTAAAATGATCAGTACAAAGTTTTACACTTTACAACTTCGCGACATAAGATGAACGTCTGTTTTCTGTGTTAACACTAAGACCACCATAAAAAATGTCTTAGAAAAAATTGCCCTTCTCTAGGACGAACCATTCAAAATGACCGTTTTACGGGTGTTCCAAATCATCCGGAAGGCCGCCTGGTGGCTACGTGCAGTCATTAAGACTTTGAAATATCTCCAAGATCACCGTCAGAGAAGGTTTAGAAAAAAATGCGCTGCTCTAGGAAAAAAACTTTCCAAAATCATCATTTCTACGGTCGTTCCGGAGTATCCCGAAGGCCATCTGGTGGTCACCTGCGGCAGAGTAATGACTTAGAATTTCATCCAAAATTACCGCCAGAATAGATTTAGAAAAATTGCGCTGCTCTAGGACGAACTTCACAAAATGATCATTTTCACGGATATTCCGGATTTACCAGAAGGCCGCTTGGTGGCCACTGCGGTCGTAGCAGAGTAAGAGCTGTGTATTAACTCGAATTTCGCCGTCAAAAATGGTTTACAAAAAAATGCGGTCGTAGCAGAGTAAGAGCTGTGTATTAACTCGAATTTCGCCGTCAGAAATGGTTTACAAAAAAATGCGCTGCTCTAGGATAAACTTCTCAAAATTACCATTTTTACGGACGTTCCGGATTATCCGGAAGGCCGTCTGGTGGCCACCTACGGCCATAGGTGAGTGAGAACTGCGAATTAACTCCAAGGCTATTGTCAGAAATGGTTTAGAAAAAAATGCGCTGCTCGCGGACGAACTTTCCAGATTGACCGTTTATACGGACGTTCCGGATTATAAGGAAGGCCGTTTGGTGGCCACCTACGGTTATAGCAGAGTAAGAACTGTGGAATATCTCCAAAATCACCATCAGAAATGGTTTAAAAAAACTGCGCTGCTCTAGGACGAACTTCACAAAATGACCATTTTTACGGACGTGCTGGATTTTCCGGAAAGCCTCCTGGTGGCCACCTGCGGTCATAGCAGTGTGAGAAACGTGTTTCAGCTCAAACATCCCCATCAGAAATGGTTTAGAAAAAATTGCGCTGCTCTTGGACGAACTTTAAAGAATGATCATTTTTACGGACGTTCCGGATTATAAGGAAGGCCGTATGGTGGCCACCTACGGTTATAGCAGAGTAAGAACTGTGGAATATCTCCAAAATCACCATCAGAAATGGTTTAGAAAAAAATGCGCTGCTCTAGGACGAACTTCACAATATGACCATTTTTACGGACGTTCCGGATTTTCCGGAAGGCCGCCCGGTGGCCACCTGCGGTCATAGCAGTATGAGAAATGTGTTTTAGCTCAAACATCCCCATCAGAAATGGTTTAGAAAAAATTGCGCTGCTCTAGGACAAACTTTCCTAAATGGCCATTTTTACGAACGTTCCGGGTTTTCTGGAAGGCCGCCTGGTGGCCACCTACGGTCATAGGTGAGTGAGAACTGCGAATCAACTCCAAGGTTATTATCAGAAATGATATAGAAAAAATCGCGTTACTTTAGGATAAATTGTTAATGAAATAAATAAATAATGCATTACTGGTCACTTTTCCCAGTGCACCTGAGCCTTTTATTTAGTTTTATTTACCTGAGCCTTCTATCGAACCACTTTTATTATCTTTTCAATAGGAGATCGTCAGTTGCATTCTAGCAAAAATTCCGCTTGAGGCCCTTCCTAAATATTTTAACAACATCCACTACACCTGATGGTATAATTGCAATATTTCAATTATCAGGCGACAGGTGGCGTTGCTGTGTGTTTGTATCAATGTAATATTGCATATACACTAGTGACATCTGCTGTTCGATATCGTAAGCTTTCAATGTTCCTTCCACACACACGAGGTGGAGAACAGTCTTGAAGAAATTGAAAGTATACAGCTAGAATTTAGTATGGAGATACAATGAAATCTCTTTTATTGTTTAGAACTGTAAAACAAGTCGTGGAAACAAAAAATCTAAAAATTATTTGTTGCTTTTTGACCTAGGTTTCATATTGATGCGATGCGTAATTAATGAGAACGGATGATTTGCCCATACAAGGAAATTCATTTTACTTTAAATGTTGTGGCGCCATCTCGTTCAAACAGCACCTTTGTCTTTGCCTTATTGATGAAGAACTATTTTTTTGAGGAATACATGGTGGTTTGGTGCAAATTGGTCAACTAACTAAAAATATATCTCATTTTTACTCAATGTGTTGTACTTTTTACAACGGTGCGAGTCCCGGAAGGTTAAAAGCAAAAAATGCAATAGGAGATCGTCAGTTGCATTCTAGCAAAAATTCCGCTTGAGGCCCTTCCTAAATATTTTAACAACAGCCACTACACCTGATGGTATAATTGCAATATTTCCATTATCAGGCGACAGGTGGTGTTGCTGTGTGTTTGTATCAATGTAATATTGCATATACACTAGTGACATCTGCTGTTCGATATCGTAAGCATTCAATGTTACTTCCACACATACGAGGTGGAGAACAGTCTTGAAAAAATTGAAAGTATACAGCTAGAATTTAGTATGGAGGTACAATGAAATCTCTTTTATTGTTTAGAACTGTAAAACAAGTCGTGGGAACAAAAAATCTAAAAATTATTTGTTGCTTTTTGACCTAGGTTTCATATTGATGCGATGCGTAGTTAATGAGAACGGATGATTTGTCCATACAAGGAAATTTATTTTACTTTAAATGTTGGGGCGCCATCATTTTCCATAAAAATATTATATAGGCGGATTCGAGAAGGATCCAGTGGTAGAGTGCGCTGCGAGAGTTTGGGAGAAAAGTCGTCAGAAGCGATTATTTACATTCAAAATCAAATTTTCTCCATCAAATTTACTTTACTTTTTGGTATATAGTCTCATGTTTTCCACTGGCAATGGCTTCTTAAAGTCTTTAAGCAGCTGTTGAAAGCAAATCCCACCCAAATAAGCCGCGAATTAAAAATCCGGGAATTCATAACCAAGATTGTGCGGTGGAGGCACTGCAAGAGATGTGCTGTTTAATCGGAAAAATCATATGCAAGCACACACCGGATGGAAGCTCATCCTAAAGAAAACAAAATTTTCTTCCAATTTGCGACTATTTCAGCTTTCATAAATGATTGGATTAATCAGAAAACACGAAAACCGTACTTCCTCCGTATGCTGCCAATACACTTTTTTGGCCAACGACACTTTTTTCGTGGTTCTTGTGACGACCACCAGATGTCGACATGATCGATAAACTTTACTCAAATTCGCCTATACTGCCAATGCACTTTTTTGGCCAACGACACTTTTTTCGTGGTTCTTGTGACGACCACCAGATGTCGACATGATCGATAAACTTTACTCAAATTCGCCTATTAGCAACAGGGAATCAATATTCGAGCAACGCCTAACAATATACTCTTTGTCATCAACAGAGTTTGTTACTGACAAACGCACCTAGCGACAAACCTTTATCAGAAACCGAACATAATATGACAAGAATCATTTGCCTTGCATGCTCTGATATTTCCGAAAATACGATGCTAATTTTGTAATCATTGCTCGATTCTCGAATATTTTTTTGTTTTTTTATAATTGATCATAAGAATTTTCTTATCTTTTTATCACTTTTTAATAATTAATTTGTTTAAAAATTATTAATTTTTATTACAAAAAAAAATATTTCGTGGAAATTTTTGTAATTGTTTATTGCTAATATCTATTAATTTATTTATGAAAATTTTATACTTTTTTAAATAGAAAACTTTGATTTCTCAACGGATTTTTGCCTTTCTCGTATACAAAGTATACGTAAAGGCTATATGTTCGCTCCAAAAACAAACTTTTTATAGAAGGCTCGGAGACCCATAGTGTTATATACCGATCGACTCAGCTCGACGAATCGAGGTGATGTCTGTGTGTGTGTGTGTATGTGTGAGTGTGTGTGTGTATGTGTGTGTATGTGCGCAAAAAGTTTAGCCCACTTTTCAGGTACTTACCCTTAACCGATTTGCTCGCAACAAGTTGCATTCGACGCAGAATCCTATCCCATTGTTTCCTATTGAAAATTGGCCGGATCGGATTATGGGCTCAGAAGTTATGGTCAAAATACTTTTTTTTAGACAACAACGAGTGGAAAAGTCTAGCCCATTTTTCAGGCACTTACCCTTGACCGATTTGCTCGCAACGAAATGCATTCGACGCAGAATCCTGTCCCATTGTTTCCTATTGAAAATTGGCCGGATCGGACTATGGGCTCAGAAGTTATGGTCAAAATACTTTATCTTTTGACGAAGACGAGTGAAAAAATCTAGCTCACTTTTTTGGCACTTATCCTTTACCGATTGTTTCGCAAAAGTAGCGTTCGACAGGGGATCCCGTCCCATTGCTTTCTATTGAGAACTGGCAGACGGGATCAGAAACTATGGTCAAAATACATTTTTAAGCAAAAAAGGCTTGGAAAGTCAGGCCAACTTTTCAATCAGTTTTCATCAACCGATTTGCGCGCAACAAATTGTGTTCGACGGGAAATCCTGTCCGATTGTTTTCCAATGAAAATTGGGACTCTGGGCTCGAAAGTTTTAGCCAATATATTTTTTGCCTTTCTCGTATACAAAGTAAAAAAAAAAAATAAGCCATTATATTTTTTTTACAAAAAAAAAACTTTTTTAAAAGAAGCCCAAGAACTAATTTTTTATTCGTAAAATGCATTTAAAAAATTCACTTAGTTTTGGGACATTAGGTCTTAATTTGTTTACTCACAACAAGTTGTATAGGACGGCGAATCCTGTTTCATGTCATAAAAAATTTAGCCAGAATATTAGGTATTAAGAACTAACTTACTTTTCGAGCACGTTCAAAGAGAGATCTGAGTAGAAAAAGCCGCGTAGTCGATAGCAGTTCCATTCTGCTGTCAGGTTTGTTTTATATGAACATTAAAAAATGTATGTGACTTCGTAGCTATTGAATTGGCATCGACAAATACAGATTAAAAATTGTCTCAAGTCACGCTTTTTGGAATAGAAATATTCCATGAAGAGAGGGGGAGTAACTTCAATGTTCATAGAAATGAGTGTTTTTCAATTGCGTTTATCTTAAATCATTCGATTAATACTCATAACTCATGTTCTATTTGATTTCCGTGGATATAATTAAGAACTTACTGGATGCTCTCGACTGTTTTGGATTTAGCACCGGGGATTTTTCGGCTTTGCAGTCACTTCAGCAATTAAAACGAATGTTTTTTCTTTGCCCGACGTTTCAATGGGCCATGCCATCTTTTTTTAAACGTCGGGCAAAGAAAAAACATTCGTTTTAATTGCTGAAGTGACTGCAAAGCCGAAAAATCCCCGGTGCTATAATTAAGAACTTGAAATCCAAAAATCGCTAGCTCGGTTGATGGAATTTTGAAACCCTTTGTAGGACTAATTACACATATATCGGAGTAAGCTGCTCAATTGGTTTGTGAGTTAGGAGATGGCGAATTTTGCTTTAATCAGGGAAATTCAAAGTATCAAGTCTTCCAGTTAGTTTCCGGCGTAACCCACTTCTATCTACCACAAGCATTTCATGCGCAACCGAGAATAGGATTTGAGCTAATTTTGTCCGTAGTTTGAATTATCGTTAAACAAATAAATTTCATTATTAATGAGCGTTTGTGGTTTTGAGGGAAAGTTATCAGGTAATCAATTTTTTACTCTTTTACTATTATCCGATAATGATAAGGTACGTCCTGATAATAATGTAAGGGGCCATCCACAAAGTACGTCACGCTCCTAGGGGGGAGGGGGGGTTTCGAGCAGCGTGACGACTCATACAAAAATTTTAGAGGTTTATTACAAAAGGTGTGACGAAGGGGGGAGGGGGGGGTTGAAAATCGCCAAATTTTGCGTGACGTACTTTATGGATCTTCCCTAAATAGGATGTAGTTTGTCAAAAATGCTTGCTACATACATTTGAACATTCTTGGTTTTCTAAAAGGTGACGCTTATAGTTTGTGTAGATTACGAGATGTTACACGATAACTTTGACATCAAGAGCCTCCTCATTATAGCTTTATCCTGATAAAGCTTGTAGTCGGAATAGGCTCTCAAAATAGTTTTAGCTACATTCTCAATATTTCGAAAATACGATTTTTTTTTCAGATCTTGGAACATGTGTAATTTGAATAGTTCTCTATTTTTGGTTTTAATTCTTTCAAAAATGGACGCATTCAGGCTTTTGATTGATTATTTGTTTACAATTTAACTTCATAAAAAAATATTTTGCAATTTCTGATCATAATACCTGGTTTACAGTTAGCATTTGAGTGATGAAACGGCCTACTTTTCCATACCAATGACATATGGGTGCTTTAATGAACATTATGCAACTCAAATGGGTTGCATAAAATCCATTATTTTCCATTATAGCAAATGCTGGTTTTCCAAGTAGCACTCATTTGGGTGCTATAATGGAGAACCAGCATTAGAACAATAGTTACATGGCCACATTTGGCTCAATTGGCTTGGGTGGATGTTCAAATAGTGTATTCTCTGTGTCACGTAATAAATAAAATAATTTGGTGAGCATGACATCAAATTCTCCAAAGGCAGGTTTATTTATCGCTCTATGGTCTGTCGAGCACCTAATGTGGCACGATAACATGGAATCTATTTGTTTTCTGCAGCAACACGATTTTTTGGCAAGATTGATCATGTGAAGTAAATAAAATTGTACCATTTTGGTACAGATTTATCATACTCGTGCTGAAAAAATCATCTTTTTGCAACTAGTTGCACAAACTACTATTTTCAATTCTTTGCAATGAAACTGCCATAGCATCATCCCATGAATGAATATGTACAAGATACAGCGATGACTCGATTTTTAGCATGTTAAAATTTTTCTGCCCCTGATTTCGACTACAACCGATTTTATGACGGTTTTGATATGGTTTCTCCACGAGTCAAAACCATTAATTGCTTTATATTTGTTCTATTTGACCTCTCTAAAGATTTTTTCTCGACACATTTTATAAAGAGCGAGAAAGGCATCATCACCGCTAGGTGGATTAATATGGGTTTTTTTATTTTATATTTGCGATTTTTGCTTTTAAAAGTGCTTATGTATTTTTGTTTTGTGGAAAATTTAATTGTTTACGGAGCTTTCTGTATTTCTGTATTGGGAATTCTCTATTTTTCTTTATTGAAATTTTTGTTGCTGCTTAAAAGAATGTGAAACTCACTTAGTGAATAGTGTTTAGAAGTAATAAAATCTAGAAATCAGTGGATAAAATCAATTAAAAATTAAGTGGGTGTTTGTGTGTTTGTATGCGTTGGATAAACATACGAATGTCGGCCTAGGAAAAAATCAGTTTTCAGCAATTTCTCAGTAAAGTTCGGATTAGACCTGTGCGCCGCCGCCGGTGGTTTTACTCACGCCGCCGCCGCTGACGAATTTTAGTCACTTACGGCCTTACAGTTGTGGTCAAAATACGTATCTGTTAAGCTATACAACATGGAGGAATTAATTGGAATAGTACTAAAATCGTTTTATGATTGTATTATAAGGTTGTTAAGGTGGAACTCATCAGAGTTCAATTTCAAATCTACCTCAAGTGATGGTGTCTCTAAGTCGGTGTAGTGACATACATTGGCTTGTCTTGTGAATGGGTTGGTTGAATAATTTGAGTTTGAATGAGCCTTTACCTGTACAACAATAAACAAATTGTTTAACTGATCTTTGGAATTCGTCTAAGCCAGGACCTCATTCAGTCTGGCACCTAAACTCGCAAAATATGTTTGTTGTGGTACATAAGCTTTTGTGGGGGCATGGATACATGCCTAAAGCGCCCCCATTCTTAAAGGATCTGACACCGGTTATTTATCTTGACCATATTTATACATATTTTTGTTCATTAAAATCAAGCAGGCCACTTATTCAACCACTTTCCTTTGTTTTTATATTTGTGATATTAGGACAATTTGACAAAATAATTAAATCGCTACTGTGAATGCTTTTCCAGGTTTTATGTCCCGAATAACAAATAACTATAATAAGCTTTAGTTGAAAACGCTTTTTCTTTTCTTATTTACTGGGATTGTAATTAAGAGCTGGGATGCTGTGGCCTCGCCGCTTAGTATTTAGTCAACTTATTTAGTTAAAACCTCCTGGGGCTTTCCTTAGCCTAGCGGTAAGACGCGCGGCTACAAAACAATACCAAGGATTAAAAATTAGCAAGGATTTGAAAAGTTAATTAGCAGTGATATCAATTTTCAGCACATAGCATAATTAATTACTGAAAAAGTTTGAAGACAAAATAGTTATCTCCCATATTTGCCTATCATAATGAAATAAGAGGAAGACAAATGAGCTTTTCATCAAAGTACACTTGATATGAACAGCAAAGTAGAGCCACCAAAATCTCAATCAAAGCAAACGTGATACTTTGCCAGCAGTCAAAGACATGTGGTCAACCATCACGGACTAGAGTGACAGTTTTCCAGCAGACTTCCGCTTGACTAGCAGCATGATAGTTTCCACTGATCCCATTAGCATCCGAGAAGATTTCTCATTGGAATCTCTAATCTCTTCTTTCCAGAATCATCGAAGTATTCCAATCGGAATCCAGAATAATTCACACTAGATCCTTTCGGTATCGTTAAGGGATACCTCTAGAAATCTGTGGAGGATACTCTTCATAATCCATGGATGGTTTTCTTCAAAATTTCTAGTTAATTCGCTTCGGATTTCTTCCGGAGTCGTTCGAAGATTTGTTTCGAAAACTTTGGGAGATTTGCTTCGGAATTCCTTGACGATTTGTTTCAGAATACTTCGACGATTTGCTTCAGAATCCCTTGAATAATTATTTCGGAGTCTTTCGACGTTTTGCTTCGGAATCTCTGAATGATTTGCTTCGGAATCCCTCGACGATTAGTATCCCTCTGACGATTTGCTTCGGAATCCCTCGACGAATTACTTCGGGATTCCTCGACAGATTGCTTCGGAATCGTTCGACGATTTGCTTTTACTTCCCTGAAACATTGCCTATGAAATCTCTGAACATTCTTGTCGGAATTCCTGGAATATTCTCGTCGGAATTCGGAATCTCTAAAAGATTTACATTTGAATCCCTGAAATATTTCCGTGGGATTCAATGGAACATTCCCGTTCAAATACCTGGAATATTCCTGGAAATCGAAATTCCTAGAGGATGGAAGATATTCATAAGATTCTCATTCCTGCCGGAATCACTGGTGTATTCCCTTCAGAATCCTTGGAGGTTCCCTTCGATATGCTTGGAAGATTCCCGTCGAAATCTCTGGAGGAATGTTGCATTATTTTTTCTTCATTTGAGATAGATAGAATATTTATGAAATATGCAAAAATTTCCACTGCCTACCGGTGGGAATCTGACGGCTACCCGTCACATATTGTCCTTTCATTGTGCGGGAAAAAGCCGAGCGCTACTACACTTAGACACAAAGCCATACACTATCAATTTGAATCGTTGGAGCAATCATCGGCTGGTAAACAAACATACTTCGATACTATGGACTACAGCAGAAAGCATATGCTTAAGAAAAAAGAATATGGATGAGTGTGATTGATCCGTAATTGCTTAAGGTGGTTGGACCGTATTTATCACATTACCACTAAGATAGCCTAATGAGGTGGTAAAATGTTCTAGAATTTTTGAAAAGAAGCTCAAACTAGAGAAAATAGATCGAGGGTCCTCCCTAGGCATCGATGCATCGAAGCCAATGCGGATAAATCTACGGAAATTCCAATAAATCGTCGGAATTCCCACGGGAAATCCAGCGGACTTTTTTTTTTATTTTGAATTGGTGTGGAAAATTATAGACCACCGGCGTGACAAATTTTAAACGACGGCACGCCGATGCAAAAATGTCGGCGGCGTGCCAAAAACCGTCGGCGGCGGCGCACACCTCTAATACCAGATCGTTCCGAATCGTTCCCGAAAAAACTTTAGTCAAATTTTCTTTTTCCATACAAATTTGTTCGGGAGATGCTTTAGAGCAGGCCTGCCCAACCTTTTCAAGCCACTGGCCAATTTTCAGATTGACCACTTGCTGGCGGGCCAGGAAATATTTGGTACATATTTTTATACATTTTCAAAATAACCAAAGTAAAATACATGTTTTTCAGAATGTCATTTAGTTTTACAGCACGAGTAAATGTTTTTTTTTAGAAAAAAACTAAACACGATATAATAGCGTTTGAACAATCTTTTTTGTGCTTTTGTTAATTTCTTTTTACGTAACAGGACAAGGGATTGTTGATTTCTTTCCGATACTCGACGCAAATTTATTTCACAATCGGTGATCGAATTTCGCAAGCAGATAATAAAGATCAACAACTTTTTTTTTGCTTTCATTCTTGATAAATAATAGTTGTTCACACAGATATGTACTTCTGAAGAGAGAGAATATCTCTTGCAAGAGATATGTCTTTCTGAAATTTAGACTTAAACTCGTTGTTGCATTTGAGGTCAGTCATTTCCATTTGAAACATTCCAGGTGCATTATTTACAACAGTAAACTGTGTTGAGGAACTGTGTTCCCAAGAACTAGCGAATAGGCTTGAAAACCACTGACGAAAGACTTCGAGTTTACCAGCATACTCAACAAATTGTCAGAAACTGTTTTCTACCGGATCAGAGAAATGTATCAGTTTTCGACAACTAATTGTGCCAAATTGTTTCAATAGTTTGCATGTTGGAATGGAAGTTCGACGTGTTGATCCCTGACCTTGCCTTGTTTTTTTTTTTTTAAATTAAGTATTTTCATCGATTGCGAGGAGGTAGAATCAGAAGCAGGTGGCTTTTTCACGTAACGTAGTTTACAAAGCTTCTGTGAGAACTTTTCTTCGCCGTGCTTTACGAGATACTCATACCACAGACAAACAGACATAACAGCTTGAACATTTTGCTGAAAAATCCATCGCTCAACTCCTCTACCACCACCTTGCGAGCATGTTACACGAAACAATGTTTCGTATGACATTGTCACCAGAAGGCGCTAGAGTGAAATGTCAAACTCGAAGGATTATGATGCTAACGCCTCTAGTTATGAAAGGTGTAATCAATCAAATTCAAATTGATCGTTGAAGTCATGGTCGATGGTAATTTCTCTAGTGTTACGTCTGTTTGTCTGTGTTAATACTACTGAAAGAGGTTATTTATTAAGAGAACACGATATCACCAGCAGCCGGTAACCGTTCTGGAAAGGTTTCATCCGTATTGCCAAGATCTCATCAACAGCA
This sequence comes from Armigeres subalbatus, assembly GCF_024139115.2. NCBI lineage: Eukaryota > Metazoa > Arthropoda > Insecta > Diptera > Culicidae > Armigeres > Armigeres subalbatus. The sequence goes on along the minus strand of NC_085141.1, from coordinate 6,079,806 downwards.
AAACTGGCCCGTGCTGCATTATTCGACTTTATTTTAGATTTTATTTTTTAATCAGTAGGAGCTTCTCGAGCCAAACATAAAAGCTTTCGAGCCGATTATGAAGTAATTTTTCTTACACGCCGCGGGTCACAAAAAACTGAGGCTAGGGCCGCATCCGGCCCGCGTACCGTACGTTGGGCAGCCCTGCTTTAGAGCATTAACTTCAACAAGCCACCAAAAATTAAATTCCACAGAATCAGTTCATTTAATATATGTGTGGAATTTAAAAAAATCGAGTTTCGCGAAACGAAGAAAAAAAATGAGGTTTTGTCCGGGTTTCCGCCATTGTGGAGCGTTGTGGTGTAAAACTGTAAAATCGATTTTATGAACCACCTTAGGGGCAAGCCAGAGTAAACGCGACATGCGATGCAACGCGACGCGACAGTGCAATTTGACAGCCTGTTGATAATGATTTTTTTTTACATGAGTCGCGTCGCATCGCTCGTCGCGTTTACTCTGGCTTGCCCCTTAGTACTGATTTCTATGCCTCACATGTCTTCAATATCTATTTTGATATTCCATAAAACACAACCTACACTAAATTGAGATTCAATTATAGGTATTATGTTAAATTTTTAAACTAGGACGGACATTAAGCTGTGGCATAAAAATGGCTATGAATTCTTTATAATTTGCATTCGAATCGATATCGGAAAGTTCATCGTTCTCCCGTAATCAATCAGTACACAAATTCAAATCACGCAAATGATTGAACCAATCCTATGTAAAATAAAACAGAAATTACTATCTATCATGCCCAGGCATTAAAACGCTCGGAACATCTGTCGCCGCAGTTCCGCTCGCTCGTCGAGCTCGGATCCTACGATAAGAAGGTTATACGCACATTTACTCTGCAATCAATTTACCCGGGACCAGTCGTCCACCCCTCAGCGCCCGACCAATCCACCGACTGTGATGGAATCGACGGATCGATGGGTCAAGCAAATAAACTGTCGCTCATGCCATTATCTCTCCCACGTCGCCGCCTGCTGCATCGTCGTCAACAAGATCGTCATCGCAGTTGGCGGATGATGTTCAAATCGTCCGCTCGCCAGCGAATGGCAAAGTTAGTGGCCCGCGCACGCTAGTCGACATTGTTATTCAAATCAAGCATCATCGATGGGGCAGAGATTGAAATCTGCATCAAAGCAGCGTCCTACAACCGAATGCGAAAGAGCACGATTCTTGTCTGTCAATCGCCGGGACGTATTTTCCTACTCGAGATTCGATTATCTTGACATACCACCGGATGGTTGGAAGACACAGGACGGCAGAGGGAAATTTATCTCCGACATCCAGGGGGCCCTTGGTAGCTTTGGGATGGAATGCGCGACCGCAAAGTAGATTATGCAGATAGAGACTGCGTTCGAATCCCAGTGTGGCCTAAAAGAGTTTGCTGGAACTCCGGAACATAGATTATATTTTGATCCTACTGGGGTAATTTAGCTTAAAATCCTTACAGTTATGGCCTCTAGAATGAACACGCTGTGAGGCGGCAATGTTCCTGTTGTGTAAAGAAAATTATTTTACTTGGGATGATCTTTTCACTGTTTGACATACTGTCTTGATGAACACGGCGGGCGGAGAAAAAAAGGTAAACTGAAAATCAACATCCCTAAGTGGTACCGACAGCAAGTTTGCTCCTCGTCTGCATGGACGCAATGTTTATTGAACGTTTATTCAAATTAAATTTAAATTAGCCTTTTTCGTCGAAAACGTCGTCGTCTTCGATGCTGGTGAACCATGAATAAATTTTAAATTTGTTCAAGACAGGAAAAAAGAATCTAATTGATTGAAAGGAAACTTCATGAACACTGTCTTCAAACTTGGTAGTTGAGCAGTTTTGATTGAAATGAAAGCTGTCAAGCAATTGCTCATCCAGTCAGAGGACTTGACAAACTAAACAGCACGTACCTACTCGGAAGACGACACCTGGACAAGAATGAAAGTAACAGCCAAAGCAAACATGCTTCAGCGCTTGCTTTGTTCCCAGTATAATCCAATGAAGATCGTGCCTGAGCTCTCCGGTTGCTTCGGTCAATTGAAATGTTTGTTTACACTTCCAAATCTCTTGGAAGTTGTGCTTCGGTTTAGATTGGATGCGGCTACTGTCGGTGTCACAGGCGTATACAGATTTTATCAGTTTAAACCTATTACCTTTTTCTTCAATTCAACAACAATAAAAAAATATTATTTTTATTGTCTAGAAAACCAAATTATATTTATTTGGAAATTGTTAATTGTTGGCACAAATTTGCTCCATGTAATGATTTACCAACTGCATGTATTACTATTTGTAATACACGAGTATCTATTCTTGAACAACCATTTGACGAGATTCGCAAAACCAGGACATATTTTCATAAAGTCTTGGTATTTAATAGCCGAGATACGGTAATAATAGCAAACTAACACTGAAATGAGATTAAAACTCCTCAACTGAACCGAAATTGGTAAGCGAGACTAAATGTGTGGAGCACTGACTAAATATCTAGTGATGCTTCTGGTGCCACTGTGTTATGATTATGATTCCAAAAACAAACTCGGATCCGCAGCGTTCATGTAATCTAGAATCCTACAGTTTGTTGTTCATCTTCATATCACTCATCTTCTACAACATAGGCATGTTTCAAAACCAATAAGTGGGCAGTCACTCTTCGTTTTTCCTCACCACTCATCACAGTCGTCCGTTGTTCGAGACAGCTGCCTCTGTATCAGAAAATGACCTATCCCCCAATTTCCCTTTCAAAATCACGCAGCTCTAGCTCTCTTCTTTCTTTACAAAGCCCCCGCATTTACATCGGATCCGTTGAGTGACGAGTTTTGTTTTGTGTGGAACTGCATTGAGGCTTGTCGAAATGAAGTTTGTTTATTTGCTTATGCTCTCCATCTCGTCTCTATGTGCTTGTTTGTGTAAACTTTACACTTCACATCACAGTTTTGTGGCAATACAACTCATCTTTCCCCATACAGCATCTCCTCCAACCGCGCAAGCCAAGCGGTTTCCATGTTTGATCTTTGAACCAACACATGAACTCCGGGATAAACATCCTTTGCTCTGGTTTGCGCTTTGTGTTTACCTTGCCCCAAGGCTGGGAAATGCAATGCACATTATTCCAGCAAACATCCACCGCCCGGCTGCATTCAATATGAATCCGATTACGAATTAATTAAACTTCAATATATGCAAAACTTTTACGTCCACACAAGCACCCGGGCAAGCTGGATCACCACTCTTCCGTAGTCGCACGGAACTCGGAACACGTACGTTCCACAGTTGGCCTCCTAGTTGAAAGCCGGGCCCCATTCGCTTAACTGTTTCCCGTTTTTCCGCTCCAACGGCCCATCGTTTCAGTCCTTTGAAAAGTTCATCATCTGCCCCCTCCCGTGGGACCCACATCCGTGCAAACTGCAAACCATGGCGACGTGGCAATGGTGCTGACGTTGGCGAGACTTCATCCCTGAGTAGAGTGCCCGCAACCCAACCGTACCTCCTAACACGTGACAAATTGCAGCCAGCTCAAAAGAAGAGCAATAAGTGAAGGTGATGGTTAGGTGACATGATTTGTTGGGGGTGAAAATAGTTCAGTCGGTGCATGACTGACGAACTCAGGAGTCAATTTGAAGATGAATGCCGGAAGATTGAATATTTATGGAGACAATGGTGCAAAATGCTCAAACGCACGTTCCGTCTGGAAAATGGTTGCTGGTAGCTGTCAAGCTGAAAGAACCTCAGATTGAAAAAGGGATTACCGAAGCGAATATCGGCAATGAATATGAAAGCGGTGATAATAATTAAAAGTTTAAAAGATGAAAAAAAGTTTTGCATGTAAATCTTTGATAATCTTTTGCTTTAATGCCAGATTCATTTCACTTATTTCCAATAAATAATCCGAAAACATCTTTCTTTTTACATTACTTATTAATAAATCTTTATTAATTAATCATTCATTTTTAACACAGTCAAAATCGAAATTACTTCTAACAGTGACTTATTAGGTCATGGGATTTCTACTTGATGCAGTCTACTACCAGACCATGGTATAGATGTATTGATTGAGATTGAGCTGCTGTCAATCGTTAAAAAAAACTTATCTTAGGTTACCATCAGGGATCGTAATGCTTACTCATTGTCACTCACTCACGTAGAATTTCGCCGAGAAATCAATTTGTGAGAAAGAAAAAAGGCCTGATGAGAGCTAACTATTTTTCCATTACTGTAAGTGTCGCGAAAAGCTGATTTGCGCGTTTCCTCACTTCTTTCATCCTTTTCGTGCCTTTACCAATGCAAAAAAGTAGCCTTTATGAAACAATTAACATGTCCCCAATAGCAGTCAATGTGGGGGTGTGGCTAGAGTTCCCAAAGGAGCTTCTAAAAAAAATCTGGAAATTCCTTCAGAAGTTTTCCAAAGAAATCCATCAAAAGTTCCTCCAAAATTTCCTTCAGAAGCTCCGTCAGGATTTTGTAAGATTTTAAGAGAGCTCCTTCGAAAGTTTCTCAAAGTGCTCATCCGAAAGTTCCCAAAAGAGCTCCCCCAAAGGTTCCACCAAAAATTTTTTCGCAAGTTTCTTCAGGATTTCTTATGGAAATGCTCCAGATGTTCCTCCGGGAATTTATCCAGGAGTTTCTCAAAGAACTCCTCCGACAGTTCCTCCAATAATTTCTTCGGAAGTTCTCCCAGAAGCTCCTTCAGAAGTTTCCCAAAAAACTCCTCAGAAAGTTCCTTCAGGAAATGCTTCAAAAGTCCCGAAAAGGATTTCCTCTGTAAGTATATAAAAGAGCTCCTCCAAACGTTACCAAGAGAGCTCATCCAAAAGCTCATCCAAAAATTCTTCCGGAAGTTTCTTCAGGAATTCTATTGGAAGTTCCTCCAGAAGTTCCTGCAGGAGCTCCTCTGGAAGTTCCCAAACGAACTCCTCAGAGAATACTTACAGAAGTTCCACCAGGAATTCCGATGGAAGTTTTCAAAAAAGTACCTCCAAAAATTCTTTCAGAAATTCTTTCAGGAATTCTTACGAAGTTCCTCTAGAAATTTCTTCAGTAATTTTTGAATATGTTCTTTCAGGAAATGCTCCAGATGTTCCTTTCGGGAATTTCTCCAGAAGTTTCTCAAAGAACTCCTCCGAAAGTTCCTCCAAGAATGTCTTCGGAAGTTCCTCCAAGAACTCCTTCAGAAGTTCCGCCAAGATTTCCTCTGGAAGTTTATAAAAGAGCTCCTCCAAAAGCTCTCATATAAGCTCCTCCGAAAATTCCTCCTAAAATTCCCCCAGTAGTTCCTTCAGGAATCCCTCCATAAGTTCCTCCAGGAATTCCTCCGAAAAAAAGAATTCTTACGGAAGTTCCTCCAAAAATTTCTTTAGAAATTCTTCCAGAAATTTTTCAGGAAATGCTCCAGATGTTTTTTCAGGAACTTTTCCGCATATTTCCCAAAGAACTCCTCGGATAGTTCTTGCAAGATTTTTTTCGGAAGTTCATCCAGAAGTTTCCAAAAAGAACTCCTCCAAAAGTTCCTCCTTCCGGAAGTTCCTTCAGGAATTCTCACGGAAGTTCCTTCTTCCTTACTTTCAGAATTTTTTCGGAACTCCAGGAACTTCTTAGCAAGTTTCTCAAAGAACTCCTCTGAAAGTTCCCTATAGAATTTCTTCGGAAGTTCAATCAGAAGTTCCTTCGGAAGTTTCCAAAAGTAATCCTCCAAAAGTTTCTTCAAAAACTCCTTCAGAAACTCCTCCAGGATTTTTTAAATCTTTAAAATAGCTCTTCCGGAAGATTCTCAAAGAGCTTTTCCGAAAGTTCCGAAAAGAGCTCCTATGAAACTTCCTTCAAAAATTTTTCAGATATTCCTCCGGATTTTACTTCAGAAAATGCTCCAGAAATTCATCCGGGATTTTCTCCAAAAGTTTCTCAAAGAATTCCTCCGACAGCGCCTCTAAGAATTTATTTGGAAGTTCCTCCAGAAATTCCTTCAAAAGCTTCCCAAAGAAACTCCTCAGAAAGTTCCTTCGAGAATTCCTTCAGAAGTTCCGCACGGATTTCCTTTGGAAGTTAATGAAAGAACTCCTCCGAAAGTTCTCAAAAGAGCTCCTCCGAAAGTTCTTCCGAAAATTCTTCAGGAAGTTCTTTCAGGAATCCTTCCATAAATTCCCCCAGGAATTCCTCCGGCAGTTTCTCCAAAAGTTCCGCTAGGAAGTTCTCAAAAGAACTCCTCCGAGAATACCTTTGGAAGAGCCACAAGGAATTCCTATGGAAGTTTTCAAAAAAGTTTCTCCCACAGTTCCTCCTCCTTCAGGAATTCTTAAGAAAGTTCCTCGCGGAATTCCTTCAGAAATTTTTCCAGATGTTTTTTTCAGGAAATGCTCCAGATGTTCCTCCGGGAATTTCTCCGGAAGTTTTTCAAAAAACTTCAGTTCAATCAAAGGTAATTGCCTATTTCGAGGATTTAATTTGAACTTATGACTTACAGTACGCTAGACTGTTGTTGGTTAAAGCACCAGTCTAGCGTACTGTAGGGTCATGGGTTCGAGTCCCATCGAAGGGAAAGTGGTTACCTCCAATACATTTTTCAAATCAATATCTTCCACATAACGTACATATTCACATATGAGTTTTCATAACATTGTAAATTAACGTCCAAGTCGGGTGGAAAAAGGCAATTACCTTTGATTGAACTGAACTTGAGTTGCGTGCTCTTGCCTACGCAATGCGGTCGGGTCTGAGCTTGACGACCGACTGGCAAATAGCTTACACAACCTCACTTGATCAGTACCGTTGCTGATGAAGAATGTGTATAGCCGCCAGACATTCTAAATACTCACGCTCCTCTAATGTGGACGTGTACAATACACATGTGGAAGTATTGGCTTGATAAATGGATTGCGAGTGATTTGACTATGCGTCCAATTTGGGAATCTCGAGCTCGTTCAGTAGCCGCTAGGTTGCGAAGGCCGACGGAGGTCCTTCGTAGCTTAGTTGGTTAAAGCACCAGTCTAGCGTACTGTAGGGTCATGGGTTCGAGTCCCATCGAAGGGAAAGTGGTTACCTCCAATACATTTTTCAAATCAATATCTTCCACATAACGTACATATTCACATATGAGTTTTCAAAAAACTTCTCCGACATTTTCTACAAGAATTTCTGCGGCAGTTCCTCCGAGAATTCCTTCAGAAGCTCTGACAGCATTTGTTCTAGAAGTTTATAAAAGAGCTCCTCCAAAAATTACAAGGGGAACTTCTCCGAAAGTTCCTCCTAAATTATTCCAAAAGTTTCTTCAAGAATCTCTCCTTAATTTCTTCTAGGAATTCCTCCAGAAGTTGCTCCAGGCATTTCTCTGTTCCCAAAAGAGTTCCTCCATTTTTTTTAGGAAACCCCGCCAGGAATTCTTCTCGGAAAGTTCCTCCAAGAATTTCTTCGGAATTTCTCCAGAAGTTCCTTCGGAAGTATCTCAAAGAAATCTTCCAAAAGTTCCTCCAAGAATTCCTCCAGGATTCTATAAGATTTTAAAAGAGCTCCTCCTCCAAGATTTCCTCCAGGACTCTGGAAGTTTTTAAAAGAGTTCCTCTGTAAGTTTTTCCAAAAATTCTTCCGAAAGTTCCGGAAGTACTCCCTCTAGAAGTCACGTATAAAAACTCCAGAAGTTTCTCAATGAACTCTTCCAAATGTTACTTCATGAAGTTCTACAGGAATTCCTATGGAAGTTCCTCCAGGAACTCCTTCAGAAAATCCTCCATATGTTCCTTCTTAAAATGCTCCAGATGCTCCTCCAGAAATTTCTCCGGAGATTCCTCAAAGAACTCCTTCGAAAGTTTCTCCAAGAATTTTTTCGGAAGCTCCTCTAGTAGTTACTTCGGAAGTTTCCCAAAGAACTCCTCCGGAAGTTCCACCAAGAATTCCTTCAGAAGTTCCGCCAGGATTTCCTGTGGAAGTTTATAGAAGAGCTCCTTCTAAAGTTCCCAAAAGAGCTTTTTTAGAAAGTTCCATCAGGAGTTCTTCCAAAAAATGTACCAAAAATTCATTGGGGACCTTCTCCATTTTTACCAAGAAAGTATTCCGGAATCCTCCAGGAATAGAACCATCAATTCTAACAGAAATTCTTTGGGAATTCCTCCAGAAATTGCTCCGGGAATCGCTAGGGAAATTTCTCCAGGAGCTTCTTTGAGATTTCCACTCGAAACTCCTCCGAAATTATACTATTATAGTAGTAATCATTCGGGATTTCTTCCAGGCATTCATCCGGGAATTCTTTCAGGAGTTTCTCCAGAAGTTCCTAAAAAGTTCCTTCAATAGTTCCTCCGGGAATTCATTAGGCAATTCCTCCGGAAATATCTCCCGAAATTCCTCCACATATTCCTAAAAGAATTGCTCCGCGAATGACTCCACGAATTACTCCACGAATTCCTTTGCGAGTTCCTCCAGGAGTTCTTCCGGGTGTAACTTCAGATATTCCTTCTGCAATTCCTCTAGGAATTCTTACAGAAATGTCTCTAAAAATTCCTTCAGGGAATTCCTCCTGGATCCTTCGGGAACTCATCCGAGAATGCCTCGGGGAATTTCTCCAGGAACTCTTTCAGAACTTCAACCGAGGATTTTTTCCAGGATTTCTTCGGGCAATTGTTCAAAAAACTTCTCAAATGATTTCTTCAGGAATTCCTCCGAATATTCCACCAGGATTTCCTCCTGGAATTTTTACCAGGAATTACATGGGAAATTTTTCCTGGAAATCTTCCACAAATGCGTCCAGGAGTTTCACTGCAATTTCTCCAGCAATTCCTCCTTGAATTCCCTCAGGAAATCTTCTGGCATATCGTAATTCATCCTGCAATTCCTCAGAAAATACCACAAGTAATGTCTCTTCAAAAGATTTTCGAAGAAGTGCCGGAAGAAATTCTGGAGGAATTTCTGGAAGAATTTCAGGAGGGATTTCCGGAGAGATCAATGAAGGAATTTTCGGAGGAATTCCTGGAGAAAGAATTCCCGGAGGAATTGTCGAAAGGATTCCCGGAGGAATCCCCGAAGAAAGTTTCAAGTGAATTCCCGGAAATTCCATAAGGATTTCCTGGAGTAAGTCCAGGATGAATTCCTGTATGAATTCCAGGGGGGAATTTCCAAAGGCATTTCTGGAGGAATTCTTGGAAAAATCCTGGTTTTCCAAGAATTCTTCCAGGAATTCCTCAAGGAATTTATCTGATTTTTTTTTTAAATTCCCCAAAGAATTCCCGGAGGAAATCCTGGAGGAATGTCAAAAGGATTTTCCGGAGGAATTCCTGAAAGAATTTTTGGAGAAATTTCCGGAATTTACTCCAGGAATCCCTTCAAGAATTCCTTTAGGAATTTCTCCGGAAATTCCTTCTGGATTTCCTTGGGAAATTCCTCCAGGAATTCCTCAAGAAATGCTTACAGGAATTCCTCAAGAAATGCCTACAGGAATTCATCCAGGAATTCCTCCTGAAATTCTTCCAGGAATTCCTCCGGTAGCTCCCCCAATTCCTTCGGAAATCCCTCCACGAATTTCTCCGGAAACCTCCAGGAAATCCTCCGAAAACTTTTCCACGAATTCCTCCTACTTTATAAAGAACTTCCTAAAGCAGCGGTTCTCAACCTTTTTCTTGAGAGGTACCCTTCGAACTTTTCCATTAATTGAGCTATCCCTATGATTTTTGCTGTAAATAAAAATAATCGTTACTCTTCAAGTATATGAAAAATAGACCTGAAAACTAACGGAATATATGGCTCTCCATAAACTTTTCTGAAATTTTCATTTTTTTAATCTTTCCAATTAAAATTAAGTTCTTACATCGACTGTTTTGACTATTGAAGGCTTCCGAGCATATTGAAAGGAAGCTTCCGAGCTTTTTGGAAGTAGGATTCCGCGCCTCTTCCGAGAGAACCTTCCAAGCCTCTTGAAGATAGGCTTCCGAGTCTCTTGAAAGGCGGCTTTCGAGTCACTTAAAAGGAGGCGTCCGAGCATCTTGAAAAGAAGCCTCTGAGCTGCTTTAAGGTATGCTTCCAAGCCTCTTGAAAAAAGAATTCCGAGCCCCTTGAAGAGAGGGTTCCGAGCTTCTCGAAAGAAGGCTTCTACCTCATCAAGGGAGGCTTCCGAGCGTTTTGAAAGTAGACTTCCGAGCTGTAGTAGTAGCGGATTGTGTTAAAATAATAATCGGAGATACGAAATGAAAGCATGGATTATTTGAATGAGATTTGAATTTCTAAATCGAAGCAATCGGCGTTCGAATAGTAGGCGCCCATTAGCACACGAATATGAACTCGATTGACAGAACAAAACAAAGAACGAGACGATGCTAATTCGAATATTGGGTACATCTTCTATGTATCACTAGAGCTACTCGTTCTGTCAGAGCATACATGTGAGTACACAGCCCATGATAATTCAGATATTCGACGGATGTCCTAAGGATCCGACAGAACGAGTAGCTCTAGTGATACATAGAAGATGTACTCAATATTCGAATTAGTATCGTCTCGTTCTTTGTTTTGTTCTGTCAATCGAGTTCATATTCGTGTGCTAATGGGCGCCTACTATTCGAACGCCGATCGCTTCGATTTAGAAATTCAAATCTCATTCAAATAATCCATGCTTTCATTTCGTATCTCCGATTATTATTTTAACACAATCCGCTACTACCACACGAGCCTCTTGAAAGGAGGCTTTCGAGCCTCTTGAAAGGAGGCTTCCGAACCTCTTGAAAAAAGGCTTCCAAACCTCTTGAAAGGAGGCTTCCGAACCTCTTGAAAGAAGGCTTCCGAGCCTCATGAAAGATGGCTTGAGTCTCTTGAAAGGAGGCTTCTGAGCCTCTTGAAAGGAGGCTTCTGAGCCTCTTGAAAGGAGGCTTCTGAGCCTCTTGAAAGGAGGCTTGGAGCCTCTTGAAAGGAGGCTTCTGAGCCTCTTGAAAGGAGGCTCTGAGCCTCTTGAAAGGAGGCTTGAGCCTCTTGAAAGGAGGCTTCTGAGCCTCTTAAAGGAGGCTTCCAGGCCTCTTGAAAGGAAGCTTGGAGCCTCTTGAAAGGAGGTTTCCGGGGCTCTTGGAAGGAGGTTTCCGAGCCTCTTGAAAGGAGGCTTCCGAGCCTCTTGAAAGGAGGCTTCCGAGCCTCTTGAAAAGTGGCTTCCGAGCCTCTTGAAAGGAGGTTTCCGAGCCTCTTGAAAAAAGGCTTCCGAGCCTCTTGAAAGGAGGTTTCCGAGCCTCTTGAAAAAAGGCTTCCGAGCCTCTTGGAAGGTGGCTTCCGAGCCTCTTGGAAGGTGGCTTCTGGGCCTCTTGAAAGACCTTACGAGCCATTCTATGGAAGGATTCCGGAAGGCTTCGAGCCTTTTGAAAGAAAAAGCAGAAACAAAAATTACAGAAAAAAGTTTGGCTTCCAGGCCTCTTAAAAGAAAGTTTTCGAACCTCTTAAAATGAGGCTTCCGGGTCACTTGAAAGGAGGCTTCCGAGCTGCTTGGAAAGAGGCTTCCGAGAAGCGTAGAAGGATTCTTCCAATTTTCTTGCAACGAAGCAACTGAGCTTTTCGGGAAAAAGTTTTCATGTCTCCCAAATGGAGGCTTTCAAATTTGTAGACTCTAGATTACATTCTGCTTCAGCCTGGTAGATTTCATAGAAGATTTTTAAAATTTGTTCATTCCAGGTTTTGCCCTTTTGATGATTTTGTCTCACAACCCTTCATCCATTGTTCTGGTTGTGGAGGTCAGGATTCAATATGCCATGATCTACTGATCGCCATACATATTATGTACAAGACAAAGTTTAAACATAAAAATAAAATACAAAATTGTCAAAACTTTATCAATAAGTTTTGATTGAAATTGTAATTCATCCGCCATTAAGCATTTCATTCGAGGTACCCCCTGGGTTCGGCGAAGGTACCCCCAGGGGTACATGTACCCCAGGTTGAGAACCGCTGTCCTAAAGAATTCCTGGGGGAACTTTCGGAGGAGCTTTCGGAGGAACTTTCGATGGAACTTCCGGAAGAATTCCTGGAGGAAGTTCCAAAAGAATTCATGGAGGAACTTTGAGATGAATTCCTGGAGGAATTTTGGGAGGAAGTCCTGAAGGAACGTTTGGAGGAACTTCCGGAGGAATTCATGGAGGAACTTCCAGAAGAATTCCTGCAAAAACTTCCGTAGGAACTTCCGGAGGAATTCTTGCAGGCACTTCCTAAGGATTTCCAGGAAAAACTTTCGGAAGAACTTCCGGAGGAATTCCTGGAGGAACTTCCTGAAAGAATTTTGGGAAGAATTCCTGGTGAGACTTCCGGAGGAATTCTTGGAGGAACTTCCAGAAGATTTCTTGAAGGAACTTCCGGACGAATTCCTGGAGCAACTTCCGGAAGAATTCCTACAGGAACTTTCAGAGCAATTCCAGGAGGAACTTCCTGAGGAATTCCTGGATGAACATTCGAAGAAATTCCTGGAGGAACTTCCGGAGGAAATCCTGGAGGAACTTCCAGAAGAATTCCTGTAGGAACTTTGAGAGGAATTCCTGGAGAAACATCCGGAGGAATTCCTGAAGGAACTTCCGGAGGAATTCTTGGAGGAATTTCCGGAGGAATTCCTGGAAGAACTTCTAGAGGAACTTCCGGAGGAATTCCCGGAGGATCTTTTGAAGGAATTTCTGGAGGAACTTTCGGAGGAATTCCTAGAGGAACTTTCGGAGGAATTTCTAGAGGAACTTTGGGAGGAATTCCTGGAGGAACTTCCGGAGGGATTTCTGGAAGAGCTTTCGGAAGAACATTCAAAGGAATCCACCGTTAAAAGACAATTATGCTTCCATTTACTTCCACTAATTATTTTTTGTGTATCAAACAGATACGTATTTCGTTTTCTGATTGAAAACTTCTTCAGTGTTTTGTTAGTCGATAACAAAACACTGAAGAAGTTTTCAATTAGAAAACGAAATACGTATCTGTTTAATACACAAAAATTAATTAGTGGAAGTAAATGGAAGAGTAATAGATTTTTTAACCGTGTAACATTTCGCCTAAGACGCTCAAAAATAATAAATCGTTTCAAGGAAACGCCTAGAGGAACATCTGAGATAAATCTTCGAGAATCTTCTGGAGGAATTCCTTGTGGAACTTACGGAAGAATTCCTGGATGAAAAACCTAGGGGAACTTCCTGGAGTATTCCTGGAGTAGCTTCCGGAGATTTTCCTGAAATAAGTTAGAAAGGAATTCCAGAAAGAAATTTCGGAGGAGCTCTTGGAGAAACTAGCGGCGGCATTTTTGGAGGAATTTCTAGAGGAACTTCCCGAAGAAATCTGGGAGAAATTCCTTGTGGAGCTTCCTGAAATATTCCTGGAGAGACTTAATAAGTAATTCCTGGAGAAACTTACGGAAGATTCCCTGTAGGAACTTGCGGAAAAATTTCTGGAAGAGCTTCACACTCAAAATAAACCGCAGATTTCTGTGACATTACATCAAATTCTGATCAGCAGAACTGTTCGGTGAAAATTTTTGTAGATTTTTGGTGGTTTTGATAGCTGAACAAAGGAAAAAATACGAGACGAGCCAGCATTGGGCTGAAAGTCTCGTTAATAAAGACAAAAAAAAAAGAAAAAAATTACAACGAATCGGTGAAATTACCAACAGTTCTGCTATTCAGATTTTGGTGAAATTCGTCGATATTCAATGAAATCTGTGAAATGATTTAAGTGTGTTAAGGATGAATATTTGGACGAAAGTGCGGAGGAATTCCTGATGGAACTTGTAGAAAAATTCTTGGAAGAACTTGCAAAGGAATTAATGGACTTCTGGGTAACTTCCAAAAGAAACTGGTGGGACTGAGGCATTTTTTTTTACTTTGGCAAAATTTTCCCAGAAAAATCAAAATAATTCTAGTTAATTTTCAGAAGTCTCAAATTCATATAAACGGGCTTGGTGGTCATATGGCTGCAGCTTCTGTCTCATACGGTCGTAGGGCAGGAGGCCCGTTCCATTCTCCTACTTTGTATCCTTCCATATACTTCTCATGTTCTAGCAATCGCTAGAATCGGAAATGGATTCTTATACTGTTACCATCTTCTAAATAATACCTTAAACCAAGTATTCTAGCATTCTGTTAGAATTGGAAATAAACGGAAAAGCTTATTTCCTGCGTCCTATAAGAATATATAATCATTCCTATGATGATGGTGGCAATCTGTTAACCAAGACGAACCTCTGCCATAGAGCTTAAACCCCCAAATTCCAATAAGGCAAGTGCAGAGGTGCTCTCGGCTTGTAGTGGGCGAGTAACTGCATCATCATTTCATTCCCATCCCCGATGACCGTAAGGACGTGGCCGGCATCGGAATCGACCATTGAAAACTCTAGAGCTCTCGGACTTTGCACATTGAGGTTGGAAAGCAAAATATCAATGTCAATGCTAAGAATTCTCACGAATGTTTGTAATCCGTGATATTTAGAAATAGAAAAAAAAATCTCATATATTTTTAGTTAATCCCTGAATTTATCGCTATTTTTAATATAAGGCAAAAAAAACTATTTTAGACTATTAGGGATATCTTGAATACTTCAGAGGTCGATCCATACATGTCATTATGGATCAATTGTGCATTGCACAGTGTTGCTTTTTGTCGATTTCGTGCGCTTTTTTAATAGCATCGTTTCTGTTGATTTTTTCGCTGTAGTTTGTTTGGAGGAAACGTTAGATATCATAAAGGGCTTTTTTTGATTAAATCTGTGAAATGATTAATCCACCTAAAAGTGAGATAAAAATTTTACTTTTTCACCTAAACCGTATATGCGCCTAGTGTCTTCGAGAAAGTTGTAGCGGATGGTATTTTAGGCCACTTTGCCAAAAATCATGTATCTGTGACTTATACTTTACTAGATATGTGACATTTACCGTGGAAGGCCCTAAAATCAGTTTTTTGAGCATAACTTTTTTATATGTTTCAGGCACTTTTACACCCTTCTACAAAGTTGTTTGGCTAATAAAAATACACGTTTTTGTAGAACATTGCGAAGCTCTATCTCTTAAAATTGATAAGTTATTTGAGAAAATATGTTTTTCTAAAGGTATTTGAGAATCGTATAACTTGGTCCGGCGCAAAATGGCGCAGACAACTTTTAGTTCTCTGAAGCTGCTGTATGTTGACTCTTGCCTAGCGATTGAAGCTTGTGTTTACACGAAATTACAAACGAGTTATATAGATTTTAAATTTTCTTGTTTTTGGCCTTACTCGTACACTAAGATTATGTATAGGCTATAGGATCGCACTAAAACCAATATTTGATGGTGGCCCATAAGCCCATAGTTTTATATAGAAATTCGATAAACTGAGCTGATGTCTGTATGTGTGTATGAGTGTATGTGTGTATGTGTAGACATTTAAAAGACACCTTTTGCCTTTCTCGTACACTAAGTGCAAAACTAAAAGACTTTTTATTAAGACTAGATATACACATAGTATCTTCAGGAAAGCTGTAGCGGATAGTATTTTGAGCCATATTGCCAAAGACACCCCATGTCTAACTATTATACTTTAAAAAAATGTGACTTTTTCAATGGAAGATCCCTAAAATCACATTTTTTATCATAACTTTTTTTCTATTTTTCCAAGACTTTTCCAACCTTCTACAAAGTTATTTGTCAAACAAAACTACACGTTTTTGTGGAATATTGCGAAGCGCTATCTCTTAAAGCTTAAAAGTTATAATGAAAAAGGTGTTTTTTCTAGGGGTTCCGGCGCAAAATGGCCCACAAAACTTTTTAGGATTCAGAAACTACTGTTCTTCTACTTTTCTCTAGTGATTGAAACTTATGTTTACACGAAATTACACGTGTGTTATATAGATTTGGAAAAATAGAAAAAAAGTTATGATAAAAAATGTGATTTTAGGGATTTTCCATTGAAAAAGTCACATATTTTTTAAAGTATAATAGTTAGACTTGGGGTGTCTTTGGCAATATGGCTCAAAATACTATCCGCTACAGCTTTCCCGAAGACACTATGTGTATATCTAGTCTTAATAAAAAAGTCTTTTAGTTTTGCACTTAGTGTACGAGAAAGGCAAAAAGGTGTCTTTTAAATGTCTACACATACACACATACACTCATACACACATACAGACATCAGCTCAGTTTATCGAATTTCTATATAAAACTATGGGCTTATGGGCCACCATCAAATATTGGTTTTTAGTGCGATCCTATAGCCTATACATAATCTTAGTGTACGAGTAAGGCCAAAAACAAGAAAATTTAAAATCTATATAACTCGTTTGTAATTTCGTGTAAACACAAGCTTCAATCGCTAGGCAAGAGTCAACATACAGCAGCTTCAGAGAACTAAAAGTTGTCTGCGCCATTTTGCGCCGGACCAAGTTATACGATTCTCAAATACCCTAGAAAAACATATTTTCTCAAATAACTTATCAATTTTAAGAGATAGAGCTTCGCAATGTTCTACAAAAACGTGTATTTTTATTAGCCAAACAACTTTGTAGAAGGGTGTAAAAGTGCCTGAAACATATAAAAAAAAGTTATGCTCAAAAAACTGATTTTAGGGGCCTTCCACGGTAAATGTCACATATCTAGTAAAGTATAAGTCACAGATACATGATTTTTGGCAAAGTGGCCTAAAATACCATCCGCTACAACTTTCTCGAAGACACTAGGCGCATATACGGTTTAGGTGAAAAAGTAAAATTTTTATCTCACTTTAGGTGGATTAATCATTTCACAGATTTTCTCAAAAAAAAACCCTTTATGATATCTAACGTTTCCTCCAAACAAACTACAGCGAAAAAATCAACAGAAACGATGCTATTAAAAAAGCGCACGAAATCGACAAAAAGCAACACTGTGCATTGGTCTGCGTTTTAGCACTATCAGGATCAAATCCCAGCATAGAAACTTCCACGCCAATATGTTCACTAGTTTCCGAGTCTATAAGCACCTATCAGGGACAGACAGACAGCAAAACTAAATAAATAGATTGATATTGTTTAGTGTTTTTATCTAATTTAGATAAAATACCCAAATATAGCTATGGTTTGTAGTAAACTAAGTTGGGGCAATAATTCGCAACAAGCTTTCAATTATTATCAATTCCCCTCGGTTCAATTTTATATTCTTCCTTTGAAGAAAAACTTCAAGAATTTCCAAAGGTTTTAGGATTTCATTTGATTTCACATTTATTGTTTATTTCCTTGACTGTTCAAAAAAAAAATATTGGCATATTCGGCAGGCTGAATGATCGGCATAGCGAACCATTTGTACTTCGTGTAATTGAAAGAATAAACTTGATTCCATTAAGTGGTCCTTAGCCTCGTGGTATCTGTCGATCGGATAACCAACCCAGGAAAAAGCTTTGGTCGTTTGCTGACAAGAGAAGGAAGTAATTGCTCTCCGGAGGTGCAAATCTGATCTGATTCACACAAAAAATGCCATCGAGCGTCTTGTTTGCCTTCGTCGGAAATCCAATGCGTTGGCCTTGTTTGCCAGGTAAAAACAAGCAACGAATAATCAACAATAGAATACGGACTGGAACAATCGGAGCAGACCACAGCGACGATAAGGGACTCATGATTGAAAGCTCTGTACGTGGAACTGCAAATATCACATATTTGTGGTGAACGATATGCAGATATGCGAAAGCACTTCGAAAGCAGCATCCACTAGGAGCTCCTCCAAAAGTTGTCTATGAATTCCTCCAGGAATTCCTCTGAAAGTTTGCCAAGGATTTTCTCTGGAAATTCCCTAGCAAAAAGCTGAAAAAGCTAGTTTTTGTTTAGCTGCACGGGATTATTTTTGGTTGAATAAGCGGTCTATCAGCATCCAATGTTAATTGGGTTCTCCACGTATGTCTCCAGAAGTTCCTCCTGGAATCCGGGAATTCCTCCGGAAGTTCTTCCAAGAATTTTCCGGAAAATCTTTCAATCAATCCTCCGATTTTTGTTTAGAAATTACACTTGAATCCAATAGGAGTTTTTTCTTCAGAAATTCACCAAAAACACTTCCGGAAGATCGTTTAAATTTGTTTTCCTTCAGTAATTCTCTCAGAAATCCTTTGAAACATTAGTCTGCTAATTTATCAGTCTATTCTCCCAGATTGTTTTGTGTTGAATTTAATGCCCCATTAAAAACACATCAATTAATATTGAAAAACAAAAATTCTCCCAGAAATTTCTACAGGTATTGATTCGGAAATTTCTTCAAGAACACAAATTTCTGCGTAAACTCTAAGATTTTTCAAAAGTTTTCAGGAAATTTCCCCAGGACTGAACATTTTGAATACTGACGTTTAAAAAAATACTGTTTTCAATATATTGAATCATTTTTATTTCTATTATTTTTTTTCAGGATTGGCATTTATTGAAAGTAAATTGTAAGAAAATGGTCATAAAAAACGATGTATCTTGGGATATGTTTAGGCCTTCTTTGATAATGGAGGCATTTCAACGTGTTTTTTCTATTATTTTTGACGTACAGTTACGTCTTTCGGTGAACCAGGGGGGTCGTTTCAAAGTTTCAAATTTGGGACCGTCACGAAAAGAGGTCAGGATGTACGAGCCAACAACTCAGCCGTTTTTCAACGGATTCCGGAGATTTTGGTATGAGTCGATTAATGAACTCTCTAAGATTCTATACAATTATTGTAAACAATTGATTCAATGCATTTAACTATTGAAAATAAATTTTGGCAACCAATGTAAAAATTGCACTTTAACAGTAAATTGACTACATTTCGACTATTAGCCATTCGGCATAATCTATATCTTCTTCTCTTCTTTTCTTTTCTTTTTATATACATAAAAATGAATTTCTGTCTGTCTGACCCTTATGGACTCGGAAACTACTGAACCGATCGGCGTGAAAATTTGTATGCAGAGGTTTTTGGGGCCGGGGAAGGTTCTTAAGATGGTTTGAGACCCCTCCCACCTTTGGAAAGGGGGGCTCCCATATAACACACTAATTTCTTCATAACTTGAAAACTAATCAGAGAATAAATCAATTTTAGGCGAAACGAAGTTCGTCGGGTCTGCTAGTTATGCATAAAATGTTGATGATCAAATTTCGCATCCACTATCTCACTATACGTAATTCTACGTTCAATTTGCGGTCGAATATTTGATACAACCCTCTACTTTTTTATTTTAAATGGCGTTTTTCAATAATGTTGACGCTACTATATTTTTTATGTGGGCGATGAAACATTTATTTCAGTTAGAATTTCAAATCATTTGAAAAATATTTTCAATTCGAAATCAAAATATGTATACAATTTCCATTACAAATACTTCCAATCTTTATATTATTATTGCCATACAGTATTATTGATTTTTTTTTTATTTTTCTGAAAAGATGAAAAACGTGTTGAAAATCTGGAAATGAACATTTCCTTTCGGATTGTTCGTATAGCCTTGAAATGCGAAAATGAAGAAAAAATAGAAAACAAAACTTGGCAGTCAATTAAAGAGATAATAGAGCCAACAACATTTATTTTCTCGAATTACAAAAACTTTCATGCCATTCAATAACTTTCTTTTTCATGCACTTGCTGCCATTTCCATTCCCACTCAATCAAACGCAAACGGAGGGGGAAAGCAGCAGCATCTATTGCAAAATATCTCTCATTTCGCTTAGATTTATTTACATTCCACTTGAGATTCAGTCCGTCATCATCATCATCATCATCTTCTGCACTAGACACTGCTGTGCTGTTACTGGCTTATTTTTGCTGGAACTGTTAAATGCTGTTGACGAAGCAAATGCAATCCACAACGTTGTTGGCTCCTTGTTCCCCCATTTCCGGGCTGTACCCATTTGCGCAAATATAAGAGCATTGGCACGCTTGTTTCGTTACTCACTGCGGACGTAAACCGCAATGAACTGCCACGATATGGTGCTGAAAAGTGCAGGAGAGGGAAAAAAATTTGCTTCAAACGGATGTCCCTTCTGCTCCGACTTGGCAGGCAGGAACTGGCTCCGATGAAAAAGAACAACATCAGTGGAAGCGGGCACAAAACGATGATGGCACTCGTGGAAGTTCTGTTTATGCAAACTTTGTCATCGTTTTCAGTACCAAGCACGGTGACCTGCGCTGGAGCAACAACCGGTCAAAACCTGAACGACAGGATCTTAAAACGATGATCATATTAAAAGGTTAATTCCTATGAAAAGGATTTATTAATACTATTATTGGTCTCCTGGGAACAACCTGGAGTACAAACAGCTTCTTATTTTCCATTTATGATTCTATTTAAAAATGAAACAAATTTACAATCATGTAATACAAGTTTCGACCGCTGTTCCGCGTTGCCCAATTATTGTCAAGATAACAGCGGCGACTGGGAGGTCAGATGGCACTGCTACTTGGGTGGACTTTCCTGATAACACTCGAGCAGCGCCGGAAAGCTTTCAATTAATCAAATTTAAGACACAGTGCTCGGCACACAAATCCAGTTTCCCTTTCGGGGTGGGGAAAATGTGAGGAGCGTTTTTCCGAGTAACACCTGGAGCAGCCGGTACGTGTTTCCATATAATGGAGCACGAGACGGCACACGATGAAAAATGGTAGATAAGTGGCCCTTGAGTCACGGTCCTCGGGCTACCAGCCAGCCACCGACCGTCCGACTGTCTATCGCCGACGACGACCGCTAGTTGAGAGAGCAAAAACAAACAGACAAACATCCAAGCCGACACGAACCAAAGTATGTGTCCGGTTGGTCCGACTGTTTCATGTTGGGTCAGTCAGAGTCGGCTGGAGGCAGCTGAACCTTTGCCAGTGCTGAACGAACATGGTGCCGGCATGTAAGCAAGGAATGGATACTTACGAGTAAATTGGCTTGCTGTTGCCTTCCTTGTACCAGATGATCAGGGTCACCTTGTCGCTCATCAGCGTCATCGTTGTCGGGAGCAGATCGCACGGGAGCGATACGTCCAGACCGACAGCTGTTTGGACTTCGAACAGTGGGCCTGGAAATAGAGGGTGGAGAGGAAATTGCAGAGATTTATGAGATAATGCTTTCAAGTGCGGTGAAGTGTCGTTCGGTCAGTTGAAAGTGAGTAGGACCGTCCTAAGGTAAATGACGTTTACTTTTAACTCGGCTAGAGCCAGATGCGGTAGGGGGAGATGCTATTTGAATGGTATCACTCGAAAATCACCGCCGCTTCATCAATTAGCGTAATGAGTGGAGTTAAGTTCAATGGATGTGAAAACATGTTGATTGGTAATGGATCAATCTGGCAGTATAATAGATTGTGCTGTTCGGATGACTCGAGCAGATCAGATGTCAACATTTGTGATTAAGTGGTTATTATTCAATGTTTATGTGACGAATAGTTGTCATGCGTTTCGCGGGACATTTCTTCATTTTCGCTATTTGTTTCGCGAAACGTTCCGCCTATCAAATAGGTAACGAAAAGTTGAGCTTGGTGGATATGAAAATTATAAACTTTTAGTGGAATGTTCTTACTTGTCATAAGACGAGTTTGTACTATTCCATTTAATTCCACTACTTTAGTAGTGGAAAAAGTGGAATTAAATGGAATAGTACAAACTCGTCTTATGACAAATAAGGATTGGTGTGATTAATTACATACTTGGTAAATCGATTAACAATCCGTTAATTTTCATGGTCAGATAAATGTGACACGTCACTGTCGAAAATGTGTTGGCTCGCCTCCTAATACTTTTTACCATGCCGGTAGCATTAGAAATATTATTTTCAGAAAGGGTAATGGGTTTCATACGCTTTCAAAAAGTTTATTTGGTTAAGTTCAGTTTTTGTTGTTTCTAGTCATGTATGTATGTATGTATGTAGTTAGCCACCATCCTGGCTAGAGTCTTGCTCTGCATGCGGTTCCACTTGACAGTAAGGTCAAATTTCAATATGATTTTGAATTCAACATACTGCTGTATGAAGGGCCAAAAATGGGGGTGGTGGACCTGTAAGCAGAGACACTTACACGAAACCCACGGGAAAATGAGAGTCTCCTTCCAGCAGAATGATCCAACAAAAAGAACAATGAAATTTGCAATACTTGTCAAGCTTTCCACGGGATGGTTTGTTTGAAGAAGGGCGCGTCAACTGGTTAACAACTGTTGGAGACAAAAGTAATAGACGCGAACGACTAATACTTTCCTTCCTTGACTCCGATTGGCTACCACTTCATTGGCCAGTTGTAACTTCATTGATGCCCTGATGCACCCTTCCAACCCCATATCATATATAGACAATCAAATCAGTAATATTGTAAAGGAAATTTAGGCAATATATGAAATAGTGATCTGGCACATAATCCTGGAAAGCTACTGTGCTCCGATACTTTACTCTGAAACATCAATTTCAGGTTATAAATAACTACTACTAACTACTACTACTATAAATAACCTGTAAGCACAACGTTACACGGTGGTGTTTCGGTTGTAGAATACCGCTATCACTGGACCTGGATCCTGGGCCTGGATCTGAAAAATTAAAGGGGCTATAAATTCACGAAAATGTCGCTATAGAATATAATAGAATTTTTTAAAATAGGTCATGGCTGTAATCAAGAAAAATGTTTCGCTTAAGGCATATGCCACATATGACTCTTCTATTCATGATTGTGAGTTACTTTGAAAACATGAACTAATGAAGAGTGCACAGTAATAAATACTATGAATACATATTATGAATGTATCATTATGAAAATCATTGTGAGGCTTAGTATCATCAGTCCATAGTGCTGAGTTTGTTCTTAGTTCGGTCCAGGGTACCTAAATAAATGGGGAGATTATCGAGTTATGGAAATAAAATATTAACAAATTTATGAAGAAACCAATCAGATTGGCATCGAGTTACCAGAAAGTTGAGAAAAAGTTTATTTTAATGAAAAAAAAATATTGGCAGTTTAACGGTACACGTCGTAGATGGGACAGTTGTACATGTTACTTTTATTCCTGAAAGAAATTATGGTAGGGATTATTCCATATCTCCTACCTAATGAAAAAAAAACTAAAATGTGAGGCCTAGATCTTTCTTGGCCTAATACAAAAGATATTTTAGTTACCAGACAAAGATTGTCGCTGTCGTCGCTGTCCGGAACATCTTTTGCTGGCGAGGATAGGGGAGCTAAATGTCGAAGAAGGAAAATCCATACGATTTGACAGGTATGTACCACATATGTTTCGGACAGCAGAACAAAGGGAACCGAAGCGACAATCTTTATCTAGTAATTAAAATATCTTTTCCTAATATTTACGCTCTCAAACATAATCCGGACGATTATTTGTTATAAGTCAAATTACGGGTTTCAATCAAATAGCTCATAACAAAATAAATCACAAGGCTTTCCTTTTTCTACGATGAGCCATGTGATACAGTCAAACCTCCATGAGTCGATGTTCTATGACTCGATATCGACTCATGGAAGCAAATTATGCCATACTGAAAAATATTTTCTGGGTTACTGTGATGGTCCCTTTAAAAAGTTTTCCAAAGATTTGCTATTCCTCATCTCGATATTTCCATGAGTCGATGGTCCCTTCAATATCGACTCATGGAGGTTTGACTGTACATTAATAAACATTAACACATTTTTGCTGGCGAGTTCAACAGTAATTACACACCTTGCAACTTGATAGTTTCAATCGTATGGATACGATGACACACTTGAAAATAAACACGTCTGGAACAAACAAAAATCGGAAATAATAAGTCAGCTGATGAGAATGTAAATCCAACGCCCATATTGAAGTGTTTGCAATCGTATATAAACTGACTATGATTGATCTCTATGGTACAACTAAATATGTGTTTAACAAAATTCCTATTATCTACCTTAGAAAGTGATCTATTTTTTAACTAAAAAAACTCCATTTTAACTAAAAAAAAAACTTGTAAAACATATTAGGAACGACGTAAAATACCCTCCCAACAAAAATGAGGTGTATAGGGGTGGATAACGATAGCTTAATAGTTGATGCTCGGTATTGTTATAAGAAGAACAATATTAATCCATAATGTTATGGGTGTTATTACCCAAAAAACAGATCTTACAATTATTGTATAAAAACGTGGCATATACAAATCTGTAAGATTTTTATACAGAAATTGTATTAAAATAATACAAATCTGTATAATTTCAATACAACGATTGTATTAAAATATTCCAAAAATTGTATATGCCCAATTATTATACAGTTTCTGTAAGGTTCTTATGCAGAACTGTATTAAAATCTGCCATCCGCTGGTTGGGTGAAGCAATATTTGCCAATAATCCATCAGAAATACGCAATATTTAATGCTTAAAATGACAACTGATAACCTACAGGTAAAGGTGCTAAAACAGAATAGAATGTTTCAAGGGAAGATCCATAAAGTACGTCACGCAAAAATCGGCGATTTTCGACCCCCCCTCCCCCCTTCGTCACACTTTTTGTATTAAACCTCTAAAATTTTTGTACGCGTCGTCACGCTGCTCGGTACCCCACCCTCCCCCCTAGGAACGTGACGTACTTTGTGGATGGCCCCCAATGCTCAATGAAGTAAACCTTAATCTGCCCAGAGCAGAGCGATAGCCTATTCAATTAAAACGATATCTGTTAAGAAAAAAAGAATTAAAAGACATATTCATATAATTATGAAACTAAACCAATTTGTCGTAAAATATCAAAATAATTTGTAATAATAAATAAATAAATAAATATTATTCAACCTCTGGATATATAGAATTAAGAACTGAGTAGAACGCAATGTTATATAGATTAAAACCAGCACTTGAAAGCGTTGTACTCCCGGAAAATGTGTGTGTATGATTGTCGTCAATGTATATAATTAAGTATAATTAAAGTTATAAAGAGTAGAATTTTGGAATAATGTATGAATAATTAGGTAATTTAGTTTGATCTCACCGAACTTCTGCATTAGTGGCCATTCTGCATTCCAAAATCTACCCGGTGTTAACGACTGCAGCGACATTCATTGTAAATTACGCCGCAATACACTTTTGTCTGTTCATGATATATACGCACCAAATGTCCCAGTTTTCCATTAAACCACTTTATTATCACATACATATCTGAATTAATTGGCATCAAGCCTCTGTGAGAATGTTTTGAAAAAACTGACGCTGCGAAGAAAAACACTTCTGTTTTCAGTCATGGCACACTGCAACTGTTTTTGTTGTTTCTAGTCATCATCAAATAAGGGACATACTGAAATACATATTTGAATGCAAGCTGGCATGACATTTTCCTACAATCATGCAGCATGAGTTTTCATTGCTAAAAAAGTATTTGGATGTACCCAATTTTTTAGCTGATGTGTATTATAATCTACCAAATCCTTAAATAACAATACGGAAAATATTTGACACTCGTTTGATTGTAAATACTAAATCAGTACCAATTTTTTTATTGAATTGTGGCCCACAAAGATCATAAGTTGAAACGTACGCAACTCAGCACCTAAAAAATCATGACCCTTAAGCTTTTTCGATATTTTTACCAATATAAACAAAAATACCGAAACGTTTCAACGTGTAGATGCAAAATTTACAAAACCTGCCACATTTCATAATGATCTCCTCATTCCCTGTTCTTCGTTCGAAGTGCCTAGTGCGGTTTTACACCGGTTTTTTGACATAGGACTTACGTCTCTCTTTACTATACCGGGTGTCATTTCAAAATATTCAAATCGACCGCGTTACGCTGTGTTGAAAGATTTTAAACGTTAATAGCGTTCGTCTCAGTGGACGAATTTCTGCGGTAAGCCCCTCAATCGACAGATTTCAAGTATGCCTTCCATGTCCATGCTTGATAAGACCCGAAAAACTTGTTTCAATAGGCATGAAACTGTTTTCAATGAAAAACATTGAGATCAAGGGAACCTATAAATATGGGTACCGCATAATTCTTGCATCATTCCATTACCACGTTCTGATTGGTGCAGACACCAGCGAATGAGCAGCCGCTGGGTCTGGCGAGAAGCCAAAAAATAGCGCAACACGATTTTTTCCTTTCATTCTGACCGGGACAAGCGAAGCAACCGCATCATCGATTGAACAGCACTCACACCTTTTAGCAGGGAATGAAGTCGGCACCGACCGCTTTTTCGGCTCGACACCATTGAAGCGACTATCATCAGCCGAAAACTAGCCAGTACATCAGCAGTCCACCCTACAGACCCGACAAAGCAGCAATGCTGAGCAGATACCGGCAGCAGCAGCAGAGTCGAGCCGAGACCGGCCGGCATCGGTGCTGAGCCGAGACAGGCTGAAGAAAAGCCACATGATGCAGCATGTATGTCCAAAAAACAAACGGTTCTTCAGAGAGCCAATAATAGAGATCAATATCAATGCTTTCAATACCTTTCGGGATAGAAATTGTACTTGGGTGCCAAATCTAATATTCTAGAGATAAAATTTTATGCGTGATTTTCATAAATAGCGTCAAAACTAACAGTGGATAATTTTTCTGATTTAACCGCGAAGTGGACGAAGGACTTCGCTTGACCATGCCTTTAAAGATTCATAAGATGTCCAAATCTCTCACATAATCTTATTTGGATAAAAAGACACCGATAACAGCTCAAACATTAATAAACTATCAATCGATTTTTCATCAAATGTTGGATTTTTTGGCTTTGATAAAAAAATATGTAGATAAACATTGTTTGATACTGACCGCACACAAAGCGAACGTGACTGAATGATCGTCCCATGTTACCAATTCTAAATCTTATCACCCGAAATCCCATGTCCGGGTGTTTCCTTCCTTCCCGTTAGTCCCGTTAGGAAATAGACGCCAGCAGCGAGCAACAAGCGTAAAAAAGAAGAAGCCCTTCTCGAACGCGTTGATGATGATGACGCTTTGGCTGATAAAGAAGCGGGATACAAAACACTAGCTGATTGGCCCACCAATTGGGAAGCAGAGAAGATTCAAAATAAGGTATAAAAGAAAAGTGCATTCGCTCGCAGAGCATTCAGTCTTTTTTATACCATCACTAGAAATTCGCGGTTATTTGAAAGATCGTTTTCTTACTTTTTGCACTTAGCCGAAGCAAACAGCCTTTTTTAAGGCTCTAAGAGTTAAAAATAATGTTCTCCTTCAGTCGCTATCGCACGGATTAGAAGGCTCTTCAGTGGAAGGGCTGAGATACAGTCTACATCCCCTGCTGAGCCAACTTGTGGTTTATTTCAGGCAGTCCTTCAGTGGGAAGGTTGTCACTGTCGAGGCTAATATTTCGTGACCGGACAGATACTTTCTGATTTTTTTTTGATGATTCTTGTTCGAGGTAGATTTGATTTCTGTGTCGGTTTGATGAGAAGATTTTGCCAAGGAATGGTATGCAACGCCGATTATTTATCCAGAATAATTGATGTGAGAAATTTGGACATATTATGTATCTTAAAGGTATGGTCAAGTCAAGTCCTACGTCCACTTAGCGGTTATGTCACAGACATTACCCACTGTTCGTTTTTTCACACGCGGACTGTGCCATTCGTGACTGGGAAGCAGCGCACCCTGGCCGAGGCCTCCGGTGTGACTGTAAACGACACATCCGGCCACGTTAACCCCCCGGACCGAGGAGTGGTCACCGAGCCGTTTCTTACATGCGATGACATCAAGACTGGCACTGGAGGGTTTAAAAATCGAGCGGTCCCAACAGTCCAGATACTTGATGTTAGGCAAATAAATCACGTGTCAGAAGATGGCACTAAAAAACCGTCTGATTCGTATCGTGTGACCTTTTCTGGATCAGCACTTCCTGATTATCTTGTTCTCAGGAAACTTCGTTTACCAGTGCATCTCTGTGTACCGACCGTGATGCACTGTAAAAGGTGCCAGCAGATTGGTCATACAGAGACCTACTGTTGCAATAAACCACGGTTCAGCAAATGTGGCGAGCAGCATGCTGAGGGTCCTTGCAGTAAGGTGTACAAGTGTACCTGCTGGGGCGCAGCACCTCATGAACTCACTGCGTGTGCTCGGTACATCGAGAGGGAGAAACATCGAATCCGCTCGATAAAGCAGCGGTCCAGGCGATCCTACGCATAAATGCTAAAAAACATCACCCCAGCTAAGGGTATGCGATAACATACTTTTTCCTAACGAAACGAAACGAAACGAAATTTAAAATGTCTATGTTGATTCGGATCGAAACGAAATGAAATATAGATTTACTTTCGAGACTTCGAAACGATACGAAATCAAGGTTCATTTAATTCGAAATTTTTCGAAACGAAACGAAATTTTAATTTTTCTTCCGCGGAATTTTTATTAAATTGGTTTTACATTATGTATGAAATTCTGATTTCACTTCTTCGAAGTCAAAGAACTGTTTTGCCACCAATAGAGTTATAATAACAGAAGAGGCAGTCTGTGATAAATCACCGCATTGAATCACCAGAATTTGTGCCGCTTCAAAAGGAATTCATTGTGGAGCGTGTGCTCCCGAATATGATCAATTTTACATCAGTTTTATACAAGTAAGTATAAAAAAATATAGAAATTGTGGGATTTTTCATATACGGATTCAAATTTCGTTTAAAACCTTAGTTGACTTAAGAATAATTTAATTATGCTGAAGCATACTTCATATTGTCTTGTCAGCGTGGTTTTATAGTATTGAGCTAAGTCAAAATTAGAAACTGAATGCTTAGAAAAATCCTGTGCACCTTTCTAAAATTCACAAAGATATGTATTTTAGATTGAATTTCACAGACCCATAGTCTTATATATTGTCTTATACCTGTTATGGTCAGTATGAGCTGAAAACAATCATAAGTAAAGAACTTTCAGCAATTTTAATGATCTTTCAACCCGTTCTGTATTTTTTTTGCAAATTCCATGCGAAGATCTAGAAGTGCCCAAAAATCTTCAATGTTCCTTACATATTGTGCAAATAGTCAAAGAAGAGCTTAGCTGGACTAACTGTACACATCGTAGTTGCTAATCTTGATTGGCCGAGAAACAGTATATATGCACAGCTCATCAATTAAATAATATTTTTGGGCTACAAACAAGTTATTTTTATTGTATACTTGCTTCGGAGTTTCCAATTCATGACCAATAACGATGCTGGTTACGTCCTTACAGACAATTTAGGATTAGGAGAGGAAAATTAGTTTCACACTCATTGTTATAAAAGACCGAGGAATGCTCTGCATCTCCGTGAACGCTGCGGGAAAGGAATCGTTGGTTAGTAGAGAAGGTAATTCATGTGAAGCCCCTTGGTAAGCGACTAAATATTTATTGTAAACAAAGATATTTTGAAAACAAGAAGACCAAAATTGTGTTTCAAATCAATCCAACGCAAGCTCCATGTGCTTCGTTTAATAAGCTTCTACAATATGATCGATTCTGCACTAAATAATGTTGTGCTCTTCGATGCAGACATTAGTTTTATCATTTCGCGTACACTAGCTGGCGTGATCAACATCTACAAAGTCTATTGTACACTGGTTAAACAAATTTCTTCTACGCGAGGTAGATTTTTTTCACTTCGCGTTCTCCAGGACTAGCTGCTATTCCATGACCAGCAGCAACACGATCGATTCCGCATTCATATTGTACAAATAGTAAAAAATATCACAAAATATAAATTTGAATCTTGGAAACACCGAAGACGTTTTATAGAAGAAAACTACATACGTATTTGACGACTAAGAATGTGGTTATGTAGTAAGCGTTAATAGAAAAAAATGTACAGTCGACTCTCTACAATATCTCGATGTTCTGTATATCTATATCTCTCCCTATTTGGATGGTTTCCTCACTCCCTTCAGTCTAGATATATTTAGGCATTCTACATATCGATAACCTCCCTATCTCGATATCTCTCTCGATGTGATCTGATCATATCTGGACCAACATTCGAAAAGGGCGTAACAGCCAAAATTTATTCCTTCTGACTCTTCGTCTACATATAAAGCTTTATATGTAGACGAAGAAGCAGAAAGAATAAATTTTGGCTGTTACGTCCTTTTCAAATGTTGGTCTAAATATTTTGTTCTGGAATCACTCTCCTTGTGTCGAAATGTTCAAATTTTTAGGCTACTAAACCATCTGTGGGCAATAACAAACATATCACCAAGAGAAAATGACATTTGTTTTGTTGTCATTTTTTCATAGCAACGAGCTTTTTTGGATCAAGTACCCATTTCAATTTTCCTTCCATTCCTGGATCTATCTCTATCTCGATGCCTTCAATATCGAGATGTGGAGAGGCGACTGTATAACCTTAAGGGCATTCCTTACGGAATCCAAATTTCAAAGTACTCACGTTTTCAAGGGCACACCACTCGATACGGAAGTAACGCTCAACTGTCATTTTATTTTTTCACGCATGCTGCGACGCAGCAAAGCTGAAAAAATAAAAATCCCAGTTGTGCGTTGCTTCCGTTTCGAATGGTGTGCCCTTGAAAATGCGAGTATTTTGAAAATTGGAATCCGTGAGGAGTGCCCTTAAGTTTTGAAAACAACTTAATGATTTTGTTCTGCGGCGCAGCCAAAATTTTTGATAATATAAAGTATGGTTTAAGTTTAAATTTGTTTCGAAATTCCGCGGAATTCCGTTAAATTTCGTTAGAAGCTAGTTTTTTCTAGCGAAATTTTTGTAATTTTACGAAACGAAACGAAATCAAGAAATCAGATTTCGCCATGCTCAAATTCCGCGAAATTCCGCGGAATATCGTTTCGAACCACCTGAAACGAAATTTTTCGAAATACCGCATATGCTTAACCCCAGCCGCTTTACCATCAACCCAATTTATCACCAACTCTAATGTCTTCTCTTCCTTGCCCCTAGACGATAAAGGCTCCGACTTTGGGGATGGTGAAAAGTACACTGTTATCAAAACAGGAACAAAGAGAAAACGTGCGAGATCTACACGACAACGCCAACAACGTTCTCAAATGGCTCCTGTCTTCGAACAGAATACTCGATCCTCCCCTGAAAAATTAGTAAGTGGCGGAAAACCCCCAAAAGTCTCTACACCGGGGTTCAAATTTGTTGCTGGCAATTTTTCGCCACATCCGGGATCATCTAAAACACCAGCTGTCCCAATTTTTCGCCCAGAAAACTTACAAAAACAAAATAGTCAGCCGGTGCCTCAGCACAATCAAGTTGAGGTATCAGATAAAATGACTCTCCCTGGGATTGTTGATTTCATCTTCAATTCAATACATTAGAAATCTCACCCGCGGTAAGAAATGTTATCAACATGATAATTTCTCTGGTGAAATCCTGATTGAAGCAACTGATCTCAAAATGGCCTGTTCTTGATTCAATTTTATCCCTCGATGGCTAATTTAACCAACGAGGTTGGGGATAAGATTGTTTATTCGGCTGTTCGGCCACATTGAGAGTTGACGTAAAGTCAATCAACGAATATGTGTTGTACTTAATTTTCAACAAATTGTCACCTATATGGATTCGCATTATGCATTTTTCACAGTGTACTCTGTGTCTCGTCTTTGACGTTCGGCTTTGGCTACTCTTGTTCAATCACAACGTGAGTGTGGGGTTATGAATATGTGTTTTACTTAGTTTTTCAACAAACTTCCACCTATATGGATTCGCATTATGCATTTTTTTTTACAATGTACTTTGTGTTTGTCACCTATATGGATTCGCATTATGCGCTTTTCACAGTGTACTCTGTGTTTCGTCTTTGACGTTCGGCTTCAGCTACTCTTGTTTAATCTCAACTTGAGGTTGAATAAGGGTGGGATTATGAAAATGTTTTTTTACTTAGTTTTTTCAACAAATTGTCACCTATATGGATTCGCATTATGCGTTTTTTACAATGTACTTTGTGTATGTCACCTACACGTAAAAAAATTTAATGTTATTTATTATTAATATTTCTTATACTTTTTTGTCAAAGCAGGCGCTTAATGATATGTATAAGAAAAACCCAGATTAATCCACCTAGCGGCGATGATGCCTTTCTCGTGCATCGTAAAATGTACTGAAAAAATCACATAGGAAAGGTCAAAAAAGCACTTTAGGGGGATATATTGCATTTTTTCTATCATTTTGCATGCTTTTGCATTAATTACTATGCATTCCCACCATTCTTGAAAAAAAAAATTTTTTTCGGTTTTAATTTTTTTTTTTCCAAGGGGGGACCCTTGGGAAAAAACAATGATTTTTCAATAATTCCGAAATGCAATGTCCGATCAGGCCAATTTTCAATAGCAAACAATGGGACCGCATTCCCCGTCGAATGCAACTTGTTGCAAGTAAATCGGGTAATGCTAAGTTCCAAAAAGTGTGTCTACAAAATTTGTACACATACACACATACACACACACACACATACATACATACACACAAACAGACATCACCTCAATTCGTCGAGCTGAGTCGATTGGTATATAACACTATGGGTCTCCGAGCCTTCTATCAAAAGTTTGGTTTTGGAGTGAAATTATAGCCTTTACGTATACTTAGTATACGAGAAAGGCAAAAACTTATACATCGCATTAGTCACATACATTCCGAAACTTATACTTTTCATTAACTTATGAATGTTATAAGCTTTTTGATATGGGATCATTCATTAGGTGGTATAATGAAGAGTATTAGTATTTTCGAATGGTTTTTTGCCATAACATATAAGGTTATTTTTTTACGTGTATATGGATTCACATTATGCGTTTTTCACAGTGTACTCTGTATCTCGTCCTTGACGTTCGGCTTCGGTTACTCTTGTTCAATCTCAACGTGAAGTTAAATAAGAATGGGGTTATGAATATGTGTTTTACTTAGTTTTCAAAAAATTGCCACCTATATGGATTCGCATTATGCGATTTTTACAATGTATTTACAATGTACAATGTTTTTGTGACACCTCTCTTTAGTCCCTAGCTGAATGCGTGTGAGTCTATTTCATCTTCAATACATTTGAAATCTCACCCGCGGTAAGAAATGCTATCAACATGATAATTTCTCTGGTGAAACCTTTATTGAAGCAAATGATCTCAAAATGGCCTGTTCTTGATTCAATCTTATCCCTCGATGGCTAATTTAACCAACGAGGTCGGGGATAAGATTGTGCTTCTGCAATGGAACTGTAGGAGTATTTATAAAAATATGGATCCGTTTAAGTTTTTAACTCACAGTTTAGGTTGTGATATATTTGCCCTTCGAATAAAGTTCTTTCATTCCACGATTTCAACATTATTCGCCGAGATCGAGATGATGGATATGGATGGGTGCTCTTGGGGATTAACAAGCTCCACTCCATTTGCTCAGCTATGCCGGAGCCGCGGTGGATCCTGATTGACAATGGATCGGTCCAGCCGCGCAAAATCGATATCTCATATGACCTCACGAAGCATATCGACTGGGTAAAATACTCTGAGACAATCATCGAAGCTGAGTTCTCGGTTGACGTACTTCCGCCGATAGAAGAATATCACTTTCTCGCCGGGTTAATACTAAACAGCGCGCTTCAATCCCAAAGTCGACCAATACCGGGACCCCATGTGCGTCGACGTCCCCCCACCAGAGGGGATGACGAATGTACCAAAGTTTATCGGGAAAAATCCGCCGCGTTCAAGGAATATGGGAAGCGTGGGTCCCGAAGTAATTATGATCGGTATATTTCTCTCGGACGCAAGTTCAAGAACCTCGTGAACGCTAAGAAAAGAGGTTATTGGCGTCATTTTGTCGATGAACTTACGCGAGAAACGTCTATGACAACTCTCTGGACCGTCGGAAGAAGAATGAGAAATGCATCGTCGGTTAACGAAGATAGGGAAAGTTCACCTAGGTGGATATTTGCATTCGCGAAAAAAGCATGCCTGGATTTTGTCCCAAGACAATGGTTTACGAGAGAGCAAATCTCTTATCGGAATGAGATGGATGCTCCTTTTTCATTGGTTGAGTTCTCATTTGTTCTTTTCTCATGTAACGATTCTGCTCTAGGAATGGATAGAATCAGAGTCAACTTACTCAAGAATCTCCCAGACGCCGCGAAGAGTTCAAGAGAACTTGTTCAACACATTCCTGGAAAGCAACATTGTTCCAGATGAATGGAGGAAAGTGAGGGTGATCGTACTGTCCAATCGTGATGCTGTCGTGTATACGAAAGCTGTTAGAGAAGATGATTCTCAATCGGCTCGATAAATGGGTTGAATCAAATGGCTTTCTTTCAGATAGGGGAACTATACCGGTTTTGGCCATGTTCCTAATTTGGTCAATTTTGCGAATAACTCCAAAAATAAAGCAATTCGCAAGGGTTTTATTAGTTCCAACAAGAGACATATCCCTCACGCTTCAACACTGCTTTCAACTGATCGATTATTTTGGAAAAATATGTATTTTTCAGGGTTGGCCAAATTAGGCAGTAAGTTGGCCAAAACCGGTGCACTTCCCCTACACAGTTTGGATTCCGCAGAGGCAAGGGAACGATCGACTGTCTCGCGCTGCTTACTACTGATATCCAACTGGCCTATTCTGAAAAAGAACAAATGGGTTCAGTTTTCTTGGACATTTAGGGGGCAGTTTGCATTGACATCCTTTCAGACAATCTCCACGAGTGTGGACTTTCACCAATATTAAGCAACTATTTGTACAACTTGTTGTATGAGAAACATATGAGCTTTTCTCATGGAAACTCACCAACTTCAAGAATTAGTTACATGGGAATGGGGTTCTTTATAATTTTTATGTTAGAGGCATCGATGGATGTCTTGTGGAAAATTGCTCGTTGAGGCAGCTTGCGGATGACGAGCTAATCGATTTTGAGAAGCCAATCGAACGAAACTTCCAATCAAAGTTTATGACACTGTACCACTGGTACATGAGCCTGGAGATTGGCCCTTCCTCGAATGTTCCCAATCGTAGTTGCTTCTTAGACTCCTCCACTTCTACTGTAGTTTTTGATCTGACCATGAGACAAGAGATCCGTGGGATACCAGATCCGCACCGATCAGAGTGCATACCATCAATTTTTGCTAGCAAGTACAGTGAGGTCAGTTGTGACAAAAGGTATTTCACCGACGGGTCAAAATCAAATGAATCCACTGGTTTTGGTGTTTTTAATGTATTTCATGGCGCCACTCGAAAACTTTAGAATCCTTGTTCATTATATGTCGCGAATCTAGCGGCTATACACTACGCATTACAGCGAATAGCCTCTCTTCCCTCTGAAAAATACTTCATTTTCACGGATAGTCTCAGCTCCCTTGAGGCAATTCGTTCAATAAGGCCGGTACAGCACTCACCGTATTTCCTGAATGAAATACGAACCACATTGAGTGCTCTATCGAATCGCTATTACACCTTTGCATGGGTCCCTTCACATTGCTCAATTCCGGGTAATGAGAAAGCGGATTCACTTGCCAAGGTGGGCGCTATGGAAGGCGATATATACGAGCGTCAAATCGCCTTTAATGAATATTTTACAATTGTTCGTCAACAGGTCTTGTTCGATTGGGAGAAAAAATAGGATGAAGGAGATTTGGGGAGATGGTTACATTCTGTTCTCCCGCATGTATCGAAGAAACCCTGATTCAAGGGGTTGGATCTTAGTCGAGACTTCATTAAAGTGGTGTGTCGTCTAATGTCCAACCATTACTCATTCAACGTGCATTCCTATCGAATAGGGCTCGCAGACAGTAATCAATGCAGCTGCAGTGTAGGCTATCAAGACATCAACCGCGTAGTCTGGAACTGTCCCGAATACGGATTTGCCTGGTCCGATTTATGTGTATCCCTCCGGGCCCAATTGGGAAACCAGAAAAGGAGAATATTAGAGATGTGCTGGGTAAGCTTGACCTTGACTACGGCCCAGGTATATAACTTTTTGAAACGTATAAATGTGTCAGTTTAACTCCCCTGTCTTTCGTTGGGCCATGTTCACCTCGCCCGCACCCACTCCACTCGGTAAAAACACTTTGTTTGTTTCTTTACAGTTCGTCCTCTGTCAGCAGTGAGAACAGCACAGTAACGCTGCTCAAGAACAACATTATAGATCCTAGGCCCCTTACCTCCCTATTTTTTGTTTTGTAATCCTTAACCTCAACGAAGCCGCAAGTTTCTTGGCTCCCCAACGCTAACATATAAATTAAGAAGCAAATCATGAAATTGTGCAAACATTTCAACCAAGTTATGGCTCCGTTATGCCTCCTGGCACCCAAAATGGTGGCCCAATTGCATATAAAATAATGGGGAACGCATGGTTGTTTGTTTTTTTCTTACTAGATTGTACAATATTACGGGTGAGGTGGAAGAATCGTTAAAATTGAGTGAATATGAAGGATGAAGGGATTTTGCTCATTTTTTTTTCCAATGTAGCTCAATATTCGTTCATAAATGTCCTACAACAGATTATATGGTGAAGTTAATGATAGACAAATCTCGAACATCGAGTTTTTTCATTAGTCCGTCAGAGTACTCTTCAAAATTGGCAAATGAATTGGTCACACAATGAACTTGGACGGTGGCTATTTTCCATAGTTCCTAAAGTTTCTGCGTGGTTCAGAGGTGAGGACTTAAGCCGAGGCTTCATTCGCACGATGTCGAGGCTTATGTGCAATCACTATTCACTTAACGTACATCTCTATAGAATCAACCTGGTCGATAGCAATCTTATAGCTGTTACGAGCCGGTTAGACGGTTACGATGACATCGATCATGTAGTTTGGTATTGGTACCAGGGATACTGTGATATCCATCGTCAAATTATCACACTAACGCCTGCCGAGAATACTTGCCTGTTGCTGAAAGCGCTGATCCAGTCGATGTTAAAGGCCACCGATATGATGCTCTTTACAAAAGCCCAACAAACCCTGCCTTACATCATCATGCAACAGCACCTACTGAAGAGATCTGCAACCCAAAGTCGAAGCCGATTCAAGCATAATGATCCACTCCAACTGATGTAATTACCAAGTAGAAGCATATCTAACTGACCATCCAGACCGAAAAATCAATCAAAGCTCATAGTTTGCATTATTTGTTCAACGGCAGGCCATAAGAGCAGTGCGTGCATATTATTATTTACTTGTTGGAAAAGTGAGGGCAAGCACCACACCCTTCTTAATCTGACCGACACCTGAATCTAAAAATTCGGATTACGAAACCTCGAAGATCCAATGTCACACATATTTTTTTTATATCGGGATCTAAGCAATTTGTAAAACTTTTGGTGAGATTGATTTCTTTCGGTGATAGCAGTCTTAATAAGTGGCAAACACTTTGTTGCTCCTATACATCCGACGTTTCGGTTAATTTATTTAACCTTCTGCAAAAAGATCTAAAGTGAAATTATTTGGAATTGAACAATATCCCGATTTTACCTAGATATTCCACTCTTGCTCTAATTTCCTTTACTTACAGGAGTTTGTATTTTTTTGGTTTGTGTAGTGCCCTACATTTTGTTATCGCGTTTTTGTAATGGCGTCCACTTTTGCTATACGTGAAATATCGTTATTTATTTTTGTTTGATGTTTAAACATATTTAAGACTATGTCTTTCTATTTATACTTACGTCATGCGTAGCGATTTTTGTGTTCGACACTGTATTCTGTTTTGAGGCAACTTTTAAAACAAAAACTCTCTTCATACTTCATACTGTTTGTTTTGTCTAATATGTTCGTTTTTTTGCTCTGTTTTAGTCGAAAGCCGAGGTGTCGCGATTAAGCGTAGAAAATTGAATTTATACCAAATATAAAGAGATATTTTATTTTAATAGTTGTAAAACTATATACACTACTAGTCGACCCGGCAGACGTTGTCCTGCATAGTAGGCGAAAATACGCGTTCTTAACTGCCCATGGAAAATTGCCATACGAATCTTGGTTTTAGTTTTCCATGATTTACTCAACTTTTCTCTAGATTTTCGCATGAGGAAATATCATATAAACCCGTCGGAAATGATAACGAACATATTTGCTGAAGAAATGAAGAAAATCCATCCAACCGTTTTCGAGTTATGCGGATACGAACACAGACCATTTCATTTTTATATATAAGATATATTATACAGTGTCGTACAGAAAAATCGCTACGCATGAAGTTAGTACAAATAGAAAGATATAGTTTAAAATATGTTTAAACAAAAAATAAAAATAACGATATTTCACGTATAGCAAAAGTGGAAACCTTTACAAAAACATGACAACAAAATTTAGGGGTGTAGCACCCCACCAACAAAAAGGTCATATGGACGAAAACGCCGTTTGACCGAACAGGTCATTTGGCCGAAATGGACATTTTGCAGAAATGATTATTTGACCGTAAATATCAAATACACCCAACACAAAAATGTATGACATTCATTGAATTTAACATGTTGTATGAAATCTCGCATGCAAACCGCTCAGAGAATGTTATATTTTATTTGCTTCGATTCAATACATCTAAACGACTCCCGATGGTTCCTCCAGCATCGTATACAGCAATATAACTTTGACACACACACTCTTCACTATTCCGCTTTGCTTGTTAACGGAAAAGGACACCATTAGCATGGTGCTAATCCCATTCTACCAACCTCACCCATTGCTATCTCAGTTACTCGTCTACTTGAAATTGTTTGCAAGATTTTTTATGTACAGGTTATCCGACTTCGTCAGTAGATGGGAATAACCAGCGCGGGGGGGAAACATACAATTTCAGTGCAAAACGTAAACAAACGAGCATAAATTCCATACAAAAATCCAAGATGGCTGAGTTGGGGATATTGACAAGTCGGATAACCTGTACATGAAAAAATCTTGATTGTTTGATAATTATCACATTCACATAACATATAACGTGGATTATGATTGCCTTTGGTCACAGCCTCTCTCATGTAACGTATAGCCCAGATAGCTAGTGCGTATGTCAAGTAGTGCTGACCGTGGCGGGGAGAGTCTAGGTTCAATTCCCGTCCCAGGCGAATTTTTTTTTGTAAGCAAGTTAAAGTTGGCAAGTAAATAGCGGTATGCGGTCGTCGGTGGGAGTATAAAAATAGATTCAATGTAGACACATATAAACACATAACCCGTTTTTATTTTCTCGTGTCCGGGTATTTAATGCAATGGCATGCATTATTGATTATATGCCCAAAATTATGACAATCTCTGCATGAAATTAATGCAAGATTGCATTAAAATCTTGCACTTTCTGTTTGGGTGGACCGTTTGCATTTTAGTTGAAATTTGACTGAGAACTAGCTGTTTTAAAATGTCAAGATTCGTCCCGGCAGTTTGAGGGTAAATGAATAAAGCTTCCCCGGTAATATTTTGGGACATCCTAGGAACGCTCACTAGCACTTCAAAAAATCTGAAAAATTCGCGAAAGAAGCCGACACGATTGGTATTCATTAATCTCTCCGTTAACCTAAACTTTCACAGCTTTTTGGACACCACCCGAATTTTCCTTTTTTTTTTTTGATATTTTTCATGGGTTTTTTTTTTTTTTTTTTTTTTTTTTTTTTTTTTTTAACTAATTTTATTTGCTAATTATTTAATACATGCATTCATCTCTATGACTAGGTGTTCCGTGTTTTCTTAACACTATCATCCTTATTTGCTATGTTACGCTTTTAGTTATTATTAATACATTTCAATTGCCTCTGGCAGTTAGAATTTTTTCCTCTGGTTGAATTGAACCATGTAGGAATTACAATGTTTTCAACTTAAACTAAACTTAACCTATTTTATACTAAGGGTACAAGGAGTTAATCGTTGCAATAGAAGATTGCAACGATTTTTGTCTAAAATTTGAAATTATTTTGTTGGACATTTGTTGCAATGTCTCAATATTAGAAATTCTATGAAGTTCATTGGTACTATACCACGGAGGCAACTTCAGAATCATTTTCAAAATTTTATTTTGAATCCTCGGGAGTGCCTTCTTTCTGGTATTGCAGCAACTAGCCCATATTGGCACAGCATACAACATGGCAGGTCTAAAAATTTGTTTGTAAATCAAAAGTTTGTTCTTAAGACAAAGTTTTGATTTTCTGTTTATAAGTGGATATAGACACTTAATATATTTGTTACATTTGGCTTGAAGGCCTTCAATGTGATTTTTAAAAGTTAATTTTTGATCTAGCAGAAGTCCTAAATATTTAGCTTCGCTAGACCAATTAATTGGAACCCCATTCATAGTGACAATATGTCTGCTAGAAGGTTTCAAATAAGAAGCTCTCGGCTTATGTGGGAAAATTATAAGCTGAGTTTTGGAAGCATTTGGGGAAATTTTCCATTTTTGCAAGTAAGTGGAGAAAATATCCAAACTTTTCTACAAATGACAGGAAGGCTTCGCTCTTTGGCGGAAAGGCCCGTGTCATCTGCAAACAAAGATTTTTGACACCCTGGTGGTAAATCAGGTAAGTCAGAAGTAAAAATGTTATACAATATGGGCCCCAGTATGCTGCCTTGGGGACACTAGCCCTTACAGGTAATCTATCAGATTTAGTATTCTGATAGTTTACCTGCAGTGAGCGATCTGATAAATA
The DNA here is from genome assembly GCF_024139115.2 of Armigeres subalbatus. Lineage (NCBI taxonomy): Eukaryota > Metazoa > Arthropoda > Insecta > Diptera > Culicidae > Armigeres > Armigeres subalbatus. Next base: position 6,039,366 of record NC_085141.1, on the reverse strand, counting down.
ATTTTGGATCAGTTTAATGATGTACAGAGGAAAATTAAAATTCATCAATTTTACAATCAAACCTTCATGCCAAACACTGTCAAATGCTTTCTCTATATCAAGAAGAGCAACTCCAGTCGAATATCCTTCAGATTTGTTGAGCCGAATTAAGTTCGTAACTCTTAATAACTGATGAGTGGTTGAATGCCCATGGCGAAAACCAAATTGCTCATCAGCAAAAATAGAATTGTCATTAATATGAACCATCATTCTATTTAAAATAATCTTTTCAAACAGTTTGCTTATTGAAGAAAGCAAACTGATTGGGGGATAACTAGAAGCCTCAGCTGGATTTTTGTCCGGCTTCAAAATTGGAACAACTTTGGCGTTTTTCCATTTATCTGGAAAGTATGCCAATTAAAAACATTTGTTCAATAAATTAACCAAAAGGAAAAAGAGCTCTCAGGAAGTTTTTTATAAGTATGTAGAAAATACCATCATCACCCGGGGCTTTCATATTTTAAAATTTTCTAGTAATAGATCTCACTTCATCCAAATTGGTTCCCAACGAAGGGTCAAAACATTCTCTTGATTGAGAATGTCTTCGAAGCTCCGTGTAACCTGATCCTCAATTGGACTAGTGAGACCTAGACTAAAATTATGGGCACTCTCGAACTGCTGAGCAAGGTTTTGAGCCTTTTCGCCATTTGTAAATAAAATTTTATTTCCTCTTTAAGCGCTGGAATTGGCTTTTGAGGTTTTTTAAGAATTTTCGTTAATTTCCAAAAGGGTTTCGAACTGGGATCCAACTTCGAGACATTATTCTCAAAGTTGGTATTTCTCAGAATAGCGAAACGTTTTTTAATTTCATTTTGCAAATCTCGCCAAATAACTTTCAACGCGGGATCGCGAGTTCTTTGGTATTGCCTTCGCCTCACAGACGGATTAGTAGCTGAAGATCGTCGTCAATAATAATGGAGTTGATTTTAACTTCGCATTTCGGAATTGCAATGCCTCTGGCTTCGACAATTAAATTTGTCAAAGATACGAGAGCATTATCAATATCACTTTTGGTATCGAGAGGAATATCAACATCAAAATTCCTATCGATATACGTTTTATATAAATCCCAATCAGCTCTATGATAATTAAAAGTAGAGCTGATTGGATTATAAATGGCTTCTTGTGAGATTTCAAATGTCACAGGAAGGTGATCAGAGTCAAAGTCAGCATGAGTTACCAATTGGCCACACAGCTGACTTGAATCCGTTAAAACTAAATCAATTGTAGAAGGATTTCGACTGGAAGAAAAACAAGTTGGTCCATTGGGATATTGAATAGTATAATATCCCGCAGAACAATCTTCAAATAAAATTTTACCATTGGAATTGCTTTGAGCATTATTCCATGAACGGTGTTTGGCATTGAAGTCACCAATTACGAAGAATTTTGATTTGTTGCGAGTCAGAATTTGAAGATCAGCTTTCAACAAATTCTTTTGCTGCCCATTGCATTGAAAAGGCAAGTAGGCTGCAATGAAGGAAAATTGTCCAAAATTTGTTTCAACAGAAACTCCCAAGGTTTCAAAAACTTTGGTTTCAAACGAAGAAAATAATTTATGTTTGATACGTCTATTAATGACAATGGCGACCCCACCACAGGCGCTGTCAAGACGATCATTTCTGTAGATAAAATAGTTTGGATCTCTTTTAATGGAGAGTCCTGGTTTTAAATACGTTTCAGTTATAATGGCAATATGCACATTATGAACTGAAAGGAAGTTGAATAATTCATCTTCCTTACCCTTTAGAGAGCGGGCATTCCAATTTTTCACACAATTATTTGGATCCATTGAAACGGAGTCCGATAACAATTTTTTGTGTGTACTTTATACCAACCTGAACAGCTTCAGGAATGGTATTTGCTTTGAACATTGCATCAATCATGTGATGCAATTGTTCAGTTAAAAAATCGAAGTCGGAAGCGGACATGCTACCTGAATCGGCAACATGACCGTTATTTTCCGTTGGGACATGGGTATAAACCTCATTTTGAGAAGTAAAAAAATTATTTTATCTACCAGCAGCAATGTTTGCATACGTAGGTACATTGGAAAAAATAGTGCTTGCTACCCGTTGACGAGCGGCAAAATTTGTTTGTGAATTGTGGTGGGTATGAATTGCTCGACCGGTAACCGGTTTCGAAATTTGAGCGTTTGAAAAATTTCTATCCGTCGAATCTGGGATCCGATTGGAATTTCCCGTCATCAATTTTGCACGGGAATTCAAAACTTTTTTGCGTGAAGGGCATTCCCAGAAATTGGATTTATGATTGCCCCACAGTTTGCGCACTTAAATTTATTGGAATCTTCTCTCACAGGACATGCGTCCTTGGCGTGAGAGGTTCCACCACAAATCATGCATTTAGCATCCATGTGACAATGTTTGGTTCCATGACCCCACTTTTGGCACTTACGGCACTGGGTAGGGTTTTGAAATTTCCCCAGGCCTGCGGAAATGTTCCCATGTAACACGGACATGAGACATAATACAGGCCTTTTCCAAACTTTTCATATTATTTAGTTCACTTTTGTTAAAATGAACTAAATAAAATTCTTGAGAAATGCCCTCTGGGAAGTACCAGAATGGGATTTCTTTTTCATCTTAATTACTTGGACTGGTGAAAATCCAAGTAATTGAGAAATTTCAATTTTAATCTCATCCAGTGATTTAACATCACTGGGAGACCTTTCAAGACGACTTTGAACAATCGCTCAGTTTTGTCGTCGTATGTGAAGAATTTATGGCGCTTCTCAGTTAAATACTGAAGAAGACGTTTGCGATCGTCAAAGGATCCCGGCAAAACGCGGCAGTCACCCTTCCTAGCAATCTGAAATGAAACCTTGATCCCCTGAAGGTTACTCAAAATCTCATTCCTAAAGCCAGAAAACTCGGCAACAGATACCACAATCGGCGGAATCCTTTGCTTTTTCGCATGAATCGAATCACCTGGGCTAGATTCGATTTGCTCAATATCATCATTAATCAAATCGAACTGATTGCTCAGTTCGATAGGAGAAAAATTATTTCCGACATTAGAGTTTGAAGGAATATCTGAATTCTCCAGCTTCCTTCTATTTTTTCCGCGCTTTGGCAGGACGGTCTTGAAACCTTGTTTCTTAGAAGGAAGAGGAGAATTCAAAGACTCCCCCTTCCTCTTGTTTTTATTAATACTCATTGCTGAGCGTGGAGACGTGACCTTCTAAGAGGTTTTTTCCCAGAACGGTGTCCCTGCAGGATTACCACCGCTTGTCGGAATTTTACTTCCGCAAACGGGTCCAACGTAAAACGAAGGCACGGGTCCTTGCAAAGATCGTAACGGGATCAGTGGGTACAAATAGCGCTAAGAAGCACCGTTGAAATTAAAATAGCTTCGGGTAGTATTAAAAACTTCCTTCCGCAAAGGGAGAAAGAACCGCACAGCACGAAAGCACGATGCGGTCTGATTTTTTTCATGGGGTTAACTCTTGGGTTAACTCATAGTATCATTGATGCTGAAGATCTTAATGTACTGAAACCCAACCCGTGTTAAAATATAATTTGCTTTATTTTTTTAATAAAGTTTGAGAGAAGAACGGATTCTGGAATAATTCCGGAACCATACGGAATTCTGACCACCACTCGAAGTTGAATCGAAACTTTAATAAAAACTAGACTTTGTCTCAAAACTTCACATTGATCGGCTGAAGCGACAGTACAATTTCAAAATTTGCCTTCCAGAAAAGCATTTTGGATATCGATATCCAATGAATGCCTAGGCTACTATGATCGTTTTGATGATATTGACAATTGCGGCATTTGAGTTTTTGTTAGTTCTTGGGCCTTAACAAAAGAAGCATAAGTAGGTACTAGAACCCTAGTGTTAGTCACGCGAACAGGAACGACATTAGCAATCTTTTACTTTCGAATCAACTGCCTTAAATGGATATTTTTTCTCTAGAATACAAATATAGTTATTTTCATATGGACCCTTATTTCAAGGCCTTTCCATTTAGCTTTCTTCGTTCTACTGATTGACACATTCTGGATTTCGTTCGTTCGTACAAATAGCAAATCAAAAATTCAAGGCAACCATTTCATTAACTTAATTATTCAAACACCAATAAATCCATGTCAATTCCATCAACTTAACCGTGAAAAGAGCTACCTGTTCCCCCATCATGGATGAGCGAATTCTACGAGCGAAAAAAAGTAATCAATTTGCAGTCTCTTGTAATCCACGTTCAGCCCTGCACACTCCGTGTTGTTCGCTGCCAGCTATTTTCCAAACAAGCGAGCTCAGCGTGTATGTATAGCAGCTACACATCGGGTGATTAATGGCACCTCCAGGGGGAAAAGCCCTGTTTTACTTCCATTCATGCTCCCATCTCGTCCCATCGGAAATGCTCTCGAAAAAAAGAAAGAAACGAAAGACATTTTAATCATCTTAAGTTTTTCACACCATGACAACAAACCGTGCCGTGGCGTACGCACTTCCCAAACCTAGCTACCGACCCGAAAGATATGGGCCGCAAGAGAGTCAATGGCGCTTTCATCACCCCTGGCGATGACGGCGGACGGCCGGCTTGCTATGTTCCGAAATTTACACTAAACTGATGAGTTTCCATTTCCTGTTCTCGGGTCTTCTCTGTTGCCGTTCTGCCGAACCGAACACGCAACAAGGCTAAGTTATGTTACGGATCACCACGCTCGGTATCGGCGCACCATGCCGGTTCGCTCAGAACCAGGTCGACCCGGGGACAACCTGCTGGGAAGGTTTTCCCTCGGGGAATATATGTCTTAGTGCTTGCCATAGTTTGCTGCCGGCTGGTTTTTGGTTGATGAAGTTTTTCTTTGCTGGATGTGTGGCAACCGTAGAGGGCCCAGCATGCACCGCAACGGTTGCAAAAGTGATGAAATATGGCACGATTTTTCACGGGCTCATCCGCTTTGAGCGAACTTCGCTTTTCCGCGTTAACATTATGTATGCTTTTGTCTGTTTTGGCATAGTTCTGGCTGTTCTGTGAGGGCTGATATTACGGGGTACTTCCATTGAATCAAAAAATCCATTAGTAAAGAGCACTCACTATAGTACTAGATCATGAGGAGACTTCCAAGTAAAAATGAACTTAGTTTTGAAGCATCGATCACGTGAATTTTCACTGAATATTAGAAACAATTTCCTCATCCTCCGAATCAAACCACGATACCATTCGGCAGTGAAATTCAAAAGCATTCCTACGTGCGCACGTATGTCCGTTAACCGTGCCGGTCGGTACATTCTGTACGTGTTTTTCACACGTGTGTCTGCAACCGAAAGTATGCCGTCATGTTCATTTTTGTTTGGTAACGCTCTTGCGGTTGCTGTGTGTGAGGTTTGTAACGCACGTTGTCTCGCCTAATGTCGCGTGTCACACCCAAGGGGGTTCGCATTCCAATACGAGTCAATGCGCTAAAGTGAGTGAAGGATCATGAATGGAAAATTGTGCAGCACTACTACGATGGATGCAGTTTTTGTCTAAATCCGTGCGCATCGCTGTCATCTGTCACTTTGAAGGCGCTCTAGTGGCGTTGCCTCGAAGTGGCGACAGTGAAATATGGAAGAAGAACACCGAAAGACCCGAATCGCGTATGGAAAGATGATATTTTGTTTTCCCACCCGATGGCATTTTTATGAAATGTTTGTTCGTGTGCGACGTTTCTTTTCGGATGGGTCTGTTTTTCCTCTTGATGAAGACAGTTTACGGTTCATTCGTTTCCTCTGGGAAAATGAATAATAAGAGGAAAAAAAGCATGTTTGTCAACCGACTGACGTTGAACCGTGCATGAAACGTGAGATCGAAGATTTTCGTTAGTCGATTCTAGTAAATTAGCTGTGTTATTTTCCCGAAGAACCGCCATCGCCGTCTGCTGTTTATTAGGGTCATAATACGTCGGTTCATCTTTTCGGTACATTTGGGATCACAACTGACAGGAAAGAGTTAATTAATTTATTAGAGTGCAGCACCATATTTTCACTTTACGGGAATATCTAGTTTCAGCTGGTTTGAATTTCAACTTGTTATAGTTCGAATCGCATGCACACTAATTGATGGATGTTATCTCAATTACACTCGAGCATGACATCATTTCTCCAGTTAAGTATGCTTGTCGCATGCTTCGCAAATTGCATTCTCATTATGGCATAGCCACGTTCAGGGCTCTACATTACGGGTGGGAAGATGTGTAATTGTGTTGGTAATCCGAGCTCGGTGAATTTTGTACTCACCCAGTGAACTTTTCGGTTTTTTTATGGCAAAATGTTCACGATTCGGTTTCCTTATGGCAACTAACCAAAACAAAGAAAAGCTTTCCGTCGAAATTGAAGTATTGCACAAGATTTTTCTCATGCAGTACTAAGATTCCGTCGTATTTATGCTGACAACACATCCCTTCATTGAAAATTTTCAACATTTTGCTCAAATAGGTTACTTCAAAAAAGTAAACAACAGCTGATTCGGTTTCTTTATGGCAAATTTTCGATGAATTTTTTCCGTTGCAACGGCAAAACACTCACCAACACTCTCAAAACTCGGCCGTTTGGGCCACCCGATATATACCACCCTGAGCCACGTTCTAATCCCATTCATGCACTATTACGATTCAATTCATTTAAAATTATTCTGATGTTAACTGCTCAGCTCATGGTAAAACGACCATCCGTCCCGCATTTCTCGGTACAGTCCCGCATTTATACGCATTAGGGTTATTTCATAAATTATATAACGCTAAATTTTATGCCCCACCCCCCTCGTAACACTTTTTATATGGAAGATTTAGTTTGTTTGTATGGGTTGTATCGCTAGGCCCTTCTCCTACAACGTTTCGTAATTTGTGGCAGGGTCCTTATATGTCCCGCACAACAAAGTATATCCCGAAACACATCCTACAAGCCATTTTATGAGACAGATTCGATCAGCTGATCGGCTGAATGGTCGTTGTTTTGGTAAATTTGCATGCAAACCATCATCATTTGGTAATCATCAACATCATTGCATTCCATTTTCGCAAATGTTCCTTGTATAATGTAAATATTACTGTTAGGTCTCTTGTCATTTGAGCTTTCTATAAAATGGCTTATTGTTCTCTTATTAAAGCATTAAGACTGTATCTTGAAGCAATCTAACTGTCTTTTGTAGACATAGATCTTGTGTAAGTCGAGGAATCTATGTTTCGCTACTGTCCCATCTCGGAAAGTGTTTTACTAGTTGTTTTTAATTTATTTCCATATTGATTATACTAATTATACTTAATGATGATGATGATGATGATGATACTACCATCTATTGTAGCAAGGCACCTGCCAGTAGCACTGGTCATATCTGATAAACGATTTGATCATGCTTATATTACTGTTTGTATTTCATCAAACTCCTGTATGAAGGGCCAAAAATGGGTGGGGTGGTTCCATAAGCAGAGACACTTATGCGAATCCACGGGATGAATAGAGAATCCTTCCAGAAGAAAGTTCGTACATACAATAATATAATCTAGCCCTCGTTTTCCAGATTGACCCAATAGATGGGGAGAAGAGTCCACTCTTTATCCACGAATTGTTAACAATAGGAAGTTTTGAACTCCACTCCTCTTATCCAAATCGCTTCAGTCGAGTGCCTTGATGGTTCTTTTATATTTATTCAAGTAGTTTTAAATTAGATTATTTATGGAATTCTCTCACCAATTTCCGTACGTGAAAAACACAATCCTTTCATCCTGTTTGGTTCAGATTTTTCTTCATTAGTATGCTTTGGGAACATATTCCGGTTTTGAGCTAATATTTTGGAAGACACACAAATCGATCGTTTGAACTAGAACTAGAACTAGAAGAAAGACTATCAAATCCCCGAAGTGTTTGAGCGAAAAAAAAAGCGGCACTCAATACTTGGAGGCGTGGTGCGAAATGGAGAATGTCACAGACGCATGAATCATAAGCTGTACTAAGTGAACAAGAATATAGACATCGACAGGCCTATAAAATATGGCAAATTACAGGGATCTGAACATGTAGTTTGTTTACCAGAGGAGAGAGCTGAAAATTTACGTTCAGCAAAGTCCCTGCGCTCATTGGCTGATGATTGGCAACCAAAGAACAAGCAACCTGGGAAATAGATTGTTTGACCATCAAAGAGATAGGTGGAAAGCAGCTAAGAATGCAAATGAAAACCAAATGCTGAAGGGCGGAAACCAAGCAGTTTGACAGATTGTGTTAATTTATTTCCATAATTTCAACAAATATAACATAATTATTTACTTTCTTTTCAGTTACTTTTTTGTTTATTGTCACCGGAGGAAGATGAGGTTAAACGACATTACAATTGTATCTATGATAGCTTGTCAACCGATAATCGTACTGAATGAATCGAACGGTCACAGCACCTACAATGCGTCAACCGTACGGACTTAAGAACGAACTTCGTCTGCTGATTACACTTTTCTGTTACATTAATAATTTGGTACATTCCTATTTCTGTCAGGGGAGGATGTGGTATTCTAGAATAACAGTGTAGATTGGGAATCGAGTAGTTTGAGGTAGGCGTGCATTAGAGTGTCAATGTGGAGTGAAATGAAGAGCAGTGTTTTGCTAAATAGAAATAGAACCTGTAATTTAAAATGACAATGTGTTGTGTTCTAATATAAAATATCACAAAAACATTAATTTGTTCATCAATACTTATTAAGAGCATGAATCTAACTATTTGGCCATCGTTGAAATGACAATTCTATTGTTCAATTTCGGTTTTAATCTCATTGGAAACCATTCAAGAGAAAATTAATTATTAATTAGTTCGCCAGTAATATCAAGCGGTCATTTCACAGCAAAAATACCAAAATTACTTAAAAAATAGTATTTTTCCATAAATTCAAAATTCAATATTTAAAAATGTAGTTGAGAATATTTTGGTAAACACTATTACGTTCATCGACTTGGTGAGAGGTGGAATAACATAATCATTTAATTGCCTTATACCAGTAAGACAGCAGGTGTTTATCCTTGGGTAATGTTCTGTAAAATCTACAAAATAAAGATATTTCAACATAACTATATCCATTTAACTGTCCAATGCTGTCAGTTGAAGAATGAAATTCAACATATATCAAACATCTTTGTTAGCTTGAACTAAAATTCGGGATCGTAACAAAGATCGAGTAATCTTGTTATAATTGTGTAAGTGCTAATAGAACACCAATTTGAAATGTAGGCCAAGTTCTATGTAGTTCCATTGAAAAAGAACTTTTCAAGGATTTCAATAGTTCTAAATAAAATAATTAGTTATTGTTGTTTCCCTTCCTATCTAACTAACAGAATGCGGAATAGGACTATTGTGTTCAATATGTTAATGAATATAAACCGGATTTGAAACATAAGCCATCGCCTTATGGCTTATCGGATAAAACGGCGACTTATATAAAAAGAGCACCGTTTGCAATTCATTAAAACTATGCTTATTATCAGTCACAAGATGGAATGAAATTAATCCAATAAAAGTAATTTCCATTCAATTACAATGACTTTTCCATTCAACAACATGTTGAAAAACGATAGCATTCGAATGTCACCTTCCCGTCTCACCCCATTAATAATATCATAATAAATTTACAGTTTGGATAGCGCTCAAACGCTTCTCTAGGACCAAAAATAATTATTGTAATTTGGAAAAATAAGATTTTATTTAAATCTATCTTACGTAATATAATTTTTTGAATAATAGGCTCAAGGAGATTGAAAAAGCTGATGAATAAACTTTATTGTGGTAGTGTTTGGAAGAGAATCATCTTCCAGAGGAATGTAAAAATCGTCATTATCAAGAATTGTAAAAAAAACAAAACATACATATATGCGAATATAGAGATAAGAGCTAAACATAAACGTAAAGTAAAACACGAAAAAGGCTAATAGAAATGGATAACAATATTATACTTAATAAACTCCTTGAGGGAGATTTTTTTCGTCAGTCAGCCAAAGTCCTTAATCCGCTGCAAAAGCTACGGGAAATCCAAAAGGAGCTTCAATTAATTTTCCCAATGAGCTCGAAAATCTTCATCCAATTTTATACTTCATTCATTTGTCAGTCTTTGCCACCCGGAGTGGAAATTAATTACTATGTCTGAAACTTGATTATGCATATGTACAACATGTGATAGATTTAGTTCGGAAAAGGTATTGGAGGGTAACCGCCCCTTCGGTGGGCTTTGATCCCACGACCCCAGTTCGCTAGACAGGTGCTTTCCCTACTAAGCTACGAAGGACCTCCGTCGTCCACCGATCTCTCTCGCCTCGGTACCTGGTGCTGGTTTCATCAGTACCCGCTAAGCTGCGGTGGACGACGGAGGTCCTTCGTAGCTTAGTAGGGAAAGCACCTGTCTAGCGAACTGGGGTCGTGGGATCAAAGCCCACCGAAGAGGCGGTTACCCTCCAATACCTTTTCCGAACTAAATCTATCACATGTTGTACATATGCATAATCAAGTTTCAGACATAGTAAATAACAAACATATCAAAATGAAGAAAATCGTCTTTCATAGCAACGAGTTTCTTTCAAAACGAAAACAAATCCATTCCCAGAATCATGAGCATCACATCATGAAACCATAAAACTTGTCAGTTTATGAAATCATGATTATAGTTCAAGATTTCAGAAAAAGCAAGGATGACCAAGAAATAACGCGTTGGGTTTTCATTAAGTGGTCTCGAGTTCGATCCTCGTAATGAACTTTTTTTTATTTTTCTATCATGACAACCAAATCGTAACTAAATTCATGAAATCACGAAATAAGTTCATGATGTATTTACGAACCATGACAACATACTGGATTCCTGAAATCATGACTATGTTTTCATTTCGGGAACAGATTTTTTCGAACTTCTGCAAAAAATACACAACTTATGAACACAATTCAAATGCAGACACACAATTCGAAGACTAAGCTTGTTGTTTTTATAAAAGCGAAAATATTTAAAGAATTCATTCATTTATTTAGTCTACATCTAAACAGATAACACTGAATCATTAATTTGACGCCACAATACACGGTTCGAGGCCGTATCTCTCCATCCTCGAATACGCACCACGCTCGCCAAGTCGTTTGGCACCTGGTCTGCCCTTCTCGCTCGCTGCGCTCCACGTCGTCTCGTCCCTGCCGGATCGGAAGCGAACACCATCTTTGCAGGGTTGCTGTCCGGCATTCTTGCAACATGCCCTGCCCATCGTACCCTTTCGGCTTTGGCTACCTTCTGGATACTGGGTTCGCCGTAGAGTTGGGCGAGCTTATGGTTCATTCTTCGCCGCCACACACCGTCTTCTTGCAAACCGCCAAAAATGGTCCTAAGCACCCGTCTTTCGAATACTCCGAGTGCTTGCAAGTCCTCCTCGAGCATTGTCCATGTTTCATGTCCGTAGAGGACAACCGGTCTTATAAGCGTCTTGTACATGAAAATCGTACCCCGGCTGTTACACCCGGCTCTCCGCATGACACCTTCTAGCACAATGTTGAACAACAGGCACGAAAGTCCATCACCATCTTAGTCCCCGGCGCGATTCGAACGACCTGGAGTGTTCGCCCGAAATCTTCACACAGTTTTGCACACCATCCACCGTTGCTTTGATCAGTCTGGTAAGCTTCCCAGGGAAGCTGTTCTCGTCCATAATTTTCCATAGCTCTACGCGGTCTATACTGTCGTATGCCGCCTGGAAACCAACGAATAGATGATGCGTTGGGACCTGGTATTCACGGCATTTTTGAAGGATTTGCCGTACAGTAAAGATCTGATCCGTTGTCGAGCGGCCGTCAACGAAGCCGGCTTGATAACTTCCCACGAACTCATTTACTAATGGTGACAGACGACGGAAGATGATCTGGGATATCACTTTGTAGGCGGCATTAAGGATGGTGATCGCTCGAAAGTTCTCACACTCCAGCTTGTCGCCTTTCTTGTAGATGGGGCATATAACCCCTTCCTTCCACTCCTCCGGTAGCTGCTCAGTTTCCCAGATTCTGACTATCAATTTGTGCAGGCAAGTGGCTAGCTTTTCCGGGCCCATCTTGATGAGCTCAGCTCAAATACCATCCTTATCAGCTGATTTATTGGTTTTTAGCTGTTGGATGGCATCCTTAACTTACCTCAAGGTGGGGGCTGGTTGGCTTCCATCGTCCGCTGAACTGACGTAGTCATCTCCTCCGCTACCTTGACTTTCACTGCCTGTACTCTCATCGCCATTCAAATGTTCCTCGTAGTGCTGCTTCCACCTTTCGATCACCACACGTTCGTCCGTCAAGATGCTCCCATCCTTATCCCGCCACATTTCGGCTCGCATCATGAAGCCTTTGCGGGATGCGTTGAGCTTCTGGTAGAACTTGCGTGTGTCTTGAGAACGGCACAGCTGTTCCTTCTCCTCGCACTCCACTTCTTCCAGGCGGCGTTTCTTCTCCTGAAAAAGGTGAGTCTGCTATCTCCGCTTCCGTTTATAACGTTCCACGTTCTGCCGGGTACCTTGCTGCAGCGCGACCGCCGACGTTGTTCTCCACTGCGTCGTTAATGGCTGCTTTGACTGTATTCCAGCAGTCCTCAAGAGGGGCCCCATCGAGCTCACCCTCTTCCGGCAACGCTGCCTCGAGATGCTGCGCGTATGCAGTGGCGACATCAGGTTGCTTCAGTCGCTCTAGGTCGTACCGCGGCGGTCGTCGGTACCGAACATTGTTGATGACGGATAGTTTTGGGCGCAATTTAACCATCACCAGATAGTGGTCAGAGTCGATGTTAGCGCCACGATATGTCCTGACGTCGATAATGTCGGAGAAGTGCCGTCCATCAATCAGAACGTGGTTGATTTGTGATTCTGTCTGCAGTGGTGATCTCCAGGTGTACCGATACGGAAGGTTGTGTTGGAAGCAGGTGCTGCGAATGGCCATATTATTGGAGGCGGCGAAATCAATTAGTCGTAGGCCGTTTTCGTTCGTCAGCCTAAAGTCAGTCGGTCTAAACTCCTCCTCTTGGCCAACCTTCAAATCTCCTATGATGATTTTGACGTCGTGGCTTGAGCAGCTGTCGTACTCACGTTCCAGCTGCGCGTAGAATGCGTCCTTATCATCATCAGTGCTTCCGAAGTGTGGGCTATGGACGTTGATTATGCTGAAGTTGAAGAACCGGCCTTTGGTCCTCAACCTGCACATTCTCTCGTTGATCGGCCACCACCCGATCACACGCCTTTGCATATCGCCCATCACTATGAAAGCTGTTCCCAGCTCGTGTGTATTGCCGCAGCTCTGGTAGATGGTATGGTACCTCTAAACGTTCGCACCATTGATCCCTTCCAACAAACCTCCTGTAGCGCTACGATGCCGAATCCACGGTCCTTAAGCACATCGGCGAGTACGCGTGTGCTCCCGATGAAGTTGAGAGATTTGCAGTTCCACGAACCGAGTTTCCAATCGCTAGTCCCTTTTCGTCGCAGTGGTCTTCGCCGATGGTTCCGGTCCGTACTCTCTTGTTGATTGTTCGTTGCGTGAGTTTTTTGGCTGGCTTGCAGGGCCTGACACCAAACCCTCTAAATTTCTGGAGGACCATTCCTCCTTATTTCCAGTGGACCATGGTGCACAGTTTCGCTTAGAGTCCCTCGCTGGCACTCGGACGATGATCAGCCGCCCCTAACATTGAGAACAGACGCTGTTGTGAGCCGATCCTGACATGGAGAACAGACGCTCAATAAGATTTGCACCTCCGGAGAGGAGCAAACCCCCCCTGGTTACCTGGGGCTGGTTACCCGATCTTCCCTAAGGTTGCTCGTATCCCGGCCAGCACCACGGGGAGGTACGGATAGGAGTTGCTGGGTAAAAGGCTAAGGACCGCGAGATGGGGTCTATTTTATTCCTTCAGGTACGCTTTACCCAGCATTTGCCGTTCAAAGAATTAATAACCGGAATAAATGTTCATTTATAAAATTCTTCTCGTTATTGCACTGCTAAAGAAAACAGCATACGAACAGCAAACTTTTACCTATTTTTTGCATCGTCTGTTTTCCTCTCGATGTGTTAGATACGCCAAATTTCCAATGCAAATATTTTATATCTATATAATAAAAATTAAATGGTATGTGTTCGTATCCGCATAATTCGAAAACGGCTGGATGGATTTTCTTCAGTCCTTCAGCAGATATGTTCGTTATACTTTCCGACGGGTTTATGTATATGATATTTCCTAATGCAAAAATCGCGAGTAACGTTGAGTAAATTGTGAAAACCAAAAATCTAGAATCGTATGCAAATTTCGCATGGGCACTTCACAACGCATGTTTTCGCCTAATATGCAGGACAACGTCTGCCGGGTCTACTAGTACATAATAATTACTTACATAATTATCACCAGAAAGGACAAATGCACTGAACGAAATAAAAATAGCATCACCATGTTTTTCCCTAATATTTTCACCCAACCAGAGACTGCAACATTTTATTGCAATCTCGCATTACTTTCGCGTACAGTTTGCCATAATTTGCGACATATGCACAGATTGAATTAAGTAAACGGAAGCTCGTTAACCAAGACGAACCTCTACTCATCGAACGTAACCCAAAAATTCCAACAAATTACGCATGAACTCGTGGCAAATGCAGAGGTATATTCAGCTTGCAGTGGGCGGGTGATTGCATCATCGTTTGCTCCCCCTTCCCTACATTGACTTGCATTCTAACGTGGCAGGCGCCAGTATGACCTAACAAATGAGATCATCAGTACTTGTACATTGAATATGTGTGTTAGTCCCAAGCAAACAACTGTTGGAGCTCTGTACAATAACAGCTGATCTGGTCAGCATGGAGTAGCAAATACGAGCAAGCAATCAAGCTCAAGCTCAAGCTCAAGCATTGCTGATCGGGTTGCTTCCTCGAAAACATCCACAAAACATTGAAGAAAAATCAGAAGGTATTAAAAAGCTGTGGAACTTAAAAAATGATCGTGAAATTGATAAAATCTCACTAGCTTTAAAACGACCTTCAGCTTAATTATGTCCCGAAGCATCATCACTAAACAAATATATCTGAGGAAACTCCTTTCAGCATTGGGGAGAGGAAGGGAGCAGGGAGTCTGACCCTCCCCAGGCCTCGATGTTTACATCCAGGCCTGGGATTTGTCACCTTCATACAGAAAAACCATGCGACAAAACCAAAGAGAAAACAGTCACCTCAAACTGGACAACACAACCTAACCAACGTAGCTCGATACAGCGTACTACTGGTCTCTCGCTCCGACAAGACATTTTGAATCTTGTCATATACTTATTTTGTTACGATATATTTGTCGTGTGACGCTTACCATCGCGACTAAGGTTTTGCACAACCAGACGGATTAGAATAGTTGTCATGGTTATTGACAAAAAGTTCGTCTTGTCACCTTTGAATTTTGTCGCGACAAAATTGTTGTCGTTGTCGGCAAAATGTTGTCATTATGAATTGATGACAAAATGTGGGGGAACCACTGAAATGGTGTGGTTTCTGGGTTTTACAGCAGTTGAAGTCGAGCCCATTATAAAAACGGCTAATACGTACGGCATAATAATAATGTGTCGAATTTTGGTGATTTTAGTCCAGCTCCTCCTGTTTAACCAAAATGCGTCATTTAATTACATATCTAAAATGTATGTTTAAAAATCACGAATGGTTTGAAATTATCTATATCCGGAAATCTTTTAAGCGGGCCATTAACACTCGAGCACACAAGCTGTTGTATTTTGAACATCATAAACCAAAAAACATATCACGCTGTACATAGCATGAACAAGCCCGCATGAGCGTTTCATGACCGTACACTTATTACGTAAGCACTTATGGAAGGAGTACTATCATTTTCTTACTCTCCATATAAATAAAAAATAATGTGTAAGAAAAAATTTTACATTGGAGGGGGTTTCGAAAAACACAGAAAAATGCACCGTAATAAGTGTACGGCCCCACAACAGCGCGTGGCTAGCGATTAAAATTTAATACTCCGCCCAAGTTAACGTGCAGTAATTCCAATCAATCAAAAATGTATCGAATGTTCCTTAATTGCCCCTAATGTAGGATATACGCTTAAATAAAATTTCGTATTTCTCTTATACATAAAATATTGCAGTCAACTAACCATCTATCAGGCAATTGCTACAAACGGTGTACCGGTTAAAATCCACTGAAGTCGATATTTACGCGGACGATTGATTGTACTGCGTAAGTCAAAAACGGATAAATTACAAAAACCGCGTAAAAATGACTTTATCAAAAATCGCTGTTTCGTATGCTCCGATTTTTTTTTCAAATCCTCGTACGAAAAGTACGAAAACTCCATAAAACGCGTGAAAAGCGAGCAAACTTGCGTTGTTTATGTATTATTATGTACCGTCAACTGGGGAGAAGATGATCATTTTTAAGACAAAACATGCAATAACAATGTGTGTTTACATTTTAAATCGAAACAAATATGTTCAAAACATGTACTGCTATACGTTGCAATAATCAACAACTTAAGTTTTCTGAAATGCGTTCGCATTTATTAAAATAAATTAAATTATCACACATTTTTTGAATAATCTGGTTTGGGGTGAAGTTGATCAAGACAGCTCTACTAAAACCATTATGACCTAGCAGTCGAAATACACTAGGTTATTTGTATGAATGTAGAATTTACTACGTAAAGAAGTCTAAGAAGTCAATATTTGAAACGAAAATAGCATCATTTATGACTATCTCTCTCTTTCTTCCATAAAATACAGTTTTCATGATTATAATCGAAAAACTCGGATTTCTACCTAGCGGTAACATTACTTGAATGGAGAATATTGTTGACTACCGTTTCATAAAAAAATTTGGCACTTTTGACTGACACATCAAATGATCATCTTCACCTCAATGATCATCTTCCCCCCAGTTGACGGTACGTAACAACGCAAAAATTGAATAAAATGTCTTATTTCTAAACAGAGAATCTGTCAAGAGAACAAAAAAATAATTAATTATAAAGTGCTCTTTTCAGTATGATATTTCCAATTTGTCCGCTGCTATTGCTCCTCCACGCAGATGGACAACCAGAAGATGCGACATAACTTACTTTCGGGACCAATGTTGTGTCGTGCACAGAGCCGAAAGTGTATGCGTTGTCACACTTTTGTCGCAGATGTGTGCTCTAACAAGACATACAACAAAAGCAAATTGTCGCGGTTGGAAAAAGTTGTCATCTGGTCGTGGGGATCCAGTCGTGCGACGGAAAACTGGAAGTTGACAAGTTTTTTTTGACTGACCATGTTTTTATGTATCTTGTCAGGTGTCACTGACAAACGCGACAATTCCCAGGCCTGTTTACATCTCCAAAAAATGCAAAAAACTTTTTCCACAATATTCAATTTCAATTTCCACATCTCACAAAAAATACGCGATAAAAATTTAAAAAAAATACTCATCTAGTCTTTTGCGTTGGGTGATGGCGGCGTGAGTTAAGGTACACTGGGGGAAGTGGAAAAGGAGAAATCGATAGTGCATGTTTGAATTAGTGTAAAACCAGTTTAAATGATTTAAATGCGTTCAATCAAAATGGGCTATCAAAAACAGTCAATTTTGCACCAACTGTGCAGTAATTCATACCATTTTGGTCGCTTGAAATTTATGGAAATAGATTTTAAAATTAGGAGTGCTTTTTCCACTTTCCCTAGTGGGATGGGGTAAGTGGAAAACCCATGTTGCCTTGACCTTCAATAGTGATGAGTAGTTACATATAACTAAAATCAATACGATAATAACTCTGAGTATCTTTTGTGGAATAATTTCATTACCTCAACGGACTAGATCCTCAAGGAATTTTCGTAATAGCTAGAGGAGGGCTGGTTTTGCCTTCTCGGACACTAAGTGTACATAAAGTCTATATGCTCGCCCAAAAGATGAACATTTTAAAGGAAAAATGGGACTTACAGGGTTATAAACTAATCAACTTAGTTTAACGAATTGAGATGATGTCTGTATGTGCGTATTTGTATGTATGTGTGTTCGCACGGCACGTACAAAATTATCAGCTATTCTTAAGTACTTGTCCTTAACCGATTTGTTCGCAAAAAATTGCATTCAACGGCGAAACTTGTTAGGAATAAAAATTAATGTGAATTATACAATATATTTACCTATCAGTGCTATTTTTAACTTTCTTATATATTTTTTCATATGGAAAACATGTGAAAGGCATCAGTACCGATAGGTGGATTAATCAGGCATTTTCTCATTTATATGAGTCCAATCACCACTGGAATCACCATGATAACAAAGAAGGAACATATTAAGATTCACAGCTATCGAAATAAACCCTGGAAGGAAGAAAAAATGCGTAATTAGAACATTATCTACTTCCCCGCAGTGCTTGATAACTGGGGTAAGTGTAAAATCTTTGAATTATTTGCTTTCTTGGTACAAACCACTACCAATTGAATGGGATTAGTTTAATTGTATTGTAATGGTCACCTGTGATATAAATTCACTTGAAAAAGAACAATTGGTGCAAATAAGAATTAATTTTATGAATGCAAATATCAATTTTTCGCGAAATCTAAAATTACAGTTCAAGCGTTAACCGTGTTAGTGTATGTGTTATACAAATTTCAACATAGTATTAGTGTGAGCATCAAAGTATAACATTGCATGATGCTATGATGTGGTGAAAACTGTAAAGTATGTACAATTCCAATTTTTCGAGTCGATTTTTACACTTACCCCCTTTTTCCACTTCCCCCAGTGTACCTTACCTTCAATTTGACGTGCAATAAATAGGTAGTAAACATTGGAACTCATCAAGTGTGCCTTGATTCAATGATTTTTTAAAGTAAAAAAACAAATGTCATCCACCACGGTATCGGAAGATAATTCCAATTGTATGCATTTTTGAAGCTATTATTTCTATTAAATTTTAATATATTCTAGGCTTATGACTGATCGATTGCAATTGAAAATCCTGGTGATTGATTGAACATATGATGCATACAAATTAATCAGAACCTACTTATTTCTAGCCTCTTCTCTCCCACTAAACTGTGAGTGGATGTGAAGATGCAGGGGACGAACATTCTCTTTTTTTAGGCTAGTGAGCTTGTTAATTCTCATTATGCACTCTACAAACTGAATTGAAACATGGCATACTTGATGAGTTCCAATGAAAAGTAGGCTTCGACTAAGCAAGACAGTTTGTTTTTTTGCCTCTGTCATTTTTTTCGTTCTTTTCGAATTCAAAGTTTGTGAAAATGTTAATATTCGGCGAACTTAATATTGAGTCAACCACCTCATACGATAATGTCGACTCTGGACCTATCTGCAGTACAAATCTCACCTGATCCGGCTCGACTCCCACCCCAACGGTAACACTGAACCTCTTCATCAACCATACTAGCACCGGACACAGTACCATGAACCAGCTCTAGTCTGCAGCAGAGAAGAAGATACTATTTCTGTCACCTTCAATAGAAGAAATGATTGTGGCGGTGGCAGTGGCAATGAAACCGGAACAAGGGTTCAAGAATTATGTTTTCCAATATTTGAACACTTCCTACTTTCAAATGTTCGAAGATATTGACTCAATACTGTGAACGCACTAGAATCAATTTCAATGCGGCAGTAGCCATTACAGTAACAGCAACCAGAACTTCAAAAGGCACTAACCCAACGAGAACTAGGGGATCATAGAGAAAGGGGGATCATAGGTGCAAAACTCTGGATGAACTAAATTGGTGAGCACGTTCCAATTCTCCACTTTTTCTTCTCCCATTGCTTCACCAATATATGAATTTAAAAAAATGAAAACCGCGGATATTGTGGGAGTCCCAGGTATCCGGTTCAAACTTTAGTTAGCAACGGTATCTCTTCTCAACCATCTACTCACTGAGTAGTTAGTACGAATAAGAACTTCCTTGTGAAGTTTTGCTGTACCTGTTATGATCAACTAGTACATCCCATCCCCTACATTTTCTGAAGCAACATTTCTTGCTTCAGAAGTGAATCCTTTTTGTAGTACTATTCTTCTTAACAAAAAGGGCACCATAACGGAGCATGAGATCTGATTAAATTATTCGTAGTACTACTTGATCAACACCCCCGCCCGGCTGGGTGAGGGATAGAGGATGAATCACACACACACAGAAGCATACACAGGCACACTAGATGAGTTCCAATGATTTCAACCTCTTGAAAGTCAAGTTGAGGGGAACTCACGGCGCCATTGCCGAGCGCAATGGAAATTTAAATATTTTTCCATGGAAATAGAAAAAAAAACATTCTTGGGAAATTGCGAATAGTTTCCCGCTGTAACTTATTACATTTTCCTGTAAACATTTAAGAACACTTTCCGCGGAAATTCTTCTCAATTTTTCGGAAAATTCTTCCTGATCTTATCGCGATAAGATCAGGAAGAATTTTCCGAAAAATTGAGAAGAAAATTGTAGAAAATTTTGAAGAAGTTTTAAATTGTTGTAGAATCGGGAATTTAATTTAACCAAAAGCTTACTCATGCAACGTTAATCGAAGTAACCCTGTTGTATGCTAAAAACAATGTCATTTATTGAATTGCAGCAAGAATGACGAAAACAGTTAAGCAATCAGGGTAATGGGCCAAACATAATTGATACGTTTGCGTGCGTTTTGACAGTTTTCCCATGGAAAAACTGTCAAAACGCACGCAAACGTACCAATTGTGTTTGACCCATAATACTTTCACGGGTGTTCCTATAGTTGCGGTAGTGTTGTTTTTACCCAATCTACGTATTAAACGCAGCAACCCATACATTCTATCAATAGGAATAAAAGAAAACAATTTCACCAAAATACCTTATCTTTCTCTGTGCTGTGCTCCAAAAGTTGCGGAAGTTTTCTTATAGTTACGAGTATTTCAGGAAAACAATGGGATTCTTAATTATAGGAATACGAATTATAAAATACCGCAACTATTGGCACACTGCATCAAAAATTTGGTAAAAATGATGGATTCTGCATTCAAAATATAATTTACGAGCTTTCGAATGCATACGTAAGTATAGACGTGGTGTCAGCGAACAAATAGTGTTGGATCGTGCTTAGTTCCTCCACTATTGGATATTTTACACTACGCTCGATATTTTATTTGTTCTGTCAGCTCCACCCCGGAGTGGAGAGGTTGGTATCGGGAGGCACTACGTGTTCGCCGGATATAGCCAATCTGCCATTTATAGTAACCTCTCCCTTCTGGAGAAAAGCGAGAGTGTCGAACGGAAGTGGTGGCTAGGAAACACATACACATATACAGGCATCACCTCAGTTCGTCGAGCTGAGCTCCGTAGTAACAAATTTCAGACAGATTTGGTTACAGTAACCCAAATATGACTAACTTTGCTCGTACATAGGTTTCAAAAACTTTTTTTTGTGACAAGTGTGTTGCTCGTGTAATATAATATAATATAATAGCTATTTGTTATATTACAAATTATGTTAAGTATGGGTATCTGGTCCTCCTATAAATAGTTCGTTTTTGGAGTGATCCTATATCCTTTCGGTACAAGAGAGGCGAAAAAACATTCGTCTGTACAATTTTAATTTAGTTTAACATAAGAGTAATATAATACCTGTATGACATCGTGCCATTAAAATAGTCCTGGATTGCTATTTGAGGTTTCGCTTGATTTGACAACTTTCTGAACCAACTGTCGTGCCGGTACATGATAACCGGCCTCTATTGGTTGATTGATTACCATTTCAGCTATCTAACACTTTGTTTACGTTATCTGGACTCTGCCCATAAATCCAATCCCGTTTTAATCCATTATCGGGCGGCCTGTCCTGCAAGCAAATTGACAGTTGTCATTCCTATCCGACCAATAAACCGCAATCAATGTTTGCTCGATTTAATTACTCCCAGTCCAGCCAATCGTGCGGGCACTGAACCTCCTGATCTGGTGGCCCTCTTTCAAGGTTCTCAAATTTTAAACGGCGTGTAAAATATTTTAAATTTGACGATCACAATGTACTTATGTAAATTTTTCTCTTATTCACATCATACATGACAAAATATCAGTATTGTGTATGATGGTTTAAAAGCGATATTTGGTTCGATCATCATCATGCTTTAAACTTGGATACAAATTTTGAATTTTAATGGAACATGTTTAAACAATACTTGTTTAGATATCAAAAGTTTGGGAACCGTTTTGTTGCAAAAACTAAAATCAGATCCCAACAGCCTCTCCAGCCTACTGCTTTGTAACATATTTAGGAAACCCACTGGAAAGCTCCAGTGAATCAATCATCGTAAAACACCACTGCCGTGAATTATTCAAGCAAACGGCTGGCTCTACCCTGTCCTTGGGGCCACCTCCATCGCAAGCTACCCAACCCGTCCGGGTCAGTTTTAATTAAATGACATCGCACATGAGAACAAGAATTGACCCGTTCGTACCCGCTGCCGCCGGTCTTGAGACGAAAGGGTGGGAAAGGCGGCTTGTGTCAATTTAATTTATCATCATCATCATCATCGTTAATGCTGGATGGGAGATTGAAGGTCACATGCGAGTGCGGGTGGTTGTCGGGTTCCAGCTCAATTAGAGCGATTAGTCACTGGCTGAAGTGTTGTCAAATTGTGTTTTATTGCACACAGTTCATATTGTATGAATTCCTACTGTTCTATGCAGTTTTTATTTCTAATTAAACCCATTTTGTTTTTTGTTTTACGATAAACATTAGTAAGTTTAAAGTATTGCTGAAATGTTTATCGAGGCAAAAATTATATACTGCATAGAATCTATGGACTTTGCTGTCACACTTTTTAGAGTCTACCAAAACATAGAAAGTTCCGTATATCCGACATCCCTGCCGGATTAATATATTCCCGAGAAATGGCTCCCGCTCGCAAACCGCAAATGGATGTTGATGTGGCTCTGGGCGTTCGATGGGAAACATTCTCAAGGTTAATATGAGTGCCCGAATGCTCAGCTGAAGGAGGGTGCGTTCGATGCGAAGTGACCAACTATAAAACTCGGACGAATATAATTTGCATTTTATTGGTCGCGTGTTGCGCGGGCCATTTTTTACACCAGTAGGATTGTTTCTCTCCCCGGTAATTAAAAGCGAGCTTTATTGAAATATGAGTGCGAAGTCGCTACTGGATGCAGTTAGCCGGGAACAAGAGGAGCCATTTCATTGCCGTAGCCGATTATGGTCATTAAATGGTACGTACCTCGCTTGCCCCGTTTTTATGACTGCAGACAGCCATGTTGCGACTGCCATGGCAAACTACGATGAGCATTCGATCGAGTGAAAAAGTTCATGTTTCGATGAATGGATTAGCCCAAGGCCTGCTATGCTCGTTGTGACAAACGCAATTCTTTTAAATATCGCGTCATATCGATGTTCATTCAATTTGTATAGAAAAAGCTTGAAGGGACACCAGTAGAGAGTTGGGAAATCGTACGCTCGTAGGTGATTGATTTGTTAGCTGTGACGCACGCTCGTCCGACACCAGGGTAAAGGGAAAAACTTTTGCATCGTCATTAGTTCGGAATTATCTGGGGCCGTGGCTTAGAAAGCTTTTCCCCGATTTTCGATCAATCCAGAATATAGATGAAACTGGTTGAAAAGTCAGAAAGCACTCATCAATGAGCCATCGTTCTATTCGTTTCACACGAAGCATTCAAGAGCCCAACACAGATGGCTGCCATTCAGCGGCAGTAGGTCATCCGTCATCTGTCGATGATGGCACATGCAAACAGGACCACGACAGGACAAACTCTGACTGGTAGGCAAACAAAATCGAATATCCGTCAGGCGTACGATAAATTTCCTCTTTGTGCGGGAGTGTGGTCCAGAGGAGGTCACGTCGGGTGACACAAAAAATGTACAAGCAATCGCCATTCATGGCAGTTTAGGCGTAAAACTGCTACACTATGGTTTCTCGCTTCTCGCAGAGCAATGGACGAGAGGTTCTGCATAGTACAACTAAGCGCACTGCCGGACAGAATGCGGCATTTGCTGATTCATGTGCCTCAATCGGTTCGGTCTGGTGACCATTGACCAGGCTCCTACAAACCGAGACATTCGAAAAAGCGCTTCAGCCTAGTGGTTGCCACCATGCGGCGTGGTAAATGGGAGCCACGTCGAAACAATTTTCGGAACAACGGTAGCAGCTTCCACGTTGTTTAACGACCTCCGCCAACTGCTGAGGCAAATGAATCATAATATTCACATCGGAACCGATTCCAAGCAGAAACGAAGTCATCATACCGAATTCATTGGCTTCCAACTTCAAACTGAATAATTTATCACATAAACAAAGTTACAGAACTTCCACGAACGTACCGCATCGTACGCCCAAGGGCTCCCAACAATATCAACCCAATGTTTCGTTGATTTAGATTCCATGTTTCTCAATTGAATGAGCGCCGGCAATTTCCACTTACCTATTGGAAAACATAGAACAAGCCCTCCGGTTGTGCGGAGGCGCGCCATCCTGTTGCGTGTGATTGTATGTGTGTGCGTATGCGCCGAAGCACAACAGAAGTAATGTTATTGAAATATTCCAACAACCCATTAAAATTTGCCCCACAAAATCGCTGTTGGCTTTGTCGAACAACACTCGAATGAACCATTTCAAACTGTGTGTATAATAATCACAAACACACACATGCTGGTGTGGTGCCCTCTATCCTTTTCGTGGAACCTAAGTAGACACGAGCGTTATACAATCTATGGACCGGGTGAAACCCGCCTACTATGTGACTCACTTTATCCCTCGTTTGAAATGGTCTACGTACCAACAGAAAATGATACTGCATTGGGAAACGGTTGCTTTGTTCTCACAATGTCATTATCGAAAATTGTTTCAGGAAGGCATTTACAATTAAAATTTTAAAACAAAAATGGGAAATAATCGCTATGTATCGTTATTTTTAGCTTTAAAATAATTTGTTTTGACGTAGAACTAAGTCTGTCTTTTCTATATTGGGGTACACTTTACGATTGCAAAAAATCGAAAAACGACACGGAAATATGATAGACTTTGATCGTTAATATCTTAGCCGTTTCTCGATGGTTTTTCAATTTTCTTGGACCATTTGATCAAGGAAGAGTTAACGCTTCATACCCGATGTACGCTGGAGTCGTTTTTTACGCGGTTGTTTTTACACAAATCGCTTTTCATGCGTTTTTCACGGTTTTTTACGTTGTTTTTATTTACGCGGTCCGCGTGAAAACCAGTGTGTTACAATATTTTTGTTCGATTTTTTACAATTGAAAACTTGCTAACAGTTAAGCAATCGGTTTCGGTGAATCAGTCAATCTCGTAAGTGCATCGCAAGCAACAACTTCCATAGCATTTCATTCCAGCTGGAATTTGGTCTGATTTTTAACTTAGTAATCTATTGGCATTTCTTTAGTTATCAATTGAAAGCATTCTATGCCCGCCTTTGCATCTTATACCGTGGAGAATCAAATTTCGGACATACTCAAACTTCGGACGCTTCAATTCGTATGGGAAATTTTCTGAAATATTTCATCGAAATGTTTCGTCAAGCTGGGTAGAAAGGACTCATAGATTTAGCTTGTTTTAGTATAGTTACATTCTTATAAGACATGTTAATATATAATGCAACAGAATGATTAAAAGACAGTTTGTGCTGTGCAGTGAGAATTGTTTTCAATTATTCTTCCTAGTACTGTGTAATCAGGTGTCCGAAGTTTGAATCTGTGTGTCCGAAATATGAATCCAAACCCGCCGGTGTCCAAGGTTTGAATCAAACAGAAGCCGGACATTTTCTTAAATTGCAAACATTCTTCGCAATATCTTGCACATATTGAATACGTAGCTCAAAGATGAATACTTTACTTGATGATTCCAATGGTGATTTAAATTGTGTGATTAAAAATGTGAGTAAACAGGATTATTATATATCAGAAAGTGCTTAAGCGTCCGAAGTTTGAGTTTGAACGGTATGGTAAAGTCAATGGATACACTATTTCGAGAATGTTTCCAACCGAAAGCATCCTAGATTGGATCGATAATCGATCTCACCAAACTCTGCGTCTTCGTTCGCAAGGCTAACTGGAAACCTCTAGCCAGCATAGACGTCAAATTAATGCAACCTACAGGCCTTTAGCTGGTGTAGATAATTTCTGCTAACTTACACACGCGTTTTTTTCTTGAAAGCCTGGGGGCGTTTGATGGCAGCTTCTCGCTTACGTCTATTGATACCAGTAGACATGCTCGGAATCTTCTTCGCTGCATTGAATGCCGTAATCTGAAAAGGTGACGTATACGCCATTGTCCAAAAATGGTGTTAACGAGTAGTTATGTTGTTATATTCGGCTTTGCAGTCCAGGAACTCGGTCAAAACGATAATTTTATGTTTGTCCCTACGTTTCGGCACTGATTAGTACCATCTTCAGGGGATAATTCATGAGTTTCGTTCGTGAACTCATGAATTATCCCCTGAAGATGGTACTAATCAGTGCCGAAACGTAGCGACAAACATAAAATTATCGTTTTGACCGAGATCCTAAACTGCAAAGCCGAATATTCCAACATAATTACAGAATATTACAGTCGAACACTCATCTCCATATATGTTAACGAGCAGTATTCATCGAGCTCTCAGAAAAATGAAAAACATGCATGTTGCAATTTGGCGCTTACGTCACTTTCTCAGATATCGGCTGTGCAGTGGATGCGTTCTTGGAAACTTTCTTCGGCTCGTTTTTGTTGATTCTTATAGGAATCCTGTAGGTGTCACCCGGAGTAAACACAAAGTCCGACGCAACGTGACCATATGATTTTTTCCAAAGGAGGACAATTCACCTAAATCGTAGCTATAAGGAGGACATTTCTCGCTCAACTTTTCAAAAGGACCTAAGTAACATTTTTTTTATGAATTAATTTGAGCACTGCAATCAAAAGCTTTCATGTTGTTCTGATGATTGCGCTATTCAAATTAATTCATGAAAAAAATGTTACTTAGGTCCTCTTGAAAAGTTGAGCAAGACTTAGTTAAAAAAAGGAGGACATAAAAAAATCGATCGTTTTTTGTTTTAAATATGATTAACAATATTATATTTGTTAGAGTTTTGCTCACTAATGTTATCCGGAAGAAGTTGTTATAAGAACCAGTAAGTAACCCAGAAAACAAGAGATCTTACACTTATTCGCTAGCATATGTAACTTTGTTTAAGCTGTGAGATATTACATCTTCTACTACTTTATTTACATAATATCTCCAATCACTTCCCAGTTATAAACTGCAAGCACTTTCTTTGAAATGGTAATATTTTAGCTTCAACTAATTTTAAAATCAACAGTGAACAATTGTTGAATACTATTATGCTGGTATTTTCAGCGATATTCCACAGGATTTCAACAAGAAAAGCTCATCGCATAAAAATCTGAACATTTGGTAATAGATACCCAGCCAACAATTCTGTTCACATAACTCATTTGCAATTCAGCTATGTGGATGCTTATTCGGTAAAAAAAGATCGTATAATATGCATAGATATCATCTATACGTACACATTTGGAGGCCATATACGTACAAACGAAGTTTGTTTTCTTACTTTATATGATTTTATGTGAACTGAAAAGATGCTTTGTACAACTTCGTGTATAACTTTTTTGGACATTTTTTATGACTTCTTATGTACCAATTTATAATTTCACATCGTAACTTAAACGACTTTGAAGTTAAGTCAATATATGATTTTGTATGGCACCTTGTACAATTGATGAAGTATGTAAGCTAAAAGGCATTAACGAAAAAAAAAAGTCGTTACAATTATTAGTACATATTATCTTTTAAATGTTGTATTATATTATGTCATTTATTTATTTCTAATTTACAGCACATGTACAAATTCCAAATCTCGGCGAAACCCAGTCTCGATTCGAAGACCTACGAGATGGTAGTCCACAAGCAATCCTCAAAGCCATATGAGCACATGCATTGCAACATGAAATTGTACATCACATAACAATATGTGGATTTATAACTTGATCTAATCTCATCTGGATATAATTACAATGTTTTTGTATACTGCATTATATATGACTTATTATTACCTTCATGCAATTTCATTTGAACACTTAAGTTACTTATTATGACTCTCTAGAAATTGGTTCCCAGAGTCATCGAAAAATTTACATTATGGCGTACAAAGATTTTGCATTAGACGTTATTTGAAATTTAGTTATTTAATTTGTTTGTAAAATAGCAAAAATAAATTACAAAAAAATAATGAATATTTGTCGTGTAAAAAATAATTATGAGAAATGCGGGCAAGTAAAAATATCTGGCTGCCCTGCAATAATCAGCTGTCATCAATGAATTTGTGAAAATCGATATCTCTCAGCGCATCAATAGTTTTTCAGTGTTTCGTTCGGTTTGCAAGGTAAACTAATTGTTTTACATAAAACAAATATATTATTTTATTATTTAATATATTAATAGATGTTCGGAGTGGTGCAGTTTCTAGAAAATGGGAGAATGCAAGTCTTGGCCGTCCCCATGAGTTGGATGAAAGGACACCTACTCATGTGGCCGAAGTCGATTGGAAATGAAAAGATAGAGCAAATGAGAAAAAATGGCACCGTTTTTCACGGTTCTACGAAAGCCATTCCAGCTCTTCTGGTCAAGAAATGTCGTAAATTAGAATCGGCAGAAGCAGCTGTTGTAGAATTGGCCCAGAAAGAGGTGTCTGATCTTGACGGGAAGAAGAAAATATTGAAATCAATGAAGAAGAAAAAGTCGGACTCCGGTGCAAAGGATTTAAATGATTTATGTACAGGTAGGTATTATTATAGGTATGTGTTTATATTACTTCAAGTCGAAGATTTATTTTACAGCTATTGTCCAGAAGCAGACACCGCTAGATGCCACAACGCAACAGGTCGCAGCATCTCAACATGATCACAATCATAATGCCACTTCAGCGGCAGCATCATTTGTGCACAATGCTGACGACGATTCAATGTCGGTTGAAACTTTTGAAGTCAATACTGCGTTGCCGGTAATGAATCTATCACTACGAGAGAGCCTTGTACAAGATGAAGTGGTTGAACAGAACATATTGAAGTCCTACACTGTTTCAGGTACGTATTGAGTATTTTTGAAGTCAATAAATGTTTACTTATATTTTAGATCATGAGCTATACAGAATGAATCCGACGAATGGTGCTGATGTAAATCTTCCTACAGAACGGCAACCAGATATTACGGAACAAACAGGTATATACAATATATTACACATATTCTATCCATAACTATGTTTGTATTGTAGGAAACCCGAATGAGAATGTAACCGATCTCGATGCACTTATCAAGCAAGCAGTTTTTGACTCGGTGAATGAAGCTGTTTCAACATCCTTTGA
Organism: Armigeres subalbatus; assembly: GCF_024139115.2. Classification (NCBI taxonomy): domain Eukaryota; kingdom Metazoa; phylum Arthropoda; class Insecta; order Diptera; family Culicidae; genus Armigeres; species Armigeres subalbatus. Next base: position 6,009,943 of record NC_085141.1, on the reverse strand, counting down.
ATCATATTTGAGCAAGGTAGTCGAAAAATCTGTTGAACAAGCAGTTTTGAAGGCCGTAAACAAGTGTTTCGAATCTAATTTCGCTCGACTAACAGCCACACTTGAGGTTTTGAACAAGGATAAATGTAGATGTGGGTCATCCAGTAATGCAACAACGATCGAGAAACATAATCTTATTGACTCTGAGGAGCAACTAGAGCAGTTCAATATTGACTTGCGAGATGCGACTCTACAAGCCAAATATGTGAGTATTAATAGTATTGTAGAAGCGACATTTTATTATTTTTTTTCTGTCTTGGCAGTTGGAATACTATTCTCGAATAATTGTGCCGAATTCGTATGCAGGGAATGGCGACAATGCTTGTTATATAATCGCAGACTGTCTATTCACTAGACAATTTTGGAATAAATTCACATGGACTGGGGTGAACAGAGGAGATAAGTGTAAACGTGGTTTCCGTGAGTTCGGAAATGTGACGGAATTGATTTTGAATCTCGTACAAATAGGAGACCCTTCTTACACGAAACAACGTTTAGAGAAATTCTGCAAGATCCGTTTATTCAGGCACTCAAAAACCAGAGCTACGCACAAGATGGTCAGAAAATCCTCGTGTCGAAACAAACGTACGAAACAGAAGGACAAATCCGTAGAAGCTGTTGGGACAGATGACACGGGTCGATTGATGAAAGCTACGAACAGTCAAGATGTTTTTCACGGAAGCTCTGAAGATACGAGTGATGATGAAGAAGAAGAGGATGTTGGCCCACCAAACGACACATCTGAGGAAGATGAGGACAGTCGTCTGCCATTAGAAAGTGATGATTCATCAGAATAATCATCCGAGGGCTTTATATTTTGCCAATTTGCTTTCAAAAACATTTGATATGAATTTTAAAGAAATTTTTTTTATGAAAAAAATACTGATACAATAAAAATAAAATAACTGAGCTTTATTATTCTGAGGTATTGGTATTACATTGTATTCTATTCCATATTCATTTATAATTTTTCACCGTGTGCATAAGGGGTATGAAAACAGTTTGCTTTTTCCAATTTATGGCGGCTAATTTACACAATATTGAGTCAGTCTTGAAGGATTCAACATTCGAAGAATTATTTTTGATTTTTGACATGAAAATATGCAAAAATGAGGATTTCATCGGTTTGAGGAAAAAATCTTGCTTACTTAACAAAAACTTCCCCTTAATTGAAACACCATCGTCAGTTTTATGAATGTCGGTCATTCCAACTATTTTCGAATCTGTTGTCAAAAACCATTTGTTTTTCATGTCATTCGTTAATGTGAATTCCGGTAGAAATAATTTACAGTTTTTGTCATTCTTTTCTACGTGTATTGACTTGGAATAATCGGGTATGATCAATGTACTTGAATCCTTTTGATTTTCAGTTTCTAAGATGCGGTTAGCTACTTGAACAAGAGGATTGGGACCAGCTTTTACTAGTTTTTTCAAAGAATGCAAACAATTCTCGAAAGGATATGCAGATAACGATATTAATGATCCAAATTTCTCGACCTCATCTACGACATGACAAAGATTATGAACATTGCTGGTTACAAATTCATTCCCATACAATGTTTTGTAATCTTTCACAAATTGAGCAAAAAGGATACGCGCGATTGGTAAAAAATCCTTGTATGCATCGGCTGAGCAAATACGGACAGCACAAAACAACAATAAGAAATGCTCATAATACCTGGAAGGAAGATGATCCTTTAGCACCACCAATCCCACATAGTTTAGAAATATTCTATATTCCAAACCCTTCCATAAAGATATGTGATCGAGGGATCGCATACGGCGGTGAATTTCTTTTGGAAACCTCAACACAACCAGTTTTTTTGAAATTTCTTGCTTTTCTTTGACACTCCATTTAACTCTTTTAGTCATTGATCCTGTTCTCCATGCATTAAGTAGTTTCCGCATCACTCCCAATTCCAGCAAATGTAACGCATCAGACACAATGATGTCCTCCACCATATTGATGGGTAACTGCATTAACGGCGATACTCCAAGTTGATGTTCCGGGTATTGACCATCGCGGAATAGCTGGTCGGTTCTTAATTCAGCATCTATTTTTGGAAACACCATGGTTCGTGTTTCGTGAGAATATTTCCCCTTCGTCGTGCATTTCGTACATCCATGTTTCCCGTTGAAATTTTTGACGCATTTTATAAACGCCCGGGCGGGTGTGTCACATATGAATGCTCGAATTTTAAATGAGAGCCGGTAGTTGTTTATCAGTACTCCAGAATTCAAAAGCGCTAGAAGCTCTTCGATAATTATTGGCGCCAACAATTCACCAGCATCTTTAGGTCTACTCGATCCATAGTAAATGCTAATTATCATCGGCTGAATGTGCAGGAGCTCGTGGATATTGGCAATAATTGGTAAAAATTGATTTGCACTATCTTTGTATATCGGAAGCTCGTCGATGTTTATATTGATGGAGACAAACATGTCCGTGGCCATATGTTTCAATCGATTTTTGAAACTGTTTTCCAATCCATGGTGCCAATATTTACCACCCTCCTTCATGTCCAGTATTTCCAGACTTCTGGGTGTCCGCATCAGTGTCCTAGGGTCTTTCGGAAGATCACAAGGTAAATGACCGTTGAGTATATCAATCAATGATTTCAATGCCGCTTGTGTGATTTGGAATTGGGATGCCCAGTTTCGGATTGCCGACGTCAAGGAAGCTGGAAAATGTTAACATATAAATACTAGATTTTCTCATTTATATTCCTCACTAGATTAGTATTACCTGACTCCTTCAAATCTTGTGTGATGTTGCCGTTTTCACCAAAAGACAGATAATCTCCATCTGGATCGTCAAAATGAATTTCTGAGTTGGAATCTGGGACAACTTCTATTGAGTTATTTAAACCACTTATTTTTGCTGTCGTCATCCATTTTTTCTTGTGCTTTTGCAAGATTCGGCTGTATTCGCCACTTTTACGAATGCGTGATAATTTATTTTTCATTAAAAATGAATCCATAGTTCTGCTACTACTATTCGAATCAATAAATGCAAAGATTACGATATGAATGGAATTTTGAGTCTATATATAAACGCGAATTGAAAAAAAAAACAACCTTGAAAATCGAAGTCATTTTATAACTTCATTTTAACATTTAATAAACTCATATATAACTTCGCCATGAAGATTATAATAAAGTTATTAAGTTTCATCTTATATGATTTTATTCAATTTTATTTTGCGTTTTTTATGACTGTAACTTTATCTTGACGTTTATATAATTTCAAATTAACATCCTTATACGACTGCTGGTTTGCTGGGTAACTGACTGAAAATTAGGTTCTATAAAGGCCGAACACAAGATGCCAGTGGAGATTTTTTTCTTGAACATTTTCATTTACATAATCACAAGGCATGTAAATGAAAATGATAACTGTATCACCGAGTTCTCAACTAACCCGTGCGATTCGTTCCAAAGGCAATTCGTAGACATTTTTGAGAAGCATTTACATTTTTTCTTTTACATTTACATCTTTCACCGGGCAGCAGGGACTATGTCCAAGGGCTTGACGATCCCTCCCCAGGCCATCTGCGAGTTGTGGGGCTTGCCTAGGATGTGGTGGGGTTTGACAGTGGGCCCTGTTAAACCTCTATAAAAAGCTGCATGTATCCGCAAGTAGGCCCCACCAAAGCGACCGTGTGCCGCTCAAAGCGCACAAGCCCAAGTCCTGGTGTTAGGTGGGACGCTAAACAGCCCTGACACGACGGCCCTCCGACGAGACAGGAGGTTTGCGCAGGCCCAATAAGCCGCCTAGAAAACCAATCATTACGAACAATATAAGAGATAATGCGACTCGATATAATCGGCAAAGACCTAGGCGACGAATACAGGATCACGATTGGAAGCTTGGAACATGGAATTGCAAGTCGCTAGGTTTCGCAGGTTGCGACAGGATGATCTACGATGAATTACATCCCCGCAACTTCGACGTCGTGGCGCTGCAGGAGATTTGCAGGACAGGACAGAAAGTGTGGAAAAGCGGGCATCGAGCGGCTACCTTCTACCAAAGCTGTGGCACCACCAACGAGCTGGGAACCGGCTTCATAGTGCTGGGTAAGATGCGCCAACGCGTGATTGGGTGGCAGCCAATCAACGCAAGGATGTGCAAGCTGAGGATTGAAGGCCGTTTCTTCAACTATAGCATCATCAACGTGCACTGCCCACACGAAGGGAGACCCGACGACGAGAAAGAAGCGTTCTACGCACAGCTGGAGCAGACATACGATGGATGCCCACTGCGGGACGTTAAAATCGTCATCGGTGACATGAACGCACAGGTAGGCAAGGAGGAAATGTATAGACCGGTCATCGGACCGGATAGTCTGCACACCGTATCGAATGACAATGGCCAACGATGCATAAACTTCGCAGCCTCCCGCGGAATGGTAGTCCGAAGCACCTTCTTTCCCCGCAAAAATATCCACAAGGCCACATGGAGATCACCTAACCAAGAAACGGAAAACCAAATCGACCACGTTCTAATCGACGGTAAATTCTTCTCCGACATCACGAACGTCCGCACTTACCGCAGTGCGAATATTGAATCCGACCACTACCTCGTTGCAGTATGTCTGCGCTCAAAACTCTCGACGGTGTACAACACGCGTCGAAGTCGGACGCCGCGGCTTAACATTGGGCGGCTACAAGATGGTAGACTAGCCCAAGAATACGCGCAGCAGCTGGAAGTGGCACTTCCAACGGAAGAGCAGCTAGGCGCAGCGTCTCTTGAAGATGGCTGGAGAGATATTCGATCCGCCATTGGAAGCACCGCAACCGCTGCACTTGGCACGGTGCCCCCGGATCAGAAAAACGACTGGTATGACGGCGAATGTGAGCAGTTAGTGGAAGAGAAGAATGCAGCATGGGCGAGATTGCTGCAACACCGCACGAGGGCGAACGAGGCACGATATAAACAGGCGCGGAACAGACAAAACTCGATTTTCCGGAGGAAAAAGCGCCAGCAGGAAGATCGAGACCGTGAAGAAACGGAGCAACTGTACCGCGCTAATAACACACGAAAGTTCTATGAGAAGTTAAACCGTTCACGTAAGGGCCACGTGCCACAGCCTGATATGTGTAAGGACATAAACGGGAAACTTCTTACGAACGAGCGTGAGGTGATCCAAAGGTGGCGGCAGCACTACAAAGAACACCTGAATGGCGATGTGGCAGAAGAAGATGGCGATATGGTGATGGACCTGGGAGAACGCGCGCAGGACATAATTTTACCGGTTCCGGATCTCCAGGAAATCCAGGAGGATATTGGCCGGCTGAATAACAACAAAGCCCTGGGGCTGACCTACTACCAGGAGAGCTATTCGGTGGTGAGGCACTGGCTAGAGCGCTGCACTGAGTCATTACCAAGATTTGGAAGGAAAAAGTTTTGCCGCAGGAGTGGATGGAAGGTGTCGTGTCCCATCTACAAAAGGGCGATAAGCTGGATTGTAGCAACTACCGCGCAATCACATTGCTGAACGCCGCCTACAAGGTACTCTCCCAAATTTTATGCCGTCGACTAGCACCAACTGCAAGGGAGTTCGTGGGGCAGTACCAGGCGGGTTTTATGGGCGAACGCTCCACCACGGACCAGGTGTTCGCCATTCGCCAAGTACTGCAGAAATGCCGCGAATACAACGTGCCCACACATCATCTATTCATCGACTTCAAAGCCGCATATGATACAATCGATCGGGACCAGCTATGGCAGCTAATGCACGAACACGGTTTTCCGGATAAACTGACACGGTTGATCAAAGCGACGATGGATCGGGTGATGTGCGTAGTTCGAGTTTCAGGGCATTCTCGAGTCCCTTCGAAACCCGCAGAGGGTTACGGCAAGGTGATGGTCTTTCGTGTTTGCTATTCAACATCGCTTTGGAAGGGGTAATACGAAGAGCAGGGATTAACACGAGTGGTACAATTTTCAATAAGTCCGTCCAGCTATTTGGTTTCGCCGACGACATAGATATTATGGCACGTAACTTTGAGAAGATGGAGGAAGCCTACATCAGACTGAAGAGGGAAGCTAAGCGGATCGGACTAGTCATCAACACGTCGAAGACGAAGTACATGATAGGAAGAGGTTCAAGAGAAGACAATGTGAGCCACCCACCGCGAGTTTGCATCGGTGGTGACGAAATCGAGGTGATAGAAGAATTTGTGTACTTGGGCTCACTGGTGACTGCCGAAAATGACACCAGTAGAGAAATTCGGAGACGCATAGTGGCTGGAAATCGTACGTACTTTGGACTCCGCAAGACGCTCCGATCGAATAGAGTTCGCCGCCGTACCAAACTGACAATCTACAAAACGCTAATTAGACCGGTAGTCCTCTACGGACACGAGACCTGGACGATGCTCGTGGAGGACCAACGCGCACTTGGAGTTTTCGAAAGGAAAGTGTTGCGTACCATCTATGGTGGGGTGCAGATGGCGGACGGTACGTGGAGGAGGCGAATGAACCACGAATTGCATCAGCTGTTGGGAGAACCATCCATCGTTCACACCGCGAAAATCGGACGACTGCGATGGGCCGGGCACGTAGCCAGAATGTCGAACAGTAACCCGGTGAAAATGGTTCTCGACAACGATCCGACGGGCACAAGAAGGCGAGGTGCGCAGCGGGCAAGGTGGATCGATCAGGTGGAAGATGACTTGCGGACCCTCCGTAGATTGCGTGGTTGGCGACGTGTAGCCATGGACCGAGCCGAATGGAGAAGACTCTTATATACCGCACAGGCCACTTCGGCCTTAGTCTGATTAAATAAAATAAATAAATTACATTTTATCTAATCCATTTTTTCCAATTCCGATTATTCTGTTCTTCGACACCTGTGTTATTGTAACTCGAGAATCTAATTTTCGATAATAACGCGGATTTTATTCGAAAACTTAAATGACAATATTTCATCTTAGAAAGCAAAACACGCAAATGCACAACGATTAATTTGCGAATTGGTCTCTGTTGTTTTATTTTTTACAGAAAAAGTTAGTGAAAGTGAAAATATCCGAAAAAGGAGACATTTTAAGGCAAAAAGAGGAGCTGATTTTTAATGAAAAAGAAGGACATGTCCTCGTAATGCTCACTCAATCTCAGGAGCACAGGATAAACAACGAAAACAGATTCGCCCTTGAAAAAAAAACGTTTGTTTGGTCTCATAGAACAAAAAAGTCGAAAACCTGTACATTAGGGTGGTTAAAAAAATCGATTTTGCTCCACAGTGCTCATCTGATTCTTTACCATGTTCAAAGCTCTTTAGTATTCCTTTTAGCTGTAGGTTTTCTTTTGACCTGCGCTTAATCAGGAAGTGTCAAAAGTGTTTCACATTCTAAGTTGTCGTTCTTGTCGACACGTAAGCTAAAGGGTTTGTTTTGATTTTATGTTATTTTAATAAGTAAAACTCCCAAAGCTTAAATTGAAACTTTATCAAATATTATTCAAGTTTGGAACGAAACGTATGCTTTTTATTTTATTTACTTAATTCACATATGAAAATCGCAAATATTACTTGATGGTGATGAAAGCTTAATTTATAGTTAGAGAAAGACAGATTTTAATCCTTTCGCCGACCTCAGTGGTACTATGTTAGCGGAAAACAGCTGTACTTACTTTCGATAATAAAAAATCATCTAAATTCAGTAATTTTATAGCCAAAACTTTATTAAAATAATAATGAACTGAAATTTTGACTGTTGTTTTACCGCGATCTCGATAACGATTACCTCTGCCTTGATAAAGTTTACTGAAACCTTGTATTTTTTCATCGAGCTTCGTCAAAATCGTTGCTGAGATCTGTCAACAATTGTACCCACTTAAAATTCAGAGATTCACCATTGCAGAAAATCCATGGGAAACAAACGCTGTTGTGAGCCGCTCCTAACATGCAGAACAGACGCTCAGTAAGATTTGCACCTCTGCATAGTTCTCACCGGTGGTGGTAACCCGATCGTCGTCTCCGCGGCGCCATTCGGCCGAATGCCACTAAGCCGAACAAACTATTGGACCGAAACCCATCTTGCCGAACGGGTCATTTGGACGAATAGGACATTTGACCGAATAGGACCTTTGGTCGAATAGGACATTTGGCTGAAAAGGATGTTTGGCCGGGCTTTGGGACAGTTCGTCGAATGACGTTTAGTCGAATGACATTTCGTCGAATGACATTTAGTCGAAAGTACCTTTGCTGGGACATTTAGTCGAATGGAGATTTAGTCGAATGGACATTTTATCGAAGGGACATTTAGTCGATAGGATATTTAGTTGAATGGAAAATAAGTCGAATCTTGAAAGTGTTTATTCGGTAATAAGGATAATTAGTTAAATTGATATTTCGTCAATAGATTTTTGGTTAATTTGAATAAATAATCCACAAGAATAGGACATTGGGCGAATAGGACATTTGGCCGAATCAGGCCGTTAGGATATTTGGCCGAATAGGACATTTGGTCGGATAGGACATTTGGTCGAATAGGACATTTGGTCGAATAGGACATTTGGTCGAATAGGACATTTGGTCGAATAGGACATTTGGCTGGATAGGACATTTGCCGAATAGGACATTGGCGAATAGGACATTGGCCGAATAGGGCATTGGCCGAATAGGACATTTGGCCGACTAGGACTGTTGGCAACACGGACATGCATACCCGTATCAACTGTTCTTGTACCACCCCTGAGATTCCATACTGATAAAATGGGAATAAAGTAGAAAGTCAAGAAGCAGGAAGACAGCAATCGAGGTGTCATTGTTTGCGAGTCAAAGTGCAACATCACGGAGTTTGCTGCTTTACCTAAAATTGGAAATCCTAAAATTGTTAAACCTAGCCTATAATAATCGAACTATATATGTAAGTAAATAATCACGCACTTGAATTGCACACTAAATTAGTTATTCTAAAACATAAAATTACAGAACAAACAAATATAAATAATAAATTGCTACACAACAACGGATGAATTGTACATGCAGGACTATTTAATGTAAGTTAACCACAATTGTAAACACATGCAGAAATTACTGAATTAAAACTATATTTCAGCTTAAAGCTAACTCAGAAATACAAGTACGAGTTCGTCTTGAAGAGGTCCGAAAACTTCGTCCGCTCCAGTAGCAACAAACTTTAAGATTAAATAATCTTATCGTCATCGAACTCTTAAAATGATGCCCCACGAGTTGCCTGCTGATAAGCAGTGTATCGCCTGCAATAGGCCTAATACAGCAGAGCCCACTATGGTGCAGTGTGATGGATGTAACCGATGGTATCATCTCTCATGCGCTGGTGTAGGAGATAGTATCTCTGGCGAAGATCGAAGCTACATATGTGTGTTGTGTTGCCCTTCCGCAGCATTATCGGAAAAAACAACATCAACAACCGCTAGTGCACGAGAAGCAAGGCTACGTCTAGAAATGCAGCGATTACAAGAGGAGAAAGAGCTGAAGCAGAAATTGGTTGCTGAGAAATCTAAGCAGGAACATGAGCTCAACGAGAAGGCGAACGCAGAAAAACTGAGGCTCGAGAAGGAATTCCTCGACCAGAAGTTTAAGCTACTTCAAGCTCATCTCGAAGAAGACGTCCGGAGCACAAGAGCGAGTGTGGTGAGCGGTAAGAAGTCAACAGCAGGCGTCAATGATGTACAACAGTGGATCGACAATAACCGAGTGAATATGATTTCCAACACTGGAAATGCTGTTCCACTGGAATCACAGCACAGGTCAGCGGTCCGATTGATTTGACAGAGTCAGCGCCGGGTGGAGTCATCGCACAAAGCAGCTCGCATATAGCTCAAGCAACATGTGTTATCAGTAACGAAGAAGCACGAAGTCAGCCAGTTGTCGCTAGTGTCTCGAAGGCGCTTAACACCATCATCTCGCCAATAACAAATACTTATGCCAGTTCTGGCGTAAATCCGAAGCCGTTTGATGTCATTATTTCTCCCACAACAACCGTAAATGGATCAGCAATCATCACTGCTCCGAGATTACTTCCAGCATGTTCCCAATCAACACCCACAGAGCAAATTATTTCGACGGAAATCCACGAGGCCAAATCGATGGTACAGTCACAGTCTAACAATCCATCCATTCCATTTTCGATCACCAACCCGGCTTCGGCGGTAGCTGTGCCAACCGCAACTAGTTGGATACCACCTCACGTATCGGTTTCAACAGCTTCTGCTAGAATTGGTCAGTATGCTCCTTATGTGATGTTTGATCAAACGATGGTGAGTACTTCAAATCCGGATCGTCACATGAGTGAAGTTATCTACAGAAATCACATTCCGACAACCCACGTCTCGTCACACAGTATGCATCAAATCTCACATCCGTATGCTAGTGGGGGCTTAGTGAATAAGAACATCTCGTTTGGTAATATGAATACCCTGGTGCCTCCGGTCTCGCAAAATTCAATCCATAGTTATCCTCAAATACGAGCAGTTCCAAATCTTCCACAGTGGGGGGGTTTACCTCAGTCGTCGCTATGTCCTCCTGTAATGAGTGTTATAGTCTAGTTATCAAACACCAATAACCGCCGCCGTTGCGGACATGGGGATGATGTACGGCCAATCCCAAGTTCCTGGCCCGAATTCCCAGCAATTAGCTGCTCGTCACGTTGTTCCCAAGGATCTTCCTTGCTTCGGAGGAGATCCAGCAGAGTGGCCGATGTTTTGGAGTAACTACGAGACGTCTACACAGCTTTGTGGATTCAACGATGCGGAGAACCTGATGCGCCTCCAACGTAGCCTAAAAGGAGACGCGAAGAAAGCAGTATGCAGTTTACTTCTACATCCTTCGAACGTACCACAAATCGTCAAAACATTGAAAATTTTGTATGGTCGACCTGAGGCGATTATTAATACCTTGCTATCTGAAGTTCGAGCAGCACCGACGCCGAGACCTGAAAAACTAGGAAGCATTATCAACTTCGGCTTAGCTGTCCGAAATCTCTGCGCACATATTGTAGCTACTGGGCAACAAGTGCATCTAGCGAATCCGATCGTAATGGAAGAACTGGTTGAAAAGCTTCCAGCAAATATAAAACTGGACTGGGCTTTGCACAAGCGACATATGGAAAGCGCTGACCTGCAGACCTTTTCGGACTATATGGACGTGATCGTTACAGCGGCTAGTAGTGTTACACCAATAACGGATAAAACGGGGAAGTCGAAAAGTAAAGTCGTAGTGAATTCTCACTCATCAGAGGATCATGCGTTGAATATGCAGCACACAGAGGTCCCCAATGAACGCCCTTGCATGGTGTGCAAGATAGTTGGTCACAAGCCCAAAGACTGTCATATTTTCAAATTGAAAACATTAGAAGAAAAGTGGACAGCTGCGCAGGAAAAACATCTATGTAGACGTTGCTTGTACCCACACGGTAAATGGCCATGTAAAGCATCGTTTTGCGGAGTTGATGGATGCGAGCAACGGCATCACAGACTGCTACACCCTGGTGATCCAAGACGCGATAGTGCAGGTATATCTCCGGTTTCTGGCGTGATTGCTGTTCATCAGCACCATCATCGAGTACTGTTCCGTATTATTCCTGTCGTACTGCATGCTAATAATCGTTCGGTTGAAACCTTCGCATTTTTGGACGGAGGGTCTGATTCGACATTGATAGACATGTCTTTGGCAGCACAGTTAGGTGTAAAAGGTCCGAAATTCCCTTTGTGTATGCAATGGACCAATGGAGTCAAGCGCGTTGAGGAAAACTCCCAGCAGGTACGGCTAAATATTTCAGGACATACTGACCAACAGTTCGAGCTTCATAAAGTTCAAACCGTTCAAGCTTTGGAACTTCCACACCAAAGCATCGACATCGAAGAGCTAAGAAACAAGCACTCGTACCTGAACGGTCTTCCTATAAGAAGCTATAGCAACGCAACACCTGGCATTTTGATTGGTCTGGATAATACAAGATTAAAGACTACACTGAAGCTACGAGAAGGTCGAGAAGATGAGCCAGTAGCGGCTAAAACCAGACTTGGTTGGGTAGTGTATGGCCGTATTAGAAATAATTCAAATGTTTCATCGCAACGTGTTTTACACATCGATACAAGGACCAGAGATAATGAACTTCAAGAGTTAGTGAAAGGTTTCTTCTCCATGGAAAGTGTTGGAATAGCAATCGGTCAAACAAAGGAGTCAGTCGATGAACAGCGAGCAAAGGAGATTCTTCGAACAACCACAAGACGCACGGGAACCGGAAAATTTCAAACCGGACTACTGTGGAAGTTTGACAAAGTTGAATTTCCTAATAGTAAGCCAATGGCCGAACGAAGATTAAAATGCCTGGAAAATCGCTTGAGTAAAGCACCTCACTTATATGACAATGTTCGACTGCAAGTCAAGGAATACGTAGCTAAAGGATACGCACATAAGGCAACCAAACGGGAAATGCAAGAGACGGACCCTAAAAGGACGTGGTATCTTCCGCTCGGGGTTGTGATAAACCCAAAAAAGCCCGAAAAAGTGAGGGTTGTATGGGACGCCGCTGCTTCTGTTCAAGGAGTATCCTTAAATTCCGTGTTGTTAAAAGGACCAGATCTATTGAATTCATTGCAAGGAGTTCTATGCCGCTACCGGCAGAAACAGATCGCCATCTGTGGCGACATAATGGAAATGTTCCATCAAGTATACATTGCCCCTGTAGATCGTTCAGCGCAGAGATTTCTATGGCGCAACCAGCCTTCTGAGCCGATGGAAGTATATGTAATGGACGTCACAATATTTGGTGCAACCTGTTCGCCGAGTTCCACACAGTTTGTCAAAAACTTGAATGCCGAGGAACATGCCGTTGAATTTCCGAAGGCAGCCGTTGCGATAAAGGAGAACCACTATGTCGATGATTACTTGGACAGTGTCGACACAGTTGATGAGGGTGTTCAGCTAGCAATGGAGGTGAAGAAAGTGCACGAAAAGGCAGGATTCCTCATTCGGCATTGGATGTCGAATTCTTCAGAGGTTCTACAGCGAATCGGACAGCAAAATACGAAGGCGGTAAAGAGCTTTACTATGGACAAAGGAAGCAATATGGAACGTATATTGGGGATGGAATGGCGCCCACAAGACGACATATTTATCTTCACGTTGATGCTACGGGACGACCTTAGTGGTTTAATCGATGGTGTTGAAATTCCGACTAAACGCCAACTCCTAAGCCTCGTCATGAGTGTATTCGACCCTTTAGGACTAGTCGCCCCATTCGTGATACACGGAAAAACAATCGTTCAAGATGTGTGGAGATCGGGGATCGGCTGGGACGATAAACTTCCTGTCGATATTGTGCCTCGGTGGAAACAGTACGTTACCGTTCTTCGAAACTTGAATAAGGTTGAAATACCTAGATGTTATTTTCCGGGTTGCAGCCAAAACAATTACGATTCTTTGGAGCTACATGTTTTCGTAGACGCCAGTAGTGCAGCATATGCTGCTGTTGCCTACTTCAGGATTGTAGACGATGAAGTGGTCAGATGTAGCCTCGTTTCTGCAAAAACGAAAGTCGCACCGATTAAGCTACTGTCAGTTCCAAAATTGGAGCTTCAAGCGGCAGTGATAGGAACACGACTCATGAAATCCATCATGTCAAACCACACTTTGTCGATTAGGCGCAGAATACTGTGGAGCGATTCATCAACAGTGTTGAACTGGATACGGTCTGAACCAAGAAAATATAAGCAGTACGTAGCATTTCGAATTACGGAGATTCTGGACGATACGGAGGTTGGAGACTGGAGAAAGGTGCCATCAAAAATGAACGTGGCTGACGAGGCCACAAAATGGGGCAGTGGCCCATGTTTCGAAGAAAACAGCAGGTGGTACAAGGCTCCCTCATTCCTCTACAGTGCAGAGTGTGACTGGCCGAATGAAGTGATCGAGGAAACTACAGATGAAGAAATTAAAACAACTACAATCAACGCTCATCAGCAGTTACCATTGGACCCAATCATAGACTTCGAACGTTTTTCCAAGTGGGAGCGGCTAACCGGTACAATGAAGTTTGTTCTTCTATTTGCCACCAGACATAAGCAGAGGGAAGAAAGCATTGACGCTATTTCAAATAGCAATATTAGAAGTCAAGCCGAAGCAAGCATAATCAAGCTGGTTCAGTTGCATAGATATCCAGAAGAATGTCGAATTCTACGTGAAAATCAACAAATGCCGCCGGAAGCCCGCAAATTTATTGACAAGAGTAATCGCCTGTACAAATTATCTCCGTTTCTCGGCCCGAACGGTGTCATGAGGATTGGATCCCGCATAGCTACCGCCGAATGTGTTTCATATGGAACCAAATTTCCCATAATCCTACCCAAGGATCATTATGTCACCCAGCTGATCGTAAACTGGTATCATAGGAAATACGGTCACGCAAACAACGAAACCGTAGTAAATGAATTACGTCAAAAATTCCATATTTCTGAATTACGGACGGTGGTCAAAAAAGTCGCAAGTAGTTGCACATGGTGCCGTGTTTATAAGTCAAAACCACAAATACAGCGCATGGCTCCATTACCGTCTGCTCGTGTTACGCCTTATGTAAGAGCCTTCACGTTCACCGGACTTGATTACTTCGGGCCGATAACTGTACGCTTTGGCCGAGGAGTGGTTAAAAGGTGGGTTGCTCTCTTCACCTGTTTAGGTACACGAGCAGTCCACCTAGAGGTCGCCCAAACGCTTTCCACCGAATCCTGTAAGATGGCCATTCGCAGGTTTATCGCACGTAGAGGTTCACCGCAGGAAATATATTCGGACCAGGGAACAAACTTCCAAGGAGCCAGTGCTGAATTGAAGGCGCAACTCAAATCAATCAACCGGGATATGGCGGAGTCCTTCACGAACGCGGATACACTCTGGAAATTTAATCCCCCCTATGCGCCCCATATGGGCGGAGTATGGGAAAGGTTAGTTCGATCGGTTAAAACTGGTCTTGCTAGCATGGCTCTACCCAAGAATCCGGATGAGGAGACTCTAATGACTGCGCTCGTGGAGGTAGAAGCAATCGTTAACTCTCGTCCCTTGACCTATTTACCAATCGATAGTCAGGAGGATGAAGCGCTGACGCCGAACCATTTTCTTTTACTGAGCTCCAGTGGAGTGGTACAACCAGCGGTTCAGCCTACAGAAGAGCATGCAGCTATTCGAACAAACTGGAAACATATCCAAGTCATGCTTGATCGCTTTTGGAGACGCTGGATACAGGAATACCTGCCTGTCATAGCACGCCAACCAAAGTGGTTCGGAGAGGCAACACCGATAAACGTCGGAGATCTGGTTATCGTGGTAAATGAAGGTATTCGGAATAGCTGGATCAGAGGACGGGTATTGCGCGTGTATCCTGGACTTGATGGACGAGTGCGGCGAGCGGATATCCAGACAGCAGCAGGAATCATGCAGCGGCCTGCAACGAAGCTTGCAGTATTAAATGTTGCCGGAGATAATGTACAGCTTTAGGAAACCTAAGGCATTACGTGCGGGGCGTGTTGGCAACACGGACATGCATACCCGTATCAACTGTTTTTGTACCACCCTGAGATTCCATACTGATAAAATGGGAATAAAGTAGAAAGTCAAGAAGCAGGAAGACAGCAATCGAGGTGTCATTGTTTGCGAGTCAAAGTGCAACATCACGGAGTTTGCTGCTTTACCTAAAATTGGAAATCCTAAAATTGTTAAACCTAGCCTATAATAATCGAACTATATATGTAAGTAAATAATCACGCACTTGAATTGCACACTAAATTAGTTATTCTAAAACATAAAATTACAGAACAAACAAATATAAATAATAAATTGCTACACAACAACGGATGAATTGTACATGCAGGACTATTTAATGTAAGTTAACCACAATTGTAAACACATGCAGAAATTACTGAATTAAAACTATATTTCAGCTTAAAGCTAACTCAGAAATACAAGTACGAGTTCGTCTTGAAGAGGTCCGAAAACTTCGTCCGCTCCAGTAGTCAAATCACTCGCAATCCATTTCTCAATCCAACACTTCCACATGTGTGTAGTACACTTTCACATTAGAGGAGCGTGAGTATTTAGAATGTCTGGCGGCTATACGGTGTACTTACCCTCCCTGCTTTTTTCTTCTTTCTTTATTTTTGCTTCTTCCTTATACAGGATACGGACAGAATGATCGGGACAGGCTAAATTTTGTCGAAATTCAAATGTCCATAACTCTGTGAAATTCCAACCGAATTTTATGATTCTGCCACTGTTCGACGTATGTATGTGTCTAGTTACCAGACTGCCAGATACCGGAGATATTCCGGATTGTTTGAGGACTTTATTTTGTGGATTGAAAAATAGAGAGGGGAGATTTTTCGTTTTTGTACCTCGGTACTAAGTAGGTAATGTCAAATTTTGATGGAAATATGTGTGAATGGTTACGTTGGGCCATTTTTCCCCTTGGGTGTATTCTATACCATTCTCTCCTAAACGATTCATATTTTTATTGTTATGGCCTTTAAAAACCATGAAGTTTGACACCCATATTGATAAATTTGAAAAAAAAAACTTTCACCACTTTGCTTGGAACCGATTTCCTTTTTTGACATTTTTTATGTGATTTTTGCCTTTCTCGTATACTAAGTATACGGTAAAGGCTATATGATCGCTCCAAAAACAAACTTTTTATAGAAGGCCCGGAGATCCATAGTGTTATGTACCAATCGACTCAGTTCGACGAATTGAGGTGATGTCTGTGTGTGTGTGTGTGTGTGTGTGTGTGTGTGTGTGTGTGTGTGTGTGTGTGTGTGTGTGTGTGTGTGTGTGTGTGTGTGTGTGTGTGTGTGTGTGTGTGTGTGTGTGTGTGTGTGTGTGTGTGTGTGTGTGTGTGTGTGTGTGTGTGTGTGTGTGTGTGTGTGTGTGTGTGTGTGTGTGTGTGTGTGTGTGTGTGTGTGTGTGTGTGTGTGTGTGTGTGTGTGTGTGTGTGTGCGCAAAACTACTCAAAAAATGTCACTCATTTTTCGGGCACTTATCCTCAACCGATTTGCTCGCAAAAAGTTGCATTCGACGCAGAATCCTGTCCCATTGTTTCCTATTTGAAATTGGCCAGATCGAACTATGGGATCGAGAGTTATGGCCAAAATATAAAATCATACGAAAAAATCGCGTAAAAAATGTCACTCATTTTTCGGGCACTTATCCTCAACCGATTTGCTCGCAACAAGTTGCATTCGACTCAGAATTCTGTCGCATTGTTTCCTATTTGAAATTGGCCAGATCGGACTATGGGATCGAAAGTTATGGCCAAAATTCAAATTCATACGAAAAAATCGCGTGAAAAATGTCACTCATTTTTCGGGCACTTATCCTCAATCGATTTGCTCGCAACAAGTTGCATTCGACGCAGAATCCTGTTTCATTGTTTTTTATTTGAAATTGGCCAGATCGGACTATGGGATCGAGAGTAATGGCCAAAATACAAATTCATACGAAAAAATCGCGTATCATTTTTCGGGCACTTATTCTCAATCGATTTGCTCGCAACAAGTTGCATTCGACGCAGAATCCTGTCCAATTGTTTCTTATTTGAAATTGGCCAGATCCGACTATGGGATCGAGAGTAATGGCCAAAATAAAAAAATCATACGAAAAAATCGCGTAAAAAATGTCACTCATTTTCGGGCACTTATCCTCAACCGATTTACTTGCAACAAGTTGCATTCGACTGAGAATCCTGTCACATTGTTTCCTATTTGAAATTGGCCAGATCGGACTATGGGATCGAGAGTAATGGCCAAAATACAAATTCATACGAAAAAATCGCTTATCATTTTTCGGGCACTTATCCGAAACCGATTTGCTCGCAACAAGTACAAGTTGCATTCGACGCAGAATCCTGTCCCATTGTTTCCTATTTGAAATTGACCAGATCGAACTATGGGATCGAAAGTAATGGCCAAAATACAAATTCATATGAAAAAAATCACGTAAAAAATGTCACTCATTTTTCGGGCACTTATCCTTAACCGATTTGCTCACAACAAGTTGCATTCGACGTAGAATCCTGTCCCGTTGTTTTCTATTGAAAACTGGCCATATCGGACTATGGGATCGAAAATTATACCATTTTTGCCTTTCTCGTATACAAAGTATACGTAAAGGCTATATGTTCGCTCCAAAAACGAAATTTTTATAGGAGTCCCGGAGACCCATAGTGTTATATACCGATCGACTCAGCTCGACGAATTGAAGTGATGTTTGTGTGTATGTGTGTGTATGTGTGTGTGTATGTGTGTGTATGTGTGTGTGTATGTGTGTGTGTATGTGTGTGCGCAAAATAATCTCACTCATTTTTCAGGCACTTATCATTAACCGATTTGCTCGCAACAAGTTGCATTCGACGCAGAATCTTGTCCCATTGTTTCGTATTAAAAATTGGCCGAATCGGACTATGGGCTTCGGAGTTTTGGCCAAAATATATTTTTTTACAACAAAAATTCTCACTCACTTTTTAGACACTTACTCTTAGCTGATTTACTCGCAACAAGTTTCATTCAACGCAGAATCATGTCCCATTGTTTCGTATTGAAAATTGGACAGATCGGACTATGGGTTTCGAAGTTATGGCCAAAATCCACTTTTTCACATGATAAACACGTACAAAATTCTCACTCATTTTTTGACACTTATGCTTAACTGATTTGCTCGCAACAAGTTGCATTCGACGCGAAATCTTGTTCCATTGTTTCGTATTGAAAATTGGTCGAATCGAACTATGGGATTCGAAGTAATGGCCAAAATACATTTGTTGACAAGAAAAATTCTCACTCATTTTTTAGGCACTTACTTTTAGACGATTTGCCTGCAACAAGTTGCATTCGACGCAGAATCTTGTTCCATTGTTTCGTATTGAAAATTAAACAGATCGGTATTAAACAGATATGGCCAAAGTTTATTTTTTTGCCTTTTTGCCTTTCTCGTATACAAAGTATACGTAAAGGCTATATGTTCGCTCCAAAAACGAACTTTTTATAGGAGTCCCGGAGACCCATAGTGTTATATACCGATCGACTCAGCTCGACGAGTTGAGGTGATGTCTGTGTGTGTGTGTGTGTGTGTGTGTGTGTGTGTGTGTGTGTGTGTGTGTATGTGTGTGCGCAAAATAATCTCACTCATTTTTTAGGCACTTATCCTGAACCGATTTGCTCGCAACAAGTTGCATTCAACGCGGAATCTTGTTCCATTGTTTCGTATTGAAAATTGGCCCAATCGGACTATGGGCTTCGGAATTATGGCCAAAATATATTTTTTTTATAAGAAAAATTCTCACTCACTTATTAAGGCTTGTTCGCGACAAAATCTGGACAAAAAATTTTAAGAATAAAAATAAACTGCTGTTGGTTTATTTCGGTACGTTTTTTACTTCAAATGGCTTCATTCCTTATCGATGCTTCGATATATGCACGAAACTTGGTGACATTTGAATTTTCAAAGAAATAATACGTGCCGAAAGATCTGGCATCCTCAGAAGAATTTGTTTCGAGCTCGTATCCTTCTGGTGGCTCATAAAATCCGTTTTTGTTCTACTCTCTAACGTTTTAGATGTTGTCAAACAAGCATCGACAAATTTTAAAACGCTTTGAACAGTGTTCACATGAAAACAAAATGTTTTTAGTCAGTTTCTGGATCGAGAGACTCGAATTTCAATTGAGACTGCACACAATTCTTTCCGAACCTGCAATCCCTCCGACGCCATCTTTCACTACGTACTTGTAACACTTATGAGAAATATATTTTCAGAAAGTACAGACATACATTCATCAATCTACGAAATAATTCACTTGTTGATGAGCTATTTCAAAAGTTATACGTGTTTAAAGGTGTCCAGATTTTGTCGCGTACAAGCCTTAGGCACTTAGTCTTAGCTGATTTACTCGCAACAAGTTTCATTCGACGTAGAATCTTATCCAATTGTTTCGTATTGAAAATTGGCCCAATCGGATTATGGGTTTCGGAGTTATGGCCAAAATTCATTTTTTTACATAAGAAACACGTACAAAATTCTCACTCATTTTTCAGGCACTTATCATTAACGGATTTTCTCGCAACAAGTTGCATTCAACGCGGAATCTTGTCCCATTGTTTCGTATTGAAAATTGGCGGAATCAGACTATGGGATTCGGAGTTATGGCCAAAATACATTTTTCAAAATCTCACTCATTTTAGTCACATATGTACCCTCAGCCGATTTGCTCGCAAGAAGTTGCATTCGATGCAGAATCCGGTCCCATTGTTTCCTGTTGAAAATAAGCCGGATCGGACTATAGGCTCAGAAGTTATGGTCAAAATACTTTTTTTTCACCAAAAGTGCGTAGAAATTACTCACTCGAAAGAAACGAGAAAGGCACCATCACCGCTAGGTGAATTAATCTGGGTTTTTTTCAATACATTTTACGATGCACCAGAAAGGCATCATCGTATAAATCTGGGTTTTGACCTTCTGTCTCTTTCGACCTTTTGTCCTTTCAACTTTTTATCTTTCAACCTTTTGTCTTTCAACTTTTTGTCGTAGATTCGTCACTCTCATATTTGACTGTCAAGTTTGTAATCGACTGAGAATTGTGATTGCCTGCTGGATGTTGTGTGCTGTCACCTGTTCTGATAAAGCTAAAGTAGTTTTTGTAACTGTCACTGGGCCGAAACAGAATAATCGATTCAAGGAAGAGTGGCAATATATGAAATTCCTAAATTTACCAGCTGCAGTTATGCCCGCAGCTACGGAAAGTTTACCTAACAGCAAATAAAAAAAGTAGTTTTGAAATTGAAATTTCATATCCTTTAATCTTTATATTGCCACTGATCATATTTTTGCTTTCATATCATTGAATTAGAACCGTAGAAGTAAACATATTCCGTACTTCCCATGCATCAAAGCCTCATACCATACGCAAATACATAATTCCACGCGAGCACCTGTCAGAAACAGCACAGCTAGCGAAATTCTCACCTGCTAGACAAAAGGCAACAATCATCATGTTATGATGAGAAATGTGCTCTTTACTGCACAGAATTGCACTTACTCAGCATATGGATATCCCTTGGAAGCCCCGGTTCTAGTCCTGTGAACGACTTGCCGTGCCTTTGCCGGTATGTGACAGTTGACAAATGAGAAGCTGGAACTGAATAGACGCGTTGGCTTCTGGTTTTACCTTTCTTGTACGCCAGCGTGTGCTGAGTGAAAGTGTGTTCAGTTTGCCGCATGACAATCGATTCAGTTAGATTAATCTGTGACTGCGCAAAATGACAATTTGCTTGCAATGGATCCATGGCATGTTGTCCTGTTGAATGTGGTCTAAATCAGTCGCTGCTCGCGAAGATTATCGATGAATCACTACACAACGGATGGCAGATTTTAATACAGTTCTGCATAAGATCCTATCTAATGCAGCCATTTTATTAAAGTCTAACAATATTGTATTATTTTAATACAATATCTTTATAAAAAGCATACATTCTTTGTATTTAAACCTTGCTGAATTGAATATGCCAAGACTTTATACAATAATTGTTAGATAGGCTTTTTGGGTGTAATGTTCAATTTCATCCGCATGTTATATTACAAGAAAAGTGACGTCGTCACTAGGTTGATTATTCCGCTTTTTTGTCTGTCTGTACTGACTCGCTCGTCGTAAGAGTAGAATGCTTGTTCACTTACGTAACTTTGCTACGTGGATAACAGCAGAAGCGTTCCCGGTTTAGTAATTAGACATTTGTCATCTTCCCCTTCAGTGTAGTGGGCGGTGTGCTGACAATGGGAAAAGTGCTGTTTTCCTTAGTATTTCCTCGAACAATTCCGCTCACTGAAGGAGCTTAGCTATGACGACGACAGCGACAGCTAAAATCCTGTTACATCCATCCCAGAAGGCAATCGATTTACAGCTAATTCTCTGAAATGGATCATACCAGCTGAATGCGAGCACACACAACTCTCCAAGCACAACTTTGAAGCCTCATGAGAATCTAAAACCAGTGTTGAGAAACTCACTCATATGAGTAAAAATTCTTCACTCATTGCTCATTTTTTCCGTGAGTACTCACGCGTGAGTTACTCACGACCTGTGAGTACTCACATGTGAGCAAACGTGGTTTTGCTCACTCACGAGTGAGGAATTTTTGCTCATATGAGTAATCCAATAAGATTAGTTTTTGTTTCTCCCACAACGTAGATGTCAAGTTTTGGCCAATTCTGGTAGTTGTCAAGAAGTACGTAAAAATTTGTGGCATGAATTTATGAAAAAAGCTAAAGAATTTGTCAAATTATACGAATAAGAAATTGCTAATATATTGGGAATTACTATCAACATGTTAATTAATTGCATAATAATAAATTTCGAAATGTAGTGCAGGACTGTTACGACTGCGCGGATTTTGCTTTAGCTTCGGGTGAAAATTAAATAAATAAAATTATGGATCTAAAATAATTGAGAATAAATGTGTTGAAGTTAATGTTGAGATATAATTTTCGTATGAAATCAATGTTTGTATATGTTTGAATTTTACGTACAGCGATACATTCACTTGAGAGACGATTTTTAATAGAAGTCCCGGGACTCATTGTGGTTAATACCAATTGACGAATATAGATGATGGTTGTGTGCGCGTGTTTTTGTGCATATGCGTGTGCTTGTTTGTGCGTGTATGCGTAGGTTTGAGTTTGCGTGTGATTGAGTGTGCGCGCGTGTGTGTTTGTGTGTGCGCGTTTGGGTATGTTTGTGTGTGCATGCATGGGTGTTTGTGTTTGCGCGCGTGTGTATTTGTGTGTGCCGTGTGTGTGTTTGTTTGTGCGCGTATGTGTTTATGCACTTGCGCTTGAATGTTTATTATATTGCTTAAACTCTATGCAAGTTTGTCTTTCAATTCATAATCTAGACAAATTACATAATTTATTGTTGTAGGGGAAAAGATGGCTTAGGCGTTAAATTTTAACTAAAAAATTTAATAACAATAATATAAAGAACATGCAAAACAGTCACAGTCACAACAGAAGGGTTGTCATACTAATGGCGATTTGTTCAGATTCATTCCACTTCATTTTGGTACAAGTGTGCATAGAGCGGCAAATTAGAATGGTATCAAGAATACTAAATTATCAATTAGTCCATTATGGCGCTATGGTGTCACAAAAGGTAAGCAAAGTAGTAAAGAGACATTCCGAGAGGTGTCTCAACGTATGGTGTAATATGCAATAGACCATGTCGAAATAAGGTAGTTGTAGGTAGGTAGGTAGATAGGTAGGCTCTTATATCAATAACATTTGCAAATTGAACAATTTTGGGTTAAGTTGTGTCGTTTTAAGCACTGCTGAAAAAATCTCAAAAATTCTTTGTTACTAATTTGGGTGCAAGGAACGAATTCAAGGAGTGGTAATCCTAATATGCTAGAAATCGTGTTTTGATATCTGAGTTTGGAAATAAAGTTTTGAAAAATGTAATTCAAATAGTTGACAACTGTTAAATTTGTGTAATTTTTCGATTAAAGCACCCCTTGACTTTCGCCTTTGGGCCTTTTGAGACGCAAGATGCTGTCCGTTGCGTAATGTGGAGAGATTCACGAAGTGAACTATATTGTTAATCTACTATACATATCTGATGGCATTAAAAATCGTTTTTTATATAACGCCCTTCAAGTGAAAATAGTCACAATTTTAGTGATAAAAATGACATCTCACGTGTATTTGACACTAATTCAGTTCTAGGTCGTGCGGATTTAAGTTCATGCCGCGTAAATGACGCGGATCTGGTTTTGGCCGGCGTGGAAAATATTTCAAGGTCCCCGTAACAATCCTGAATGAATATATAAAAAATATTATACGAGGTTACCGCTCCATGAATTCATAAATTGATGCGAATGTTATTGATATAGGAGCATGGTATTAAGAATGAAACGATTACTAAATAAAGGCATTTCTCGGGTACTTATTCAAAAGGACGTAAGTGATTTTGTAAACAAAGATTCAAACGTCGATTTGTCCAATCTGATGGCACTCCCACTCAAACCAACACCACCATCAGGTAGCCGAAGGCTTCCCCTACCTGTCTGTGGTGATGATTTGCGTGGGAGTACTATCAGATTGGACAAATCGACGTTTGAATCTTTGTTTACAAAATCACATACGTCCTTTTGAATAAGTACCCGAGATTTATTTGTTGTTTACAACTATTTTATTCATTAAATAAGGTGGTTTGAAGTATTTTCTTTATTTATTACTAGCTTTATGTACCCGGCCTTGCTCGGAATTGCCAGTTTGATTCGCAGTTTTTTTTTCACAATCGGAAAATGAATAAACCAATTGGTCAACAGGATAATTGCGTTTTCTTATCGATACTTCATCATTTGATCAGAAGAAGGCAGATTTCATTTGAAAACATTGACTGGTTTTGAAGAAGGGAGCAAACCCATAATCGCCATATTCCGGGCAAACGTTTATTTCTAAAGAAGGAAAAACATCCACCGATGCCTTATTCCGGGCAATCGTCTATTTTAAAGAAGGGATCACATTCACCATCCAGAAGGAAACACATTAATCATTGCTTGTCACTGGGCAACCATAATTTCGATAAATGGTTAAATTGATCGATAACTAAACAATACAATAATGGGTTCAGGAGTTAGGCTGGAGCATACACACAAACATACAAACATTGAGTTTTATATATCTCCGGTACTTATTCAAAAGGACGTATGTGATTTTGTAAACAAAGATGCAGACGTCGATTTGTCAAATATGATGGCACTCCTACGCAAACCAACACAACGAACATGTAGCCGAAACCTCCCCTACCTGTATGTGGCGATGGTTTGCGTGGGAGTGCTATCAGATTGCAGAAATCAACGTTTAAATTTTTGTTTACAAAATCACATACGTCACATACGTTGAATAAGTATCCGAGATATATAGATAGCTAATAGCTATATGTATTCGGCTTTGCTAGGGACTGAAAAGTAAATTATTCAATTAAAATGTCCAATGCTGTAGCACAAAACCCACAGAGGTAGATCTACCGCTCATAGAATTGTTCCTTTGTATCAATCTATTTTTATATATTTGTTTGGCCCTTCTACCTTTTCAATAAACATCTTCCAAAAATAGAGAATAAGTGTACCAAATCTGGTTGTAATTTATCCTGGGAGTTACACTGAATTGCTCATTTTTTAAAGACAACCCTTCCCCATAACTTCCCTTTTTCCCCAATGACCCTCCCACCTCCTTTGTTATCTTCTCCTTGGGATAGAAAATGTGTACACCAATTTTGGTTGAAATCGGTCCTGGGAGTTAGGTGTTACACTGAATTGCTCTTTTCTAAATACAACCCTTCCCCTTACCATCCCTTTTTCCCAATGATCATACCACCCTTTGTTATTTTCTCCTTAGGATAGAGAATGTGTGTACCAAATTTGGATGAAATCGGTCCAGGGGTTCAAAAGATACACTGAATTGCTTGTTTTCTGAACAATACCCTCCCCCAGCCCCTCCCTCTTTACCAAATTACACTTCCATATGATCGACTACTCTTAGTGAATATGTGTACAAAATTTGGTTGATATGGGTACTGGGGTTGGGAGTTACACTGAATTGCTCGTTTTATAAAGACAACCCTCCCCCATACCCTCCCTTTTTTTACAATGACCGCCCCACCTGCTTTGTTATCTTTTTGTTTAGGGTAGAGAATGTTTGTATCAAATTTGGTTGAAATCGGTGCAGGGGTTCAGAATTTACTCTGAATTACCCGTTTTCTGAACCATACCCTCCCTCCAGACCCCTCCCCTTTCAAAGATTACACTCTCATATGGTTGTCTCCTTATATTGAATATGTGTACAAAATTTGATTGAAATCGGCCCTAGGAGATGCAAGTTAGACAGAATTGTTTGTTTTCTAAACAAAACCCCTCCCCTTTTCTAAATGACCCTCCCACCCCTTTGTCAACTTCCCCTGAGGATAGAGAACGTGTGTACCAAATTTGGTTGAATTCGGCCAAGTGGTTCAGAAGTAGTTAGCGAACATACATACATAGATTGATTTTTATATATATAGAAGAAAGATAGAAGAAGAAGAAGATATTTACTTTTAGCCATATTTTTAAACCCCTATACCGTAAAAATAATAAATTAACGATTTTCTACTATTCGAAAAATACTGTAGAAATGATCAATTAAGAGTCGAAATACATATACATATCTTTATACGAAAATACATTGACAAAACTAGAGAATATACAGATCTCATATTTTTTGAATTCACACGTTAAAGGGAAGATCCATTAATTACGTAACGCAAAAATTGGGCGTTTTAAACCCCCCTCCCCTTCCCCCTATGTCACACTTTTCGTATGAAACATCTGAAAATTTTGTATGGATCGTCACACTTCGACCAACCCCCCTCCCCCTTAAGCGTTACGTAATGTGTGGACGCTCCATACTGTTAAATTTAGCCAGCTTCGAAAATTATTTTGGTCTTGTTTGTAAAAGTGCTAAACATTAAAAGCCGGCATCTTTAGTTCTCATGCTGCACTGCACGAACAGGTATAAAATAATAATATACTTACGGCATGATACGATCATTTAGTTCGAATTTGACTAATTTATAATGACTATTTAGTTAATAAAATACTTGATATACAACATTTTAGAGTAAAAACAATTGGCTATACAATCACATGTTAAAACTCGGCTTCTGAAAAAATGAGTAAAACTTGAACCACAGACAAAAAAACATAATACATTGAACATTCATTCATCAATCCATCGTCGTTCAAACACTAACGACATCTGTTGACTTCAGCTAGCTGGGCTAATCACGAACTAGGTAGCGGTAGTGAGCAAACGTCAAAATAGAGTAAATTTTATTTGAATTGACCAGTAAATCAGTGAACAATGGAAATTTGTCGAGTGTTATGTCTGTTTGTCTGTGCTTGAACTAAATGATCAAACCACGTCTGGTGGTACAGAAATTTATTGGAAAATTTAAATAATATTGAAGGCTTTGACTATAACGCATGTCCCAAATACAAATACACACCAAAATACAAACACGCAACTAAACACAAACACGCACCCAAACATAAACACACAACTAAACACAAACACGCACCAAAAACATGAACACGCACCTAAACACAAACACGCAACTGAACACAAACATGCACCCAAAACATGAACACGCAACTAAACACAAACACGCACCTAAATACAAACACGCGCCTAAATACAAACACGCAACTAAACACAAACACGCACCCAAAACATAAACACACAACTAAACACAAACACGCAACTAAAGACAAACACGCACCAAAATACAAACACGCACCTAAACACAAACACGTACCTAAGCACAAACACGCACCTAAAACATAAACACACAACTCAACACAAACACACACCCAAAACATAAACACAAACACGCACCTAAATACAAACACGCAACTAAATACAAGCACGCACCTAAACACAAACACGCACCCAAAACACAAACACGCACCCAAAACATAAACACACAACAAAACACAAACCCGCAACTAAAGACAAGCACGCACCTAAAAACAAACACGCAACTAAACACAAACACGCACCTAAATACAAACATGCATCTAAACACAAACACGCACCCAAAACATAAACACGCAACTAAACACAAACACGCACCCAAAACATGAACACGCATATAAACACAAACACGCATCTAAATACAAATACGCGTCTAAATATAAACACGCACCCAAAACACAAACACGCACCAAAATGCAAACACGCAACTAAACACAAACATGCACCCAAACATAAACACACAACTAAACACAAACACGCACCAAAAACATGAACATGCACCTAAACACAAACACGCAACTGAACACAAACATGCACCCAAAACATGAAGACGCAACTAAACACAAACACGCAACTAAAGACAAACACGCACCCAAAACATAAACACACAACTAAACACAAACACGCAACTAAAGACAAACACGCACCAAAATACAAACACGCACCTAAACACAAACACGTACCTAAGCACAAACACGCACCTAAAACATAAACACACAACTCAACACAAACACACACCCAAAACATAAACACAAACACGCACCTAAATACAAACACGCAACTAAATACAAGCACGCACCTAAACACAAACACGCACCCAAAACACAAACACGCACCCAAAACATAAACACACAACTAAACACAAACCCGCAACTAAAGACAAGCACGCACCTAAACACAAACACGCACCTAAATACAAACACGCAACTAAACACAAACACGCACCTAAATACAAACATGCATCTAAACACAAACACGCACCCAAAACATGAACACGCATATAAACATAAACACGCACCCAAAACATGAACACGCATATAAACACAAACACGCATCTAAATACAAATACGCGTCTAAATATAAACACGCACCCAAAACACAAACACGCACCAAAATGCAAACACGCAACTAAACACAAACACGCACCCAAACATAAACACAAACACGCACCAAAAACATGAACACGCACCTAAACACAAACACGCAACTGAACACAAACATGCACCCAAAACATGAAGACGCAACTAAACACAAACACGCAACTAAAGACAAACACGCACCAAAATACAAACACGCACCTAAACACAAACACGTACCTAAGCACAAACACGCACCTAAAACATAAACACACAACTCAACACAAACACACACCCAAAACATAAACACAAACACGCACCTAAATACAAACACGCAACTAAACACAAGCACGCACCTAAACACAAACACGCACCCAAAACACAAACACGCACCCAAAACATAAACACACAACTAAACACAAACCCGCAACTAAAGACAAGCACGCACCTAAACACAAACACGCACCTAAATACAAACACGCAACTAAACACAAACACGCACCTAAATACAAACACGCATCTAAACACAAACACGCACCCAAAACATGAACACGCATATAAACACAAACACGCATCTAAATACAAACACGCGTCTAAATACAAACACGCACCCAAAACACAAACACGCACCAAAATACAAACACGCAACTAAACACAAACACGCACCCAAAACATAAACACGCAACTAAACTCAAGCACACACCTAAACACGCACCTCAACACAAACCTGTACACGTATATTTCATGATTTTCAATTGACTTAGGAAATTCGCATTTTCAATTATTGCTAACCAGTATATTTTTTAATACACCTATTTCCTCACTTACTCACCAATAAAATCGAATGAGTAGTTTTACTCACTCAGGCGTGAGTTTACTCACGCGTGAGTGCTCACCATACCTGTGAGTACTCACGCGTGAGTAGAACTGGTTCAACTCATGGAGTGGAACGAACCATGCTCACTCATTTTCCAACACTGTCTAAAACAGAGGCAACTATGTACAGAAGTAGAAAAGGTAAACCGGCTTAGACCTGCTTTCGTAACATCACCAGAATCCAATTGAATGCGCTTCTGCTGGTACCTGCCGTCGTCCCCTGCTACAGTTCCCAGTTTAGGAAGAGTTGACATGGCGACGCTCCAAATGATGGATTCCGTGAAACGGACAGAGAAGGAAATCGATCACGGCGAGCAAAAGGATAAGAAGAAACACGGGAAATTCAATCATCATTCTGTCGATTGCGTAATCGGTCAACCAATCAATCCAACAGGGCAAAGGACATGACAACGCAGCGATCGGTCTGAATGAATGGAAGCACTCTCCCACGGTCCTGTTTGTTTGTTTGTTTCCGCGCTCGGCATCCGAAACAAAAGTTTCCGGTTCGGGGGCAACTTCATTCTCCGAACAGAGGACAATAAGGTGTTGAATCAGCGGTAACAAAAAAACCACGTCAATCAGCAGAGCCCAGATTGCCACCGATAAAATTCTCCCCCTGTCAGGGTCGTCTTCACAGGTCTTCAGAAAAGCCGTTCTGTTTCGATTTCCGTACTGATGGATAACAGTTTTCTGGATCTGTTAGTGCAATATTTGGCTTCTCAATTTGGAAATTTGAAAAGTCATTCCATCCGGTTTCACAACCAAAAGGGGTCGGATGTTGTGCCATGACGGTAGTTCAAGCATTTGGAACGTCGCGATGCGTGAAAGGATTGTTGTGCGTTTGATTCAATCGGAAACGGGATATATGCGCTGTCCCTATAGAAAGGACCGAAAATAGCCATTCCATTTCCCACGAGTATATTGTGTTGGAGTTGATGGAAAGGAAATGCGAGAAAGGTGTTTTGATTCAATTTGTTCAGACTGGTTTGCCGTTCGGGAGAACTGAAATGGATCGTTATCTGGTTTAGATTGGATTTGGAATAGAGAGGTTTCATGAAGAAGATAAAGTTAGTTTTAGAGTAGAGCAAGTAACACATAAAAGTCGCTTAATGAAAATGTGTTTGATATTAGGAAAGACAAATGTGTTTCGTTTGTTCTGTTTTAGTGACTAACGCTTCATTTTATGACAGCTAAGTATCGATTACTATTTATGTAGGCATAATTCGTCTTTTGCTCCAGTTTGAACTTTTTCATCACTGCTCACCACACAGATGTTCACCTTCTTTCGTTCGTTCATTAAAATGCCTTGCACGAAAGGAGAACTTGAAAGCTTTTCTGTGTGAGAATCTAATTAGTCACGAGACTCTAGGGTAACACTTTCCTTCTTTTCCGTTCCTCTCTGGCCACACCGAACCGACCGGATGCCGTGTGAAAAGAAAGTAGGGCAGACTCAGGATCTGAGACCATCTGTAATTATTTCTTTCAATTAGGTCGTAGGGGAACTGTTCCGATCTCCATCTCACTGTACATATATCCATCTCATCGCTAAACAAAGAAATACGGCACCAAATTCGTCGATTCTTTTTGTCAACATGCGTGCTCACTGCTGAAAAAAAACACAAAAATAATAAACAAACCAAATTCCTTTCCATTGCTTTGTTTTTGATAGGATGGAAATAGGAGCTATGAGATGAAGTGGCGAACCGTTCCCCTACGATAATAAACACTAATGGTAGTACTTTTTGTCAATTGATCAAGTTTTGAGTGAAAACTTTCAAATAATTTACTTAACAGTGATAGTGCTTTTGTTACGAATTGAAAAAAATGTTGGTCAATCAGACTCCAAAGGCTTTAATTACTCAAAACTATAAGTCTCTACTTTCACAGCAATTAAATGGATATCTATGTTCAAAGCTGCCTCGCATAGCACAGTGCATCTATTCCTAACACAAACTAAATCGAATTAAATTGCATTTCTGTACCTAGAATTCGGTTGAACCCATACGCTTCCACTTGGCATAACTCTGACCCTTGATTGCATTACCGATTCCAGGTGAAAGTGTTCCGGATTTTATAGTGGCAATGAATTTACTCTCACGTGACCTGCACAACCGTTTCCCACTGGTTCGGCCTTCACACTTTCGTGTTCCCGCCGGTTCTGTGTGAAATGCAAACTCAATATGCACGTAAAGGGCAAAGAATTTCATCAGCTCCACAAATTTCCCACCATGGCTTGCACGGTAGTAACCCCTTTCAGCACCGTATTTTACGACCGAGATTCATTTTGGGCATTGTTCTAGTGTTTGCATCGCTCATGTGAGTGACTGCACTCGAACATTTTTATTTGTAACAATTTATAAACTACGTAACGACAAAGCATGTTTTCTTTCCGCACGTACCCATGTCTTCGTAGGTTATTTGAATCGAATTGTATGGATTGTAATTCCGAGTTCGTTCCACACTTGAATTGTAACACAAATTGAGAGTAAGCCCCAACATGTTGAGATTCGCAAACCCATTCACAAACAACAACCGCATGTGCTTCAACTCAATTCCTGACAGGCACAAAATAGAACCAGTCAAATTGGCACTTCCTTTTCATAAGCAGTTTTTTTTTCAGTTTGATGTGGCTTCAAATTAAAATGGGAAGCACAACAATAGAATGTTTTCGCACGTTGTTTTTTTTTTTTCTCGCGGAACAACAATACTTTCTGACCCATTTCTAGTCGAGTTTCCCGACCACAAAGTGGAAAATTGAACATCATTCTTCCTGGAAACTGTAATCCGTGCCGTCTGTTCCCTGTACGACGACTCCCTGGAAAGGAAAGGGAAAATATTTGTGTTTGCCGAATGTCGTAATGCATATAAATTTGTTCCTGGCCGGCCGTCTGCCTCCATGCGATTCGGTTTTACCCCAAATCAAAGCAGCCCTTGCGTTGTTGTACCGCGACACTCAACACTCATGGCATGCTGCTTCGTCGTGTGCTTTGCATTGCGCTTCCGTGTCGCATTCAACAATAAAAGCATGAAAATTATAGACGTGACTTTTGTTCTGTGCGGTACTTCATTCCAACCAGGCTCGTGTCGAATAGGATTTTTTGTTCCGTCAATACATTGGCGTTAAAATTGAAACGCAATGGGTGGGGCCTGCTTTGCAGAAAGTGTTCTTTTGATTTTCCGAAGGAAAATTCATTCGATCATTCGAAGTAATTTTCGAAGGGAAAATCTTTCTAAATTCGAAAGGGAATTTCATTCAGTCTAGAGGGAAATTCTTTCGAATTTCCAAAGGGAATTCTGCCGAACTTATTCAGAGAAATTCTTTCGTATTTTTAAAGGTAAAATCTCTCGAATTCCTGAATGGAAAAACTTTCAAATTTTCGAGCGAAATCTGGAAAGAAATTCTTTAGAATTTCCGGGAAAAAATGTTTCGAATCTCCTAAGGGAAATTTCTTTCGAGTTCCAAGGAAAAATTCTTCCCAATTTCCGAAGAGACATTCCGTTCAAGTTTCCGAAGAGAAATTTCTTTTAAACTTTCGAAGGGAAATTCTTTCGAATTTCCGAAGGGAAATTCTTTCGAATTTCCGAAGTGAAATTCTTTCGAATTTCCGAAGGGATTTTTTTTCGAATTTCAGAAGGGAAATTCTTTTGAATTTCCGAAGGGAAATTCTTTTGAATTCCAAAAGGGAAATTCTTTCGAATTTCCGAAGGGAAATTCTTTCGAATGGCATTTTCTTCCCAATTGCCGAAGAGACATTTCGTTCATATTTCCGAAGAGAAATTTCTTTCGAAGGGAAATTCTATCGAATTTCCGAAGGGAAATTCTTTCGAATTTCCGAAGGGAAATTCTTTCGAATTTCCGAAGGGAAATTCTTTCGAATTTCCGAAGGGAAATTCTTTCGAATTTCCGAAGGGAAATTCTTTCGAAGTTCCGAAGGGAAATTCTTTCGAATTTCCGAAGGGAAATTCTTTCGAATTTCGAAGGAAATTCTTCGAATTTCGAAGGAAATTCTTTCGAATTTCCGAAGGAAATTCTTTCGAATTTCCGAAGGGAAATTCTTTCGAATTTCGAAGGAAATTCTTTCGAATTTCGAAGGAAATTCTTTCAATTTCGAAGGAAATTCTTTCGAATTTCGAAGGAAATTCTTCGAATTTCGAAGGAAATTCTTTCGAATTTCGAAGGAAATTCTTTCGAATTTCCGAAGGAAATTCTTCGAATTTCGAAGGAAATTCTTTCGAATTTCGAAGGAAATTCTTTCGAATTTCCGAAGGAAATTCTTTCAATTTCGAAGGAAATTCTTTCGAATTTCCGAAGGAAATTCTTCGAATTTCGAAGGAAATTCTTTCGAATTTCCGAAGGAAATTCTTCGAATTTCGAAGGAAATTCTTTCAATTTCCGAAGGAAATTCTTTCAATTTCGAAGGAAATTCTTTCAATTTCGAAGGAAATTCTTTCGAATTTCGAAGGAAATTCTTTCGAATTTCCGAAGGAAATTCTTCGAATTTCCGAAGGAAATTCTTCGAATTTCGAAGGAAATTCTTTCGAATTTCCGAAGGAAATTCTTTCGAATTTCGAAGGAAATTCTTTCGAATTTCCGAAGGAAATTCTTTCAATTTCGAAGGAAATTCTTTCGAATTTCGAAGGAAATTCTTTCAATTTCGAAGGAAATTCTTCGAATTTCGAAGGAAATTCTTTCGAATTTCCGAAGGGAAATTCTATCAATTTCCGAAGGAAATTCTTCGATTTCGAAGGAAATTCTTTCAATTTCGAAGGAAATTCTTCAATTTCCGAAGGAAATTCTTTCAATTTCGAAAGGAAATTCTTTCGATTTCCGAAGGAAATTCTTTCGAATTTCGAAGGAAATTCTTTCAATTTCGAAGGAAATTCTTTCAATTTCGAAGGAAATTCTTTCAATTTCGAAGGAAATTCTTTCAATTTCGAAGGAAATTCTTTCGAATTTCCGAAGGGAAATTGTTTCGAATTTCCGAAGGGAAATTCTCTCGAATTTCCGAATATAAATTCTCTCGAATTTCCGAATATAAATTCTTTCGAATTTCCGAAGGTAAATTCTTTCGAATTTCCGAAGGTAAATTCTTTCGAATTTCCGAAGGTAAATTCTTTCGAATTTCCGAAGGGAAATTCTTTCGAATTTCCGAAGGGAAATTCTTTCGAATTTCCGAAGGGAAATTCTTTCGAATTTCTGAAGGGAAATTCTTTCGAATTTCCGAAGGGAAATTCTTTCGATTTTCCGAAGGGAAATTCTTTCGAATTTCCAAAGGAAAACTCCAAAGGGAAATTGTTTCGAATTTCCAAAGGGAAATTGTTTCGAATTTCCAAAGGGAAATTGTTTCTAATTTCCAAAGGGAAATTGTTTTGAATGTTCAAAGGGAAATTGTTTCGAATTTCCAAATGGAAATCCTTTCGAATTTCCAAATGGAAATTTTTTCGAATTTCCAAATGGAAATTATTTCGAATTTCCAAATGGAAATTCTTTCGAATTTCCAAAGGGAAATTCTTTCGAATTTCCAAAGGGAAATTCTCTCGAATTTCCAAAGGGAAATTCTTTCGAACTGCAGAAAAAAAAATTGTATTTTTTTTATTTGCCGTATTTTGGTTTTCTGTTTTGTATTTCCGATGGGTATGGTTCCGCATTCTCTGAAGAAACTCCTTTGTATTTCCAAGATTTTTTTTAATTATTGAAATGAATTTCCAGGCGATTTTTCATTGGTTTCTTTTTGTGCTCCGAACATTGGTTCTCTGATTCGTGCCACTGTGGTTTCCTTCTCAAGGGAAATATTTCCAATAACATGCCGTTAGATTTTATTTAGAAATCGGCAGCCCTATTATGACTGCCCACTGTATTGATTACCTTTCAGGAAACCCCATCGAACTATGCGCCCAGCAGCGATCAAATAGATGAAATGATTAAAATAGATTGCGGTCGTTCGCAGTTTGAAATTCATGTCAACGCAACCCAGAAATCTCCTTCTCCCAATACCGAAGATACGCCTATGGAGTCATGCTGCATCCGCCGACAATAGCACTCAACTCAAGCCTCAACCGTAGTCATTCATTCATTAATCACACGACGTAATAATTTACTGCTGCTAAACCAGGACCCGTTCGTTGTGCTTTCACATGACAACGGGGGGGACAGAACAAGCGGGGGTTTTTGGTGTAATAATAATTGCGCATGCAATCTCGGTCCCAAATCCTGGCACATTCCATCCATCCATCCTAGCATCTGTTCATTTGTGATTGTGTTTTCACATTTGAATGAACCTGAGGCGGGAGCGTGCGGCCATCGTGGAGAGAAGCACGGCTCGGAACAATTTCCGGTCCGTCCCAGGTGCATGGATATGGTGGCATACGACGAGCCAATCCTGGACCGGCGGGCAACTCCGGGCCAGGTATAATTAGCCCTCGACGTCAAACTTGTTGTGTGAATTATTATTGCTTTATGGCTACCAAACTGTGGTGGTCCTTCTGGGTAAGCCTCCGAAGTCGGTTTCTGGGTTTGCATCGGGAGGCATGGCACAGGGAGGCACAATGCAAAACCGTACGAACCTTTGCCGAGATGTGGAAATACTCGGTTCGACACGTCCAAGTGGTGGACTGGACTGGCATTTGACGTGGCTGTTCCTGTTGTGGGTAGGGTATGGGTAATTCAGTTCCCATTGATGCAATATGGCTGATTGACTCTGGAAGCATGTCATACTGCAATTAGGTTTTGTTTGATGGATGGCATTTGATTCGGCTGTTGTTCGAGGACTTTTAGCAGTAATTGAAGTTTTTTTTCGTGCTAATTATCTCACCACTCTAGACAGACACTCTATTTAAGTGATTATATTATCAGTTGGGTATGTACAGTTTTTCGAACCACGTTTCTAGATAGTTTATAGGAGAAGGGGGTAATGCAATATGCCCTAGCTAAGCCAAGACAGCTTTAATGTCTTAGCTGTGATGATTTTAACGGGTATTTTTGCCCCATGCTTTGTGGCCGAGCGGATAGCAACGTCAGTCGTGTCACATGTGCTGTGGAGTGTGGGTTAGATTCCCGCCCTAGTAAGAAGAAATTTTTCGTAAAGTGGTCCACTGGGTGTTGTGTAAATGTCTTGTCCCTTGTCTCATGCTCAGGGAATGTAAAATAACAACATTGCCAATGACAACAACATTGGCCTCTCTTGTAAATGTTGGGACAAACTCAACTCGTAATAAGCGTTTGTCCCAAACTGCAACAGAATAGGACAATGATCGCCTGCCGCGGATTTTGAGAAGTAGTCGGTTTCCGATTATGTTTTTGGTTAAATTAGTATCAGTTATCATAGCTTAGACATAAACATATAAAATTTAAAAAAAAACATCTAAACATATAAATATCACAACAATTACCTCTCCATGTTTGATGCAAATAAAATGGAACGCAACAATGTCTTTATCATCTGCAGATGGGGACAAAGAGTTATCGCTATTCTCTTTTGTCGCTTGTTTTTTCCATTTTTCAGCGACAATTATGGAACGTACACACGGTCAAGCAGTTTGACCAACATTGACTCCACCTCTCGTTTATTCAAACATCCATCAAGTTTTACCAACAGCGGCACGAACAATCAATTTATTCGACCAACAATATCACACACGAACGACTGAAGCGCCAACTTGAGCACCAACCATCAAAAAATGTATGTGGGTTTGTGCAACTTCACTACAAATGCTCAAACATGTTCGGCAAACCTTGACTCCACCCCCGACAACTCAAACCAAAATCAAACCGTTTTAATATTTTCCAACCGAGCCGCCAACTGTCAAATGGTTGGTCGAACAACTTCACACACGTTCAAACAAAGCAGCAACCGAAGCGATTTCTTGGGGGCGGAGTCAATGTTCGTCAAACTGCTTGACTGGTGTGTACGTTGCATTACATTCCTTGCTCATGCTAGATGTTGAGCGTTCAGGCTGTACGACCTTTGGTCAAAGACGGTGATTCTGTCCTTAAACAATATAGCTAGCTGATGCTATCTTAAAATTGTAAAAAATCTCAATCATATTGATAATAACATTTCCAGAAAGTGGTGGTATTTTGTTGCTGGAAAACTCGTGAGGCAAAACGCCTTTTAGGTCTTAGGGAGCAACGCACCATGCGTCGGCGAATCAGAACTCTGGTATGGAAAGTACGTGGAGACGCGTGGGGCGTAGAACCACTGCGTCCATTGAGTTGAACTTTTGTGGTATACCCCTGATTACTATTAACTATGTGTTCGCATCTTTTAGGTTGATCACCATTTGTCAAATCATCGAGTAAATTAAACCCACTACCTTTCCAACATTGTAGGTTAGTCCCACCAGGGCGTTTTTCCTTGCCAAATTGTAAGATTTTTTTACCTTCCTATCGATTATTTTGATACTTTTTTTTTGCCTAACTTTCATTATTTCAGGTCTAGTTTTGTTACGAACATTTCAAACACGGTCTATATAAGGGAATACCTATAAGGCGTTTTTCATCGGGTGGGCGTCTGGGCCTTTTCTCCTATTATTATCTAGTCGCACCTAGCCTTGTCATGATTTCGGCAACTTTCGTGATCCCGACACCAACTCCGGACGTTCCGGAAGCTTCCTAATCGAATACACCACCATCTCCAAAATCCGTTATAAAACTGATCTTTTTTTGACAGCCCTTTCACTACACACTAATTTTCATTTCTCGAGTTCGTGTCTATTTCGACTAACTCTCGAAAAGGTGTTATTTTTTTTATTTTCTACATCTTATACTTTCTATTTTTAGATATCCATTATTTGTTATTGTTGTCGTTGCCAGTTCATCTCATCGTGAGTCCATTGTGTCGATCATATGGTGAATCCAATGATCGCTACTTTGTTCGGTTGCGATTGCGTCATCAGGGAGCCGTGTCGGTGAGGCGCGTTCCCCAACACGCCATCGTACGAGCTGCACACACGGAAACTGACGAGAGTTTGGTAGAATGGCTAAGAATCGAACCCATGACCATTCACTCAAGGCGAACGTGTAGCCAACTACGCTACCGGATTCCCTCCTATGAAAACAAAAAAAATATTTTGGGTAATTAGTTTTGTGTCTCTCACCTTATGTGAGTAATAATATACAGACTCTTCACATAATTCAAGCATCTAAATCAGTAGAAAAGGAACCCTTCTAATATTTAGTACTACGTAATTACATGTTATAATTTCGTCGGTGTTATAATCTCAATAGCTATTCATCTTTATGCAATCATGGGTAGAGTTTTCCAGGCGCTAAAATCAGTTAAGCATCATAATCAGAAGAAATTCTTTTTTTACACTACGCTGTTTAGTGTTCTAACTCTCAACAGCTGATCATCTTTTTGCAATCATAAGAGTTTTTCAGAGTAGAGTAGAGTTGGGGCTGCAAAATGGTGGGTTGACATCAAGGAAGGAGCTGGTAGTGCAGCCTGGGCACTGTTGTCCTTCTAACATCAGCTAGAGTTAGAAGATATGCTTCGAGCGTCTGTTCACCAGGAGGTGCGGCTCAAACAGCGTCTGCCTGGTACCCAGCGGCTGATCAACGAAATGCTGTATCGCGTCAGCTATACCTAAGGTGGCGGCCCCACCAGCGCGATGTAGGTAACGCGACCCCGATAAGGTAGCTTACTGAAGCCTCTCATATACCACGAAAAATGGAGATAGAAGAAAAAAAGAAAGTTATTTTTGGCAACTGACCCAGCAACGAAATAAGGACTATGATTGGAAACTCGGTACCTGGAATATCAGGACCCTAAATGAACCTGGACGAGTGAGCCTTCTGGCTCGCGAACTGCAGAAGGTTGGAGTGAACGTGGCCGCTATTCAAGAAGTCCGATGGCCCAGATCCGGAGAACGTGAATTCCGGGCCGTGGACCCCACGACCAACACTGCATTCAAGTATAACATTTATCACAGCGGCGACGGAAAAGCAGAGCATGGAGTTGGTTTCGTAGTGATGGGCAAGCAGATGAAGCGAGTGATGCGGTGGAAACCCATTAGCGAACGAATCTGTGTGTTGAGGATACGGGGAAAATTCTTCAATTACAGCCTAATCAACGTTTACGCACCGACAAACGATAAATCCCACGACGTGAAGGACACGTTTTATGAATGTCTTGATAAAGCCTATGGAGCGTGCCCAAAGCATGACGTGAAAATTGTTATCGGAGACGCTAACGCTCAGGTCGGTAGAGAGGACTTTTTTCCGTCCCATAATCGGTAGGGAGAGCCTTCACTCCGCTACCAATGACAACGGCCTACGGCTAGTAAATTTTGCTGCTGCCAGAGGGATGGCCATCAGTAGCACCTACTTTGCACGAAAGAACATCCGAAAGCACACCTGGAGACACCCAAATGGTGAAACTTGCAACCAGATAGACCATGTTCTGGTGGATGGGCGCCATTTCTCCTATGTTATCGATGTGCGGACATTCAGAGGTCCGAACATTGACTCTGATCACTACCTCGTTGTCAGTAAAATTCGATCACGGTTGTCAACTGTATCGAACGACTGAGTACCGCCAGAAGCTCGACGAACGGATAAGTGCAATCAACGTTAGCAACAACATCAACGATCATGGGAGTCGATCCATGGAGCGGTGAGCACAACAGCACGAGAAGTGGTAGGCACTGCACAGAGGCGACCCAGGACGGGTTGGTTCGATGTGGACTGTCAGAGACTGACAGACGAGAAGAACGTTGCCAGAAGCCGAATGTTGGTGTCGGGTACCCGATCGAATAGAGAAGCAAGGCACAAGGAAGCAAGAGCAGCCGAAAAACGAACCCACCGCAGGAAGAAGAAAGAGTACGAAGAACAAGTTATTAGTGAGGCTCAGGAAAAAATGGAGCAGAACGATATGCGGAGGTTTTATTATAAATTCAGTAGAAAACCGAATTATAGCCGCTATCGAAATTGGATTTTTCTCGCAATCCATACGTTAAACCTAATTTCGGAAGTAGTGCGCTGTACAGCACATCACCAAATGAAAACAGCGCACCACTTCCGAAGTTAGGTTTAACGTATGGATTGTGAGAAAAATCCAACTTTGTTAGCGGCTATAATTCGGTTTTGCATCGAATTGGTAATATAAGTCTGTCAATGGCGTGCGGGAAGACAGCGCCATCTCCCGTCATGTGCAACAACCAACAAGGGAATTTGCTGACAGATAAAACCGAAGTGGCTGCCAGGTGGAAGCAACACTTCGAGACTTTGTTGAATAGTGGAAGTGACGGTGCATCGGTGAACAGAATAAATGTTAGCGACGATGGACAAGCTGTGGAGTCACCTACGCTAGATGAGGTTAAAAAAACTATTAAAGAGCTGAAAAACAATAAGGCTGCGGGGAAGGACCAGCTCCGGGCTGAACTTCTCAAACATGGCAGTGAGCAGCTTTATGAAGTTCTGCACCATATTATGTCGAAAATATGGGTAGACGAGGAAATGCCTAGGAAATGCTAGCTGGTTGGACGGCCCCATTTGCCCTCTCTTTCAGAAAGGGCACAGACTGGAGTGCGCCAATTACCGAGGAATAACTCTTCTTAATTCGGCGTACAAAATTATGTCCCGTATTCTGTTCAACAGATTGAGACCGCTTGAAGAGTCCTTCGTCGGCGAATACCAAGCAGGTTTTCGTGAGGGCCGATCAACAACGGATCAAATGTTTACCCTGAGACAAATCATTGATAAATTCCGGGAGTACAACTTGCAGACACATCATCTGTTTATTGATTTCAAGGCGGCGTACGATTCAGTGAAACGGAATGAATTATGGCAAATTATGCTTGAACATGGTTTTCCGGCGAAACTGATACGGCTGATTCGTATAACGTTGGACGGATCGAAATCAAGTGTAAGGGTTGCGGATGAAATATCGACGTCATTTGTTACCTTAGATGGATTAATGCAGGGTGGTGCACTCTCGAATCTACTGTTCAATATAGCGCTCGAGGGAGCGATTAGGAGAGCTGGCGTGCAAAGAAGCGGTACCATTATCACAAGATCGCATATGCTCCTGGGTTTTGCGGACGATATCGATATTATCGGAATTGATCGCCGTGCCGTGGAAGAGGCTTTTGTGCCTTTTAAGAGGGAGATAGCGAGGGAAAAAAAGGGAAAGAAATGCTAGTCAGTGAAAGCATCGTGCGCAACGGACTCTCGAGAGCAAACGTGCTAGTAATACTTATTGCAGCTTGAATTCGGAATTATATAAGGCCCACGTTATGAGAGTGCAAACCAATCTCAAAAGTAATCCCAAAAGCTTTTGGAAGTTCGTCAATAGATAAAGGAAATCTCATTTATTCCAAAGAATGTGATGTGTGACAATGCTGAAGCGAAAACATCTGCGGAATGTTGTGAACTTTTCGCTAGATTTTTTGAATCCGTATTCAATCAAAGCTCTGCTTCCGCTGCCGAAGCTGAATCCGCTTCACTAGACGTTCCTTTGGACTTGATTAGCCTAACAACATTCGTGGTCACCCCGCAATGGTCATCACAGTCGCCAAGAAGTTGAAAAGCTCTTTGTCTCCGGGTTCAGATGGGATTCAATCTGTTTTATTCGGTCGCTGTTCCACTGTTTTGCCGAGCCTCTCGCTTCTATTTTCTCCCGCTCACAAGATGATGGCGTCTTTCCGAAGATTTGGAAGCAATCCTATGTGTTTCCTGTCTTCAGATCCATTTCTGAAGAAGGGAAGTCAGAAACTACTAATTTATTTGGTGATTCGATCGGCTGACGATTATCGCCGATTACAAAGTTTGCTGGATATCTTTGTTGCCTGGTGTCATCGGAACAGACTTATTATCAGTGTTCCGAAATGTTCCGTGATGACGTTCCATCGATTGAAGAAGCCAATATTGTTCGATTACCGGATAGACCACGGCACGATACTTGAAAGAGTTGAGATGGTTTCCGATCTTGGAGTCAGGATGGATCCAAAGCTGACATTCAACTCTCATTATACTGCGATAATTTCCAAACAAATCGTCAGCTTTATTGCTAAAATTGCCAAAGATTTTGAATTTGAAATGAATTTCCCCCCCCGCGCTAGTCTCTCCCATCTACTGTCAAAGTGAGTGAACCCTGATATAAGAACCCTGGAAAGAAGTAGAAGAGTGCAGCAGGCAACATTCGTTGCCAAGGTACTGAACAACGAAATTGATTCTCCGCAGTTGCTTGCGCTACTGGACTTCCGCATTTCAACGTTCTCTCCGGCAATGATCATTGCTACAGGACTGATTCCATCGAACAGCATTCGGCTACAATGAGCCGCTATCGTCGATGATCCGGACATTCACGGTAGTTGAAGATCTGTTCGTGTGGTATTGGAAAAAATGTATGTTTTTTATTCATTTAGACATTGTAGTCAAACGGTTCAGTACAAAATAAATAAATACATAAATATATAAATAAAAATTTCCTAGTAAATTATTTCCGGAAGTCCTGCAGAAGCTATTTCGGAATTTTTTAAAAGGTTTTTTTTTCGGAAATTCACTACAGAACGACATACTTCCGATGGAAATTTTTTTAGAGGAGTTTCCAACGCAAAACCCAAAGAACTTCCAATGCAAA
The DNA here is from genome assembly GCF_024139115.2 of Armigeres subalbatus. Classification (NCBI taxonomy): domain Eukaryota; kingdom Metazoa; phylum Arthropoda; class Insecta; order Diptera; family Culicidae; genus Armigeres; species Armigeres subalbatus. The sequence continues at coordinate 5,967,006 of NC_085141.1, read as the reverse complement.
ATTCCCAAAGGAATTTCAAAGAAATTCCGAAGAAATTCTTAAATCCGAATGAGAAAAGATGCCTGAAAGAATTTTTAAAAGAATTTCCGATGGAAATATTGAAGGAATTTCTGAAAGAGTTGCTTAAAAAATCCGCTGAAATGTTTGAATCATTCCTTAGGAAAAGAAAACGTATAGAGCAACACCAAGAAAAATTTTCGAAGAACTCATTGCTGATTTTTTTAAAGTTTTCCTTAATGAATTCCTGTATTGGAAGGAGTACCTTAGGGAAGCTCCGAAAACATTCTAAGAATTCTTTCATAAAACTTTCGAAGAATATCTTGAGACTTTTCCAAAGAAATTTCAGGAATTAACTTTAGAAGTAATTTCCGATAAAAAAAGAATTCATAGATACATTTTTTGAAGGAGAAATTCCTTCCTATGGTGCCGATTTATGGGCATAGCGAAAGCATTTATGTTCATATGGGAATTCATACGAAACGCGCTTGTTACGCCTTCCTAAAACAGTTGAACCAGGTTTCATTGATAGTGTACATACAAGATTGATGGATGAATTGGTCTCTATTATTCTCAGCTTAGTAGTGACAAAAATTATTCTCAACTTAGTTGTGACAAAACAACTCAAAATTTAGAATTATTCGCTAGTTTAATTTATACAGATGCCAAAAACAGAGGTTTGATGCGTACATATTTAAATTCATGACAATTTGATGGTTGTGGGAGGGCTCACAAGTTTTTCCATACAAATTTCCATTGAAACGTAAATTGTCTGTGCCCCACCCCTATGATGCCACCAAATCGAAAATCTGCCAGAACTTCTGAATTGTCAAGAGGATTTTGAATTGTCAAACATTTTTGAAATTTGAACTGTGCGTATACATATGCTAAGAGAGTTTGGTGCAATCTCAGGGGACGAGCATGGGAATTCATTTACAAAATGAATGGTTTATACGCTCTGTTTGGTTTAAATTATATCGGTACTAACCATCGCTGTTAGTCATCGACTAACCGTGACACCCCACTACAACAGGACTGTATATAATTTACGTTCGAATTGATATTAAATTGGAAATTCCGAAGAACATTAGAATAATTTTAGTGAAGTTCAGAACAATCCAGAAGAATTTCTGTGGAAATTAAAAACATTCTTTTAAAAGAATTTTCGTTTAAAATGAAAGATTGTGGGAAATCAATAGATTGTCCCATCGGAATATCCTGGCAGGATAAAAATAACTTATCTCAAATGACTGATTATCGACTGTAAAATGGCAGTGGGAACGCAGCTCATCGAATGCATGAGCACTTCACGGAGGTATGACAAGATAGACCTCTGCCAGAGGTTCTCGCAACTACTCACGCAATGGATTGTTAGTGCTGTCTAATGACTCAGCTCGAAGTAACTCGAAGTAGCTTGGACTTACTCGACTTATTTTGAACAACAAAGAGCTGTCAAGCTACCGTTTTAGCTCAAATTCCGAACATGACTCATATCCCGAACTTGAGCTTGAATTCGTTTGTAATCTTAATCCTCAGTACGGAAAACCAACGAAAGATTTAGTTTTAGGGCGCCAAAACGCCAGTGTTCGGAATATGAGTCATGTTCGGGATTTGAGTCAAAACGGTACTTCGAGTTAGGTCCTCAATGGAGGCTTTTTTGAGGATTTTTTTTGTTTCCTGGGATCAATGCAAGAAAAACTTACATTACTTCCTTTGCAGAGTTGCTGCTTCTGTTTTGATAATTTTGATTCATTTGACAACAGTCAAATTGTCAAAATCTCGACCTACCTCGAGTTGCTCAAACTTGCTCGGACTACACTGTCGTTATACGCATAACTGTCCCATATACATAGGAATCCCAGTAAACATAGGACAATTATGCTTATGATGGCAGTACAGCTTCCAATATGTTTCAAGCGACTCGAAGTAGGTTGGAGTTGGCTGAATGGACGTCAAAAATGAGCTCGAAAGCGATTCCAAGCTACTTCGAGCTCTCATTGGACATGACTATTTGCGTTCATGTAATGACTCGCTTTTTATGGAGTATTCATTTTACACAATATAGGAAAAGTCATGACATGCTTTTCACAAATCGCCAATATGAATTTATTCCACTTGGAATTTGTTAACACATGCCGAAACTATTGGCTGAAACAGTAGAAGCATAAATATTGTAGGGTGCTGTCAATACGATACACCGCGCGGCTGTTGTAATGTTTCCAAAAGCGCATTTGCACAAGATTCCACGCAGCGTTCCACATTCGAAAGGAACAACCGCACCTTAGGAAACGCCGCAATGTTATCTCCCCATAAGAATCGAGTATACGGGTTGCAAAAAGCGCGGTGCGTCGTTTCCTGTGGGGAGTGCCGCGTGTACTTTTGGGCAAATGCGTTAATACTAGAACGCTAGTGGCGCTGTAGTCATTAAAATTATTTTGCCAAAATATGCTTCCACAAGCCAAACTTGTCGGTTTGTTATGCATAATGTTGTAGTGCATGTTTTGTTTCATTACCAACATTGGTTTGACACTTTTAGTACCGGTACTTTGGCTGCCAGATCAAAGTGACCTAGATGTTAGTCACGCGAACAGGAGCGACATTAGCAATCTAATACTTATGCATCTACTGCTGAAACTGTCTTTAAGGTTGCTGAATTGAATTTAGTCAACCACCTCGCTGCATTCATAACATTAATCACAGAATATTATGTTTCTGCCTGACCACATTCCGCTTTCGAAAATATTTGGGTTTGATGCTTCTTTTCCCTATCAGCTGCACCGCCATGACGATGCTGTATTTTGAAACAAGTCCAAAACATACCAGTTGTCACAGAAATTGAATCTTCATTCCTGATACGGTGGTCACCATGTGGTTTTTGGCCAGACACGGCGTTATCAAATGCTGCTTAAACCATTCGACGGCCGTAACCGTCATCAAACCAAAACCCGACGAACGCCGTTGTGACAGAGATTCTGTACATTGCACTCGCCCCAGATCCACATTCTGCACTACGTGAGTCACCTGGGCTGGGGTTCGGTTCTGTTTCCACTTCAACAATCCTTTCTTGCTCGCATTGAATATGAAACCATCGAAATACATTAATGCAAGACCATTCACTGTGTCGGTCCCAACACACATATGCGGAAATCACCGCTGCTCCTGCTGGCAGCAGCGTTGTTCCAGTGAATAACCGGGAAGACCGACGATGGAATTGGTTCGGGACCGTCCTGCTGCGAAGACTATAAAAGCCAGATGCTATAGCCGGGGCGATTTCTCGCACGTGTGCCATGTGAACGTGGTTTGGCCGATACGCAAAACTAAGGAAGGTGCGAATGGTAGCAAAACACGCCGTCAATCTCTCACGGCACGGGGTTCTGTTCTTCTGTTTGCCCCGCCACCGATCCGAGGGACTTGGGTGGTCTGATGTTTCCTGTATTCGCACCTAATTGACGTGCGATAGAGTTCATTGGAAGAGGTTCCGGTAGATTAAGGTGGGAAGCTGCAAACTGATATATTTTTTCTCCTGTGCATATCCAATGAACTTGATAATCAACACTATTTAAGACCAATCGTTATAAAATAGCTTGATAATGACAGCATTTTTTCGGTTCAAGGCAAATTTGAACACGCACTGTTGGGAGAGGGTGACCCGGGCACGTGACGGATTTCTCATCTTCTGAAAGATTTCCGAAGCACGCAGATGTTCGAAATGAAGCAGGAGCTCATTCTTATTTAATTCATCTCACGTCCTCTCATCGATCTAGGATAAGATCGATCACCGGCACGGAAAACCATTGGGAACGACGGGAACGGGAACCAAAATAGCGTCATCAATCATGGTCGTAAACATGGCCGGTCTGTCCCGCTCCGAAAATCGGTTTGTTCCACAAGCAATAACTTTGTTTTCCCGTATTTGCTAAGGCAATTGCTAGCACGGATAACCAACCCATTTTGCTGTGACAGAAAATTGTTTCCCAAATGGCAGGGAAATTCATTCAACGGAGATGGTGCCTTTCTGGATCACTTTGCTTTCCATAGCTTTGAAACAAATTTCATTGGACCTGTAGTAAACACACCTCCGTTGAATTTCAGTAGGTTAAGTTTTCGTGAGTTCTCCTAAAACAATTAAGCTTTTTGCTGTAGTGTGGAAGTCTACTATTAAAATTACATCATTTTATAAGGAACATACAGCTTTTCGTAGCCACGAAAAATAACGCACACTTCTCGTCCCGACCAAAAGTTGGCACCGAATTTGCGTAAATGCATCATTATATTGAATTGAATTCGGGTAGCGTCCGCCTTTGAGATAGGAAAACGCGCTACGGCTCTGGATATCCCGCTGTTAGTGCTACGCTACCGAGTATCAGCAATCGAAATTGAATTCGCCGCTGCTTTTTTTGCTACTTCTCCGGAGATTGTGCCGGCGGCCGGTGATAGAGATACCATGCTGCGCTTCTGACACCCAGTTGGCAGCAGCGGCAGTTTCATCTTATTTTCGTGACAAACGAGAAAACGAAATTATCCTGCTGCTGATTGGAAATTGGCCTCCGGCCGAATTGGCGCACGCCGGGCGGTAGCGGTGCCACTGGATGGAGGTGTGATTTGAGGGCCGATTAATGGCGATGGTCGTTCGGAGCCGAGGGCGTAATTGGGTGCTTTTGCCTAATTTGAATGATTTCTCGCTTGTTAGGATTTGATAACAACAAGAAACATTTTAGAAATACAGATACAATCGTTGATTTTAATTATTTATTGTCGCGCTTATCTTTTTTGAGAGTATCGCGGCCGTCTTACTTTGTCAGGATCGACTGCAAAGGTGGCCTTCGGGTTAAAAGATAGGAAGAATTTTTCTGTTCAAAACAAAATAACGTGCTTTTCGCCAAATGACTGTAGAGTTCATTCGATTAAAGGGAAACAACATGCAGAGTGTTTTCATGGCAAAAGCATGCGTAGCAGTTCTGCTTCCATGTGGTTCAGACCGGTGGCGTGTGATTCTGGCGGGTCAAACTGATATTCCGCTCAAAGAAAAACCTTAGTGACTGTAGTTGCGACACTAGGTACTTTTCATCATCACTTCTCAAGGTTGTAGTTGTAGTGTTTACAAAATATTCATTTTGTAATAATTATTAGTTATGGAATTCCACAGGAAAATTATTTGGAATTTACTTGAGAAGCTTTCAAGAATTTTTACGGGAAATTGTTCCAAATTTCTACAGGAAAACGTTCAGAATATCCTCTGAAAATTCCTGTCGAATTTTGAATTTATTGCTGAATATATTTCGAAGTTTCTTCGGAATTTCCAAAATTCTTCAGAGTTTCCGTGGAAAATTGTTCAAAATGTAGATTTCAATACAAAAAAGGCATCCGAAATTTCCCAAAGGAATTCATTGGAATTTGCACGGAATTTATTATTTTTAATTTAATGAAAATATCTCCAGAATTTTCAAGGGGAGTTTTCTGGAATTGCCACTGAAATTCTTTATAGTTTCTATGTGAAATTTTTAATTTTTCACGAAAAGCTGCTCGGCATTGCAAAGGAAAATGCTAAAAATATAAAAAATATAATAAATGCACTGCCCACACGAAGGGAGATCCGACGACGAGAAAGAAGCGTTCTATGCGCAGCTGGAGCAGACATACGATGGATGCCCACTGCGGGACGTCAAAATCATCATCGGTGACATGAACGCTCATTCCTACCTGAGGAAGGAAGGAAATGTATAGACCGGTCATCGGACCGGATAGTCTGCATACCGTATCGAACGACAACGGCCAACGATGCATAAACTTTGCAGCCTCCCGCGGAATGGTAGTCCGAAGCACTTTCTTCCCCCGGAAGAATATCCACAAGGCCACATGGAAATCACCTAATCAAGTAACGGAAAACCAAATCGACCACGTTCTAATCGACGGTAAATTCTTCTCCGACATCACGAACGTACGCACTTACCGCAGTGCGAATATTGAATCCGACCACTACCTCGTCGCAGTATGTCTACGCTCAAAACTCTCGACGGTGATCAACACGCGTCGGAGTCGTCCGCCGCGGCTTAACATTGGGCGGCTACAAGACGGTAGACTAGCCCAAGACTACGCGCAGCAGCTGGAAGTGGCACTCCCATCGGAAGAGCAGCTAGGCGCAGCATCTCTTGAAGATGGCTGGAGAGATATTCGATCCGCCATTGGAAGTACCGCAACCGCTGCACTAGGCACGGTGGCTCCGGATCAGAGAAACGACTGGTATGACGGCGAATGTGAGCAGTTAGTTGAGGAGAAGAATGCAGCATGGGCGAGATTGCTGCAACGCCGCACGAGGGCGAACGAGGCACGATACAAACGGGCGCGGAACAGACAAAACTCGATTTTCCGGAGGAAAAAGCGCCAGCAGGAAGATCGAGACCGTGAAGAGACGGAGGAACTGTACCGCGCTAATAACGCACGAAAGTTCTATGAGAAGTTGAACCGTTCACGTAAGGGCCACGTGCCACAGCCCGATATGTGTAAGGACATAAACGGGAACCTTCTTACGAACGAGCGTGAGGTGATCCAAAGGTGGCGGCAGCACTACGAAAAGCACCTGAATGGCGATATGGCAGACAACGGTGGCGGTATGGTAATGAACCTAGGAGCACGCGCGCAGGACATGCGACTTCCGGCTCCGAATCTCCAGGAAATCCAGGAGGAGATCGGCCGGCTGAAAAACAACAAAGCCCCTGGAGTTGAACAACTACCAGGAGAGCTGTTTAAACACGGTGGTGAAGCACTGGCTAGAGCGCTGCACTGGGTGATTACCAAGGTTTGGGAGGATGAGGTTCTGCCGCAGGAGTGGATGGATGGTGTCGTGTGTCCCATCTACAAAAAGGGCGATAAGCTGGATTGTAGCAACTACCGCGCAATCACATTGCTGAACGCCGCCTACAAGGTACTCTCCCAAATTTTATGCCGTCGACTAACACCAATTGCAAGAGAGTTCGTGGGGCAGTACCAGGCGGGATTTATGGGTGAACGCTCTACCACAGACCAGGTGTTCGCCATACGTCAGGTATTGCAGAAATGCCGCGAATACAACGTGCCCACACATCATCTATTTATCGACTTCAAAGCCGCATATGATACAATCGATCGGGATCAGCTATGGCAGCTAATGCACGAAAACGGATTTCCGGATAAACTGACACGGTTGATTAAGGCGACGATGGATCGGGTGATGTGCGTAGTTCGAGTTTCAGGGGCATTCTCGAGTCCCTTCGAAACCCGTAGAGGGTTACGGCAAGGTGATGGTCTTTCGTTTCTGCTATTCAACTTCGCTTTGGAGGGAGTAATACGAAGGGCAGGGATTGACACGAGTGGTACGATTTTCACGAAGTCCGTCCAGTTATTTGGTTTCGCCGACGACATTGATATCATGGCACGTAACTTTGAGAGGATGGAGGAAGCCTACATCAGACTGAAAAGCGAAGCTAAACGGATTGGATCATCAACACGTCGAAGACGAAGTACATGATAGGAAGAGGCTCAAGAGAGGTCAATGTGAGCCACCAACCACGAGTTTCTATCGGTGGTGACGAAATCGAGGTGGTTGAAGAATTCGTGTACTTGGGCTCACTGGTGACCGCCGATAACGATACCAGCAGAGAAGTTCGGAGACGCATAGTGGCTGGGAATCTTACGTACTTTGGACTCCGCAAGACGCTCCGATCGAATAGAGTTCGCCGCCGTACCAAACTGACTATCTACAAAACGCTTATAAGACCGGTAGTTCTCTACGGACACGAGACCTGGACGATGCTCGTGGAGGAACAACGCGCACTGGGAGTTTTCGAAAGGAAAGTGTTGCGTACCATCTATGGTGGGGTGCAGATGGCGGACGGTACGTGGAGGAGGCGAATGAACCACGAGTTGCATCAGCTGTTGGGAGAACCATCTATCGTTCATACCGCGAAAATCGGAAGACTGCGGTGGGCCGGGCACGTAGCCAGAATGTCGGACAGTAATCCGGTGAAAATGGTTCTCGACAACGATCCGACGGGAACAAGAAGGCGAGGTGCACAGTGGGCAAGGTGGATCGATCAGGTGGAGGACGACTTGCGGACCCTCCGCAGACTGCGTGGTTGGCGAAGTGCAGCCATGAACCGAGCTGAATGGAGAAGTCTTTTATGTGCAGCACAGGCCACTCCGGCCTTAGTCTGATAATAAATAAATCGGCGGGAAAGCCACCCTCCTCAGCACCATAAACAAGGAGTGGCAAGAAGGAACGCTCCCAACCGAATGGAAGTCAGCGTTCGTCGATCCCATCCCGAAAGGCCACGGCTCACCCAACGACGTCGACAACTACCGACCCATTGCCCTCACCAGCGTCGTCTCCAAACTAATGGAGAGAATAGCCAATCGAAGGCTCATTGAGTTCCTGGAAAAGGGTGGCCACCTGGATAACAGGCAACACGCGTTCCGGCCAGGCAGGGGAACCAATACCTATTTCGCAGCACATAACTCGTTAGCTCTCGGCGCGACAAGTCGCATTTTGAAGCGCTCTTGCTTTTGAGTCACGTTTTAATTTGTTCGGTGTTAATTTATTTAAAACGTCGGTTATTCGTCCCCGTATTGTTTTAACTGTGTCGTTCTAATCGTTCCGTTATCGTTACGTGTCCGTTAAGAATCGTGGGTGGTTCCCCGGCATAATTGGCCGGATTCTCCCTGCCTTATAGGCAGAGAAAAGAAGTGCAGGACAAAGAGCGTTTAACTAGGCTAGATGTACCAGTTGTGGCTATAGCACCAGTTGTCGCACTAGTGCTTTATATGCCAAATGGCCGATCAAATCACCGCAAACCAAGTTCAGATCGATAAAGCATATTCATATGACACGATAAAGCCTTTGATCTCCTCCAAAACAAGTAAAGCATAATTGTAAAAATTGATTTTGCTTAATTTTTGACGTCCTTTGCACCAGTTGTCGCACTAGTGGTCCCTATTTGGCCAATCCCATAAGAAAACAATGGGATTTGCCAAATAAGGAACCAAAATAAGAATAGTGCCACAACTGGTGCATGCGTTCCTATTATGGATTATGGATTGTGGTTTTCAGAGCTGTTCTAAGGAGCAGGAAGTAAAACCTTTCGCTTGATATATAAAGTCCGCAAAAATAGCTCGTGTGGTTTTATTGAAGCTTGGATTTTAATATTTTCAACAGTATTTGGTTCCTCATGAAACAAGGATTCTGTACAAACGTTTACATGTTGAAAAGGACCGTTGTCACGACCCTACGGGGCATTTTTGTGCCTGTGTAACTGTCGCTCATCTAGGTGTTGTTCTGCATTAGGTCTGTTTTGTGTGAAGCAAACATATCTTGTGTTATTGATTTTAAGCGTCCCGGCGTGATTGCCGCCGGTGGTCGGTGGTTAGCCGCCTGGTATGATGATCCAGGCCCTTCGACTAGTATCCGCAACCCATCATATCCATCAGAAACCAGTACAGAGCCCTCCGTCCGTTACATCGATGGGTCTTTCGCAGGGCCCACGCTACCATCATACATGGATCCACAGCAAAAGCATGGTGAGCTGCACCTGCTGCGGATGAGCAGCAAGGGTGACTGACCTTTACCGAATGTTCCGTTTCTCATCCCGAAGTCAATAGAGTCCTGAGCTGGAAAGATAGAAGGAGCTTTTAAAGAAGCTGGAGGTAAATTCTACGCCTTAAAAGGAAGAAACCAGTCCCAAATGGCCCGCCTTCTAAAAATGAATCAGCTTGCCGACAACACTCCGATTGTAGTGGTTGAGCATCCCACCCTCAACACGACCCGCTGCGTTGTGACGTGTAGGGATGTTATCGACATGTCAGAGGAAGAGCTAAACACCGAGCTTGCTTCTCAAGGGGTGCGAGAAGTTCGGAGAATCACCAGGAGGAACGGAGACACGCGAGAAAATACATCCTCAATCATTCTTTCCTGCCGGGGGACACAGGCCCTTGAGTTCATCGACTTCGGGTACATTAGGTGCAGGACCAGACCGTACTACCCCAGCCCGATGCAGTGCTTCAATTGTCGGAGTTGCGGGCACACCAAAACCCGATGCCAACAAAAGGACACCACATGTGGCAAGTGTTCCGGGAACCATCCAGTGGCCGAGGACCGCTCGTGTCCCCTGGACAGCTTTTGTAAAGTCTGCAACACAAACGAGCACAGTCTATCCAGCCGAAAGTGCCCGCTATACCAGAAGGAGAACGTGATTCATAAGATCAAAGTTGATCAAAACATCGCCTACCCGGCGGCGAAAAGAATATTCGAGGCCAATAACGGACCCCGCTCATTCGCCAGAGTGCCAGAGTGATGAAAACAGCGCCGCCATTGCCCAGCTGAAAAAAAAATGGAAGAACTAGCCCAAACCGTCACCCGTAAAGATGAGGAAATAGCCAGCCTAAAAGCCGCCTTGCTATCCCACCCAGACACGACCATCGCAGATCTCAAAGCCATTATAACCCAGCAAGCCGATCAAATAGCAGTACCTATCAAGTCGATTTTAATATTGTTGATTCCAACCTTATAAAGTCAACTAAAACTTTCTAGGAGAGATCGACTATGATGGTGTTATTTGAGGTTATGGCTTTCAGTCTTTTTACGCTCAAAAACGGCTTTTACGTTTTTATCCGACGTTTGGGTTGCATATATTGTACCTCTATCAAAAGTTTACATATACTGTACCTTGATAAAGGTACAATATACGTTACCGAAACGTCGGATAAAAACGTAAAACCCGTTTTTGAGCATAAGAAGACTGGAAGCCATAACCTCAAGTAAGCTAATACATAAACATTTGGAATGGAAGCATTTGTTCAATCTTCAATTAAAAATCAACCCTTTAAACAATGGGATCTGAAGTTCCATGTAGATGTAAGGTTTTTAAATAGCTTCCTTTTGTACTACAAAAAAAAAGTGGAAACAACTTTTAGAAGTGTTATATGAGGACATGAATAGGAGGACATATACATTAGTCATGAGTACCAGATGCAAGAGTAACAGATGGACGAAGTCAGATTTCAGTTTTGTGACGTATTTCGCGGGAAGTAGTAGTACTTCCGACCTGCTGTGGATCGAGCAGCAGCTGGAGACGGCTGATTCGGATTCTCCTCCGGACACGACAATTTCCAAATCGGTACCTTGTGATTAGCGGCGCTTCCGAAATAACAAGCTCGGTCACGGTAGCGTGGAAAAACAAAAACAAATCGGAATCGTTTGTGCTTGTTTTGGTTGAGAAAAACTACACGTATAAATTTTTTTTTGGAAGTTTTCGTTCGCGACATTAATAACACTGAAAAAAAATGTTTGCAAAAGAATGTGTGCCATTAAAGAAATCTCGTTTAACTTTTCAAAAGGACATAAGTAACCTGAGTTTTTTTTTTGGTAAATGTAAATTAATTAGTCGAGACACATTATTTTTATTGGTTGTTTATCGTAAAGCTTGAGTCATTTAATACTGGGACGCAAAAAACGGATTTCTTTCGGAGCCATATTATTGAAATAAAAATGTTAGGTACTGAAAATGAAGGTTATTTATTGATCTTTAAAGGAAAAATAGCGAAAATATATTCTGATTTCGTTTATATGAAATCTCGAACTTTTCTTCGAACACCACGCATCATATTTTGGACACTCTGTTAGTTTACCTGAGCAGCTATTTTGTTCCACCATCTCTTCATCTCTGTCGCATCCATAATCACCTTTCCACTCTCCTTCAACTTCGGCTTGACAATTGCCCAATAATTCTTCATTGGGCGAAACTAAGGGCAGTTGGGTGGATTGTCGTCCTTTTCGAAGAAATCCTCCCCGTTATCTCGATACCACTGCAGCATTTCTCTGCTGTAAGGACAGCTTGCTAAATCATGCCAAAAATTTACAGGTCCCTTATGGGCTTTAATGTATAGAAGAATACCCTTTTTTAGACACTTTTGCTTGGGAATTCATAGTCTTGTTTGTCACGAAAACCTGGGATTTTTGTCCGCAGCAGCAAATACCTTGCCAGATAATTAGGTTTCTTGCTAATTTATCGGCAAAAACTTGCTCGGGACATCCATTCAGTAGCATTATAAAACTTTTGTCCTGGAAGCTGCAGAAACCCCAATTTCAACGATTTTGCGAATTTTTAACCTGAACGCGAACCCGGTGTCCAAAATAACTTTTGATTCGAGGCTTCCATTGCGTATAACTTCCTTCAAACAAAATGAATCGCGACGAAATTTTCAGTACTAAAAGAGGAGACATTTCACAACAAACTGCTGTCAAAACATTCCAGTTTCAACCACTAGGAGCGCTACAGTGAAATAAACAGTGCGTCCTAATATCAAATGGCTCAAGCTTTATGGAGAATATTTAAGTGCGCTCTTATGAAATTTGTTGATTGCATTGATTTGACATATTACAAAGTGTGGTAATCCCTGATAGGTAAATAATCATTCCCCCGAGAGGGTTTATACAATAAAGTAAACAATCATTCCCCCGAGAGGGTATCCCTGATAGGGTAAAAAATCATTCCCCCGAGAGGGTATTTGATGAAGAAAACAATCATTCCCCCGAGAGGGTATAAGAAAAGTGAAAAAAGTAAGGAAAGAGTTGCGTAGAATGTTGTTGGTGATTTTTTTCTGATTTTGATGCAAGATTGATGTTCTGGAGCGGGCTCCATGACTGCATTCCGAGATCAATGGATGACTTGAGTCCAGTGTTAGAAAATATAAACGAAAAGTGAGAACAAGTAAGGAAAGAGTAGCGTAGAAAATTGTTGATGACTTTTGTCTGATTTTGATGCAAGATTGATGTTCTAGAACCTGGTAAGCTCTATCCATGATCCATGACGAGATCAGTGGATGATTTGAGTTCAATGTTAGAACATGTAGAGTGAGTGTGAGAAAGAGTGAGAAAGAAAAGAAAGAGTTGCGTTTAATGTTGTCGGTGATTTTTTTCTAATTTTGATGCAAGATTGATGTTCTAGAGCCTGGTAAGCTCTATCCTTGACTGCATTCCGAAATCAGAAATGTAAAAAAAAAACCCAGATTAATCCACCTAGCAGTGATGATGCCTTTCTCGTGCATTATAAAATATATTGAAAAAATCACATTAGAGAGGTCAAAAAAGCTCTTTGGGGGAATAGATCACATTTTTTCGATTATTTTTAATATTTTTGTCTTGCCACCATTCAAAAAAAATTGTTCTTTGAATTTTCAAGGGGGACCTTTGGGGAAAAACAATGTTTTTTTAATAATTCCGAAAAGCAATGATCGGGCCCATTTCCATTCCAATTCCAATCCGCGAGTTTTTCGGCTCCCCAACGCTAACATATAAATTAAGAAGCAAATCATGAAATTGTACAAACATTTCAACATTTCAATTTGGCTACGTTATGCCTCCTGGCGCCTGAGCCTTCAAATAAATGACAATTTAAAAAAAAATTCAACAATACTGCTATTAAGAAATAATTGTTGCTCACATGGAAAACGTTACTGTCCGGATCTGTGGGACAGCTGCTTTGATATCAAAATTGGTTTCAGACTGTATTTATTCAACAAATCTTGATCTTGTTATGCAACAAATCTTGACCGTTGTTCAAAATATGTCTAAAGTTTATCAACTCTGCATACAGAAAAGATCTAGTCGGTTCTAATATTGGTGATTCCAACCTTAGGGGTCGTACACATATTACGTAAGCAATTTTTCTGGATTTTTCGACCCCCCTCCTCCCATGTAAGATTTTTTTCATACAAATGATTTTTTATTTATATGGAGCGTAAGATATTGACCGACCCTCCATCCCCCCTAAGTGCTTACGTAATACGTGTACGGCCCCTTATAAAGTAAGCTAAAACTTTCTAGGAGAGATTGACTATGATGGTGTTATTTGAGGTTATGGCTTCCAGTCTTCTTACCCTCAAAAACGGCTTTTACGTTTTTATCCGACGTTTCTTTTTTTGAGCATAAGAAGACTGGAAGCCATTACCTCAAGTAAGCTAATACTCAAGCATTTGAAATGGAAGCATTTGTTCAATCTTCAATTAAAAACCAACCCTTTAAACAATGGGATATGAAGTTCCATGTAGATGTAAGGTTTTTAAATAGCTTCCTTTTGTACTACAAAAAAAATGTGGAAACAACTTTTAGAAGTGTTTCGTGTTTTGATTTTTTTTTTTTTTTTTTTTTTAACTAATTTTATTTGCTAATTATCTAATACATGCATTCATCTCTAAGACTAGGTGTTCCGTGTTTTCTTAACACTATCATCCTTATTTGCTATGTTACTTTTTAGTTATTATTAATACATTTCAATTGCCTCTGGCAGTTAGAATTTTTCCTCTGGTTGAATTGAACCATGTAGGAATTACAATGTTTTCAACTTAAACTAAACTTAACCTATTTTATACTAAGGATACAAGGAGCTAATCGTTGCAATAGAAGATTGCAACGATTTTTGTCTAAAATTGGAAATTATTTTGTTGGACATTTGTTGCAATGTCTCAATATTAGAAATTCTATGAAGTTCATTGGTACTATACCACGGAGGCAACTTCAGAATCATTTTCAAAATTTTATTTTGAATCCTCTGGAGTGCCTTCTTTCTGGTATTGCAGCAACTAGTCCATATTGGCACAGCATACAACATGGCAGGTCTAAAAATTTGTTTGTAAATCAAAAGTTTGTTCTTAAGACAAAGTTTTGATTTTCTGTTTATAAGTGGATATAGACACTTAATATATTTGTTACATTTGGCTTGAAGGCCTTCAATGTGATTTTTAAAAGTTAATTTTTGATCTAGCAGAAGTCCTAAATATTTAGCTTCGCTAGACCAATTAATTGGAACCCCATTCATAGTGACAATATGTCTGCTAGAAGGTTTCAAATAAGAAGCTCTCGGCTTATGTGGGAAAATTATAAGCTGAGTTTTGGAAGCATTCGGGGAAATTTTCCATTTTTGCAAGTAAGTAGAGAAAATATCCAAACTATTTCCAATCTACTACAAATGACACGAAGGCTTCGCCCTTTGGCTGAGAGACCTGTGTAATCTGCAAACAAAGATTTTTGACATCCTGGTGGTAAATCAGGTAAGTCAGAAGTAAAAATGTTATACAATATGGGCCCCAGTAACACCAGCTCTTACAGGTAATCTATCAGATTTAGAATTCTGATAGTTTACCTGCAGTGAGCGATCTGATAAATAATTTTGGATCAGTTTAATGATGTACAGAGGAAAATTAAAATTCATCAATTTTACAATCAAACCTTCATGCCAAACACTGTCAAATGCTTTCTCTATATCAAGAAGAGCAACTCCAGTCGAATATCCTTCAGATTTGTTGAGCCGAATTAAATTCGTTACTCTTAATAACTGATGGGTGGTTGAATGCCCATGGCGAAAACCAAATTGCTCATCAGCAAAAATAGAATTGTCATTAATATGAACCATCATTCTATTTAAAATAATCTTTTCAAACAGTTTGCTTATTGAAGAAAGCAAACTGATTGGGCGATAACTAGAAGCCTCAGCTGGATTTTTGTCCGGCTTCAAAATTGGAACAACTTTGGCGTTTTTCCATTTATCTGGGAAGTATGCCAATTGAAAACATTTGTTAAATAAATTAACCAAAAAGGATAAAGAGCTCTCAGGAAGTTTTTTGATAAGTATGTAGAAAATACCATCATCACTTTTATATTTTTAAATTTTCTAGTAATAGATCTCACTTCATCCAAATTAGTTCCCAACGAAGGGTCAAAAACATTCTCTTGATTGCGAATGTCTTCGAAGCTCCGTGTAACCTGATCCTCAATTGGACTAGTGAGACCTAGACTAAAATTATGGGCACTCTCAAACTGCTGAGCAAGTTTTTGAGCCTTTTCGCCATTTGTTAATAAAATTTTATTTCCCTCTTTAAGCGCTGGAATTGGCTTTTGAGGTTTTTTAAGAATTTTTGTTAATTTCCAAAAGGGTTTCGAACTGGGATCCAACTTCGAGACATTATTCTCAAAGTTGGTATTTCTCAGAATAGCGAAACGTTTTTTAATTTCATTTTGCAAATCCCGCCAAATAACTTTCAACGCGGGATCGCGAGTTCTTTGGTATTGCCTTCTCCTCACATTTTTAAGACGGATCAGTAGCTGAAGATCGTCGTCAATAATAATGGAGTTGAATTTAGTTTCACATTTAGGAATTGCAATGCCTCTGGCATCGACAATTAAATTTGTCAAAGATACGAGAGCATTATCAATATCACTTTTGGTATCGAGAGGAATATCAACATCAAAATTCCTATCAATATAAGTTTTATATAAATCCCAATCAGCTCTATGATAATTAAAAGTAGAGCTGATTGGATTATAAATGGCTTCTTGTGAGATTTCAAATGTCACAGGAAGGTGATCAGAGTCAAAGTCAGCATGAGTTACCAATTGGCCACACAGCTGACTTGAATCCGTTAAAACTAAATCAATTGTAGAAGGATTTCGACTGGAAGAAAAACAAGTTGGTCCATTGGGATATTGAATAGAATAATATCCTGCAGAACAATCTTCAAATAAAATTTTACCATTGGAATTGCTTTGAGCATTATTCCATGAACGGTGTTTGGCATTGAAGTCACCAATTACGAAGAATTTTGATTTGATGCGAGTCAGAATTTGAAGATCAGCTTTCAACAAATTCTTTTGCTGCCCATTGCATTGAAAAGGCAAGTAGGCTGCAATGAAGGAAAATTGTCCAAAATTTGTTTCAACAGAAACTCCCAAGGTTTCAAAAACTTTGGTTTCAAATGAAGAAAATAATTTATGTTTGATACGTCTATTAATGACAATGGCGACCCCACCACAGGCGCTGTCAAGACGATCATTTCTGTAGATAAAATAATTTGGATCTCTTTTAATGGAGAGTCCTGGTTTTAAATACGTTTCAGTTATAATGGCAATATGCACATTATGAACTGAAAGGAAGTTGAATAATTCATCTTCCTTACCCTTTAGAGAGCGGGCATTCCAATTTAGAACTTTCACACAATTATTTGGATCCATTGAAACGGAGTCCGATAACAATTTTTGTGTGTACTTTATACCAACCTGAACAGCTTCAGGAATGGTATTTGCTTTGAACATTGCATCAATCATGTGATGCAATTGTTCAGTTAAAAATCAAAATCGGAAGCAGTCATGCTACCTGAATCGGCAACATGACCGTTATTTTCCGTTGGGACATGGGTATAAACCTCATTTTGAGAAGAGAAATTTTGTCTACCAGCAGCGATGTTTGCATACGTAGGTACATTGGAAAAATTGGAATTTACTGAAGTGCTTGCTACCCGTTGACGAGCGGCAAAATTTGTTTGTGAATTGTGGTGGGTATGAATTGCTCGACCGGTAACCGGTTTCGAAATTTGAGCGTTTGAAAAATTTCTACCCGTCGAATCTGGGATCCGATTGGAATTTCCCGTCATCAATTTTGCACGGGAATTCAAAACTTTTTTGCGTGAAGGGCATTCCCAGAAATTGGATTTATGATTGCCCCCACAATTTGCACATTTAAATTTAGTGGAATCTTCTCTCACAGGACATGCGTCCTTGGCGTGAGAGCTTCCACCACAAATCATGCATTTAGCATCCATGTGACAATGTTTGGTTCCATGACCCCACTTTTGGCACTTACGGCACTGGGTGGGGTTTTGGAAATTTCCCCCAGGCCTGCGGAAATGTTCCCATGTAACACGGACATGGGACATAATACAGGCATTTTCCAAACTTTTCATATTATTTAGTTCACTTTTGTTAAAATGAACTAAATAAAATTCTTGAGAAATGCCCCTCTGGGAAGTACCAGAGTGGGATTTCTTTTTCATCTTAATTACTTGGACTGGTGAAAATCCAAGTAATTGAGAGATTTCAATTTTAATCTCATCCAGTGATTTGTCATCAGTGGGGAGACCTTTCAAGACGACTTTGAACAATCGCTCAGTTTTGTCGTCGTATGTGAAGAATTTATGGCGCTTCTCAGTTAAATACTGAAGAAGACGTTTGCGATCGTCAAAGGATCCCGGCAAAACGCGGCAGTCACCCTTCCTAGCAATCTGAAATGAAACCTTGATCCCCTGAAGGTTACTCAAAATCTCATTCCTAAAGCCAGAAAACTCGGCAACAGATACCACAATCGGCGGAATCCTTTGCTTTTTCGCATGAATCGAATCACCTGGGCTACATTCGATTTGCTCAATATCATCATTAATCAAATCGAACTGATTGCTCAGTTCGATAGGAGAAAAATTATTTCCGACATTAGAGTTTGAAGGAATATCTGAATTCTCCAGCTTCCTTCTATTTTTCCGCGCTTTGGCAGGACGGTCTTGAAACCTTGTTTCTTAGAAGGAAGTGGAGAATTCAAAGACTCCCTCTTCCTCTTGTTTTTATTAATACTCATTGCTGAGCGTGGAGACGTGACCTTCTAAGAGGTTTTTTCCCAGAACGGTGTCCCTGCAGGATTACCACCGCTTGTCGGAATTTTACTTCCGCAAACGGGTCCAACGTAAAACGAAGGCACGGGTCCTTGCAAAGATCGTAACGGGATCAGTGGGTACAAATAGCGCTAAGAAGCACCGTTGAAATTAAAATAGCTTCGGGTAGTATTAAAAACTTCCTTCCGCAAAGAGAGAAAGAACCGCACAGCACGAAAGCACGATGCGGTGTTTCGTGTTTTGATTGTGCGATCTATCGCGTTCCTATTGCAGGCAGTATGATTGTGCGATTATTGAAATGCTTTGTTTTGATTTGGGCGATTGACAAGTAAAACTCGATTGACATAATTGATTGACAAGTAAACATTTAGTAAACAAATAATTGATTGACAAGTAAACATTTAGTGCGCATCCGATTGTGTTTTCTTTAGCACGCACAACGATAGCGCGGTCATTAAAATATTTTGCTTCGTACGGTCGGTAAGTCATTTAATTAGTGCACATTCAATTACGTTGACTCGTTGGCTTTCATCAAAGCGAATATCACGATGATTTTTTCCTTCCTATTCCTTAATTGACCTGCATTCGAACACGGCCGGCGTTGGTATTGCTTAATTTTAAATCACCATCATACCTTGAAGATGATTGTAGGGATTGAGATGGGTATAATCAAATATGTAGATTGAAATGAATAGGAGGACATATACATTAGTCATGAGTACCAGATGCAAGAGTAACAGATGGACGAAGTCAGATTTCAGTTTTGTGACGTATTTCGCGGGAAGTAGTAGTACTTCCGAGCCAGTGTTAGAAAATATAAACGAAAAGTGAGAACAAGTAAGGAAAGAGTAGCGTAGAAAATTGTTGATGACTTTTGTCTGATTTTGATGCAAGATTGATGTTTTAGAACCTGGTAAGCTCTATCCATGATACATGACGAGATCAGTGGACGATTTGAGTTCAATGTTAGAACATGTAGAGTGAGTGTGAGAAAGAGTGAGAAAGAAAGGAAAGAGTTGCGTTTAATGTGGTCGGTGATTTTTTTCTAATTTTGATGCAAGATTGATGTTCTAGAGCCTGGTAAGCTCTATCCTTGACTGCATTCCGAAATCAGAAATGTAAAAAAAAACCCATATTAATCCACCTAGCAGTGATGATGCCTTTCTCGTGCATTATAAAATATATTGAAAAAATCACATTAGAGAGGTCAAAAAAGCTCTTTGGGGGAATAGATCACATTTTTTCGATTATTTTTAATATTTTTGTCTTGCCACCATTCAAAAAAAATTGTTCTTTGAATTTTCAAGGGGGACCTTTGGGGAAATACAATGTTTTTTAATAATTCCGAAAAGCAATGATCGGGCCCATTTTCAATATCAAACAATTCCCCGTCGAATGCAACTTGTTGCGACTAAATCGGATAATTCTAAGTTCTAAAAAGTGTGCCTACAAAATTTGTACACATACAAAAAAAAGACTTCACCTCAGTTTGTCGAGCTGAGTCGATCGGTATATAACACTATGGGTCTCCGGGCCTTCTATCAAGTTTTTTAGCAATCATATAGCCTTTCGGTACAACTTTGTTGTACGAGAAAGGAAAAAATGCATATGTTACAAATATGCGATCGTGCGGTAGTACAATGATTAGCGATAGTAAATACAATGATTAGCGCAACGGCGCGTTTTGAAAAATACATATGGATTAAAATTCGATATGTTTCCAACTTTCCTGATTCCCACGTAGTGTTCACCAATGTAATATTAAAGTTCAATAATACTACATAGTTGTATGTCATACATTGATTTTGCATCCCTTTGTGTAATAATTGTACAAGTACATTTGTGAAAATGAAACCAACAATTCACATAAATATAAATGACAAAAAAAGCCGCATAATATGGAAATAAGGAGGTGTATGAAAACGAACGTTATGTTCAAATCACCCATATGCCCAAACTACACCATCATTCCACCCAAACCAACCAAACCACCCAAACCAAAAAGCAGTTAGCCTTAAGGTGACACGGGAAGCACAAACCATCATCAAATCGTCAGCATTTCATCATTGAATGCTTAATATTTTTTCTACAACAAATATGATTTTGAAAAAGTATCACCGGTGCGTGCTTACTCGCAATCTACATGCTGATACATTTACAGTTACATCCAACAACTGAAAACCGAAATACGCCGCTCCAAAGTTGCGAGGTGATAATGCTAGAAAGAGATGAAAGATAGGGGAAATAACACGGTGTTTAGTGCCTCCCCGAGTCACCTTAATGACACGCCTCTTCTTTCCTTACAAAGCATGAAACAAAATGGCAGCAAACGTAACGAGCGCACGAGAAAGCATGTACGTAGGTATGCGATTTTTATTTCCAACGACGAAACTTTTACAGTTGTGTTGAGGCGAGCGGATGAAGTCATCGGCTTCGGGTCTCTAGCGCGTGTGTGTTCGTCCATTAGTTTTCGTGTTCCACATTTGAAGCTTTGGAAAACTTTGCTTGAGAGGTTAGCATCATCAATAAAGCACGAAAGAAGCAACACAAACATTCATGCTGTCAGTTATATACACGGTGCGAAATTTATTCACCGCATGCAGAAATGCTACACCCTTAATTTGTTTTACTCAATATTGTGCGGTTACTTGCTAAGTTTTTTTAAACTTTATTAAGTGTTATTTTAATCTCCAGATTATGTTCAACACCGTACTTGCTAAATGGACACGGTCGGTTAAAGTAGCTGTTCCTTAAATAGTTCGTTAAAGTAGTCGCTAGATTATTCGCTGTTGGTTTGAGCGAGACAGAGTATATGTCTTAAAAAAATTAACCAGCAATCTGCGGTGTATTGTTCGAAATGAACGTTTATCAGCAATGGACTTTCTGCTGTACTATAGATCTCGCATAATTTATCAAAAGGACCTAAGTAACATTTTTTCATGAATTAATTTGAGTACTGCAATCAACAGAACAACATGAAAGCTATTGCGATTCTTTTCTAAAATTAGCATACTGGCTCACCAGTTACGCGCCGGGTCCCATGCGCCGAGTTGTGCGCCATGCAAAAAGTAAATAAACCAATGTCAAATAGATCTGAGCTTTCAGTAAGCTTTTCCACATTCGCTTGTAAGGTATGTAGCATATTGTCGTCCCTTTACGAAAAGATATTTTTAAGTGAAATTGTTCGAGGTTTAGTAGTTTTTGCTTTTCTTTCGCCTGTGTTGCGTTCGGGATATTGTTTAAGTGGATATTAGTAGTGCAATTATGTTTAATTTGTGATGTAATATTCTACACTTAAATTGAGTAAAGTACCATAATATGACACAATACCTTAGCGGCGCACAACTAAGCGAGGCAGAGGTGAATGAGCAAAATGCTATAATATCTCGAGAATCACAATATTGATTGCAGTATTCAAATTAATTCATGAAAAAATGTTACTTACGTCCTTTTGAAAAGTTAAGCGAGAATTCATGAAAAATTTTTACTTAGGTCCTTTTGAAAAGTTATGCGGGAAATGTAATAAAATGCGTAAAGCCAAAATAGAACTTTTGGGAACTTGCAAGTGTTCTGATTGTTTAAGTTGACTTTTGTAAATTTATTGGTCAATATTTAAGAAGTGCTGTTAAAAGAAAAGTGCATACTTAGTTTATTCAAATTTGATTCAGACTATCTTTTGAAAAGGGTCAAACTTGTTTTTACTGATTTTTTCAAATGGATATAATCGAAAAACGACCCTTCCTACAAAAAGTGTTGTATGGGTGACTATCGCAAAATCAGTCAAACTTTCTAATCAAACTTTTGAAAAACTCAAAATTGAACCCTACACTAAAAAAATCGATTTAAAAATTAAAAGTCGATTTGCAAAAAACGCCCTTTTCGATTTGGACGAAATTTTGTCTCAAGATAGGTGATTATGTTCCCTACCAACCGTCCATACATCGCAAGCTGGGCACATTGAAGGAAAAAATTTTCTAACAAAACTTTTTCTTGACGGAATTGATTTTTTCAGTGTCTTTAAAATTGGATTTAACAAATGTATAAATAAGATACTCATATTAGGTATTCCTGTACAGTCAGGCAGAGTACAATGTTTTGGTCGTAACTGGTCGCAGCTAAAGAAGCTAATAATGGAATATAATATTTTTTAAGATATAAACCCTTCTTAATATTACTCTTAATTTAAAAACAAACTATATTTAGTGACTAAATTAGACAATGTATCATAAAAATAGATTTGCTTGGGGTTCTATAACGATGGCTTTCATTGGTTTAATTTCAGATGAAAATACACTGAAAATAATTCCGACAAGAAAAAGTTTTTGTTAGAAAAACTTTTTTTCCTTAAGAGTGCCCAGCTTGCAATGTATGGACGGTTGGTAGGGAACATAATCACCTATCTTGAGACAAAATTTCATTTAAATAAAGAAGGGCGTTTTTTCGCAAATCGACTTTAAAATTTTTAAACTGATTTTTTTCAGTGTAGGGCTCAATTTGGATTGTTTCCGATATTTTCACTAGAAAGTTTGACTGATTTTGCGATGGTCACCCATACAACACTTTTTTGTGGGATGCGTCGTTTTTCTATTATATCCTTTTGAAAATATTAACAAAAAAATTTCAGCTCTTTTCAAAGGATAGTCTAGATTAAATTTGGAAAAACATTTTCGTTTTCATGTCGGATCATCTGGTGATTTTTCATTTCTCATTTTTCATTTCTTACTTCTTACTATTCACTCCTCACTTCGCACTTCTCACGTCTCACTTTTCACTTCTCACTGCTCACATCGGCCCATAGGGAAAAGAAATGGCAGAAATGACGCTTAACTTTTAAAAAGAACATATGTCACCTTTTATTCATGAATTAATTTGTGTACTGCAATCAAAAGCTATCATATTGGTCTGTTGATCGCAATATTAAAATTCATTCATGAAAATATGTTTCTTAGGTCATTTTGAAAAAATAAACGAGAATTTTCAGTGTATACATGAAATCTTAAAATAAGTACTTTTTAACTCATTAATGGGTTTCTATGTTTCTTTGTGAAGTTTTTCTTCCGTGTAAGCTGTGTATTCTATGCTGTCAGTGTGCAGGTTTCGAATAAATTGTGTCTTGGGAGAACATAACCTAGAAAATCGATAGCTTATTTGTTACGAAATAATGATGTCTCATAACTCTTTGAATATTTACTATTTTTTTAGAAGTGCCATCATTATGAAACTCAATAGTGAACAAGAAGAAAACATTCCCCATCGAATGCAACTTGTTGTAGCAAAATCGATTCAGGTTTAGTACTAGAAAAATTGGCTAATGTTTCAATGTGCACACACATACGCACACACACACACACGGACACACACACGGATAGACAGACATTTGCTCAGTTTGTCGAGCTGAATCGAATGGTATATAATACTATGGGTCTACAAGCGCTCTATAAAAAGTACGTTTTGGGAGTGAAATGAAAGCCTTTCTGGTACAACTTTGTTGTACGAGAAAGGCAAAAATGTAAAAAGAAAATGTAAAAAAAGAGTGAGACCTTATCAGCAAAAATTTGCATTGAATATTGATAATGATTTTTTTCTTCTGATTTTGGTACTAGATTGATGTTCTTAGGTATTATATAGTAGAGTAAAATAATAATAATATTGTAAAAAAGAAGAGCAGGGGGAAGATGTAGGGATTGAGAAGGGTATAATCAAAAATATAGATTGAATTGAATAAGAGGGCATATACAGGCTGGTTTCTCTAGCTAAGGCGTTTTTTTTTTGTTGGAGGTTGGTTAATTGGGACTAATTCCAATTGAAAAGCAGACAAACGTCAACATATGATGTGAAAATAGCGTTGACGTTTCATTTTCGATTTTGACGTAATCGACAAATTTAGGCGCATAAACAAAAATTAGCATTTGGCAAACACGACATTAAGCGAGAAGCATTCGCTATATAAATCTATTAAAATCTTTGAAAATTTTAAAGCAGTGAAATAAAGAAATTAATTAGTTCGCTTTTACCTACATGAAACTATGAGAGATAAGAACCTGAAAAACTCTTCATTAAAGAATGATTTTTTTAAATAAATTCTATAAGTTTTTAATACAATATTTGTGATTTTTTTTATACAAACCACAAACAAAAACGAAAAAAAAGCTTACATTTTTGTGTGCATGATACTGCCTTCTGTTTATACCAACCCGAGCAGCACATATGTTGCACAAAAGTTGCTGTGACCCATATGCAACCGAATTTAGTCACTTTGAAGTTGCTGCAACCGAATCGGTTTGAATTGTACTACTTGGGAAGGTTTGCACAGAAATGTGTTTCGGTTATCGAGAAATCATTCATAGTAGAAAAACTTATGCATCGTGTAAGCAAACACATGAAGCTACAGAACATCGAGCAAAAAAAATCCTATTCAGGTATCTAATTTATGGGGGAGGGCCGTTTGGCCGAATCTCATTCGGCCGAAGCTTTTTGGTCGAATGCCAGTAGGCCTAACAAACCATTAGGCCGAAACCCACCTGGCCGAACGTCATTGAGACAAATAGATTATTTGGCAAAATAGGTCATTTGGGCAAATAGGTCATTCGCCCGAAAAGGCCTAACTCATCATAACTCACCTCTCACTGTGAAAAGTGAAAAATGCGAAGTTAGAAGTTGAAAGTCTCGTTCTCGCTGCTTGTTTCTCACTTTTCACTTTTCACATTTCGCAGTGGTTCTTTTTGTTAAGCAACCATTCAGGCCAAACGACGTTGTCGGCCAAATTACCCATTCGGCTATATTATCCATTCGGCGGTATGACCTTTTCGGTCAAATGACTTTTGATCAATTAATCCGCTAGATTGGCTTTCCTCGGTGATATCTAAACTTCACAGCATTATTTCCCGTGACGCGTCTCGGCTTACTGACCTTCATCCATCATCAGACGTAACGTGCTGGATGTAACCTTTCAGATTGGTCAGTTAAGATTACACCCAGCTCGTTGCGTCTGATGATGACTAAAGGTCAGTAAGCCGTAACGCGTCATGGAAAATAATGCTGTGAAGTTTAAATATCACCGAGAAAAGTTAATCTAGTGGATTCATTAATTAGTGAATTTGCAGTGACTATCACAAACAATATAAATGACTTTTGGCCTTATGGTCTGTTCAGCCAAATGGTATATTCGGTCAAACAACATTTGGCATTTGGCCAAATAGTTTTCGGTCAAATGGCCTTTCTCCCTAATTTATTTGCTGGACATTTTTCCAAACTCAACCAAAGTCAATTTTATTCCGTCCGAATTCATAATAATAACCCACTCAGAAGTTTTGGCTCAATTCGGTTAAATTTCTCACCATCACATTTACCTTTTCATCCCAGTTTCAATCATGTCGAACGTAAAAAATTCAAACGCAAATTTTGCGGCGAACGTTGTAAAAAACGAGATAAAACGACTCGCCGGTACGTGACCGGAAACACCAAAATCCCAACCAAAAGGAAGCGCAATCCAATTCGAGCGGGGATTATCCTAAGAGAAACAAATTCGAGCACGGAAATGTTGTCACCACGGCGACGTCGAAGACCGTGAAACGAGCTCAGGGAAATCTAAAGTTTTGCCATTAGCGACGTTGCGCACTGACTGGTAGGAAGTTCGTAATGAATTGGAATGTGGCAGCGGAAAAAAAAAATTATGAATGAATGAAACGCTCTGGCTGCTGAATGTGTGTGGAAGTGCGAAAACACGCGACCAGCATGCCAAAAACAAAAAGTAGCCAGATTCGGTTCCTCCAGGGGGTGATACGTTCTCGTGTACGCCGTGGATGTCGCGTCTCATGTTACCCTCGGTTGCTGTACGTGTCGTTACGACCATTACATGGAAGAAGGGTTGGAGATGTGGTGATTCTTGTTTTAATGGTCATATTTTTATGAGCTGGCTAAATCGTGCCCTTAGTTAGGGATCATAATTCTGTTAAGGATGTGTAATATGCGATTCATTTATCGAAAACTAGATGAATTTGCTAACTGTCAATTGCTTAGTTGATTGTTGATTGTCTTCTAACAGTTGTTCAAGTTTCCCTGACAATTTTTTGCCGTTTCATATTTTTATTTATTTAGAAAGATGTGACAAGACGAATCTACCAGATGCCTTTAGCAAATTTATTTTGAAATCATAAATAAACCAAACTTGAACTGATCAGAAATAATAAAGCTATCGCTTGAAATCCAAAAAATTATAACACACCCGAATGATATACAGTATTGTGTACTAATGGCCTAAACCAACGTACCCCTTCTATTCATTGTATGCTGTTTTTAATTATGGTGGTTGAGACGCATACATAAGTTAATACACAATGGATTGCTGCGGACAAGTTGAGTGGCAAACGCAGGGAACATAATTTCATGCTAATTTAATCCTTTTCAATGTGTCGCGTTTCTGAGCGGGTGAACGAAGAAGCGTAAGATTTTATACGCTTCGCGCCAAATGTACGTGAGCGTGCAAGATTTATTACTGTATGTGGGGGTTCTAATGGTTCCTTTATGATCCTTATTCCTTGGAGCGTTCTATGCTTTTAGTGGATTTTGCTTTGAATATTGTTCGGCTCATGAGGGACCAGTTTTGCTGCATAGCATATCTTCTCAAAGATATATTGCAAAGGAGATGACGCACTTCCTAAAGTTTTCAGATTTTATTTAAACTTTTAAAAGGAAAAAAATAAATAGCTTTTATTTTAAATTTGCAGACACGACGAACTTCGTTTCGCCTAAAATCGATTTATTCTTTGTTTAGTTTTCGAGTTATGCAAAAATTTCTGGTTCATTTGTATGGAAGCCCCCCTTTCCAAAGAGGGGAAGTGTCTCGAACCATCTTAAAACCATCCTCGACCCTAGAAGCCTCTGCATACATTTTTTTCACGCCGATCGGTTTAGTAGTTTTAGAGTCTTTAGGGGCCGTACAGTAATTACGTAAGCATTTTTTCTGGGTTTTTCAACCCCCCCCTCCCACCATGTAAGATTTTTCCCAAACAAATCAATTTTTATTTATATGGAGCGTAAGAATATGGCCGACCCTCCCTCCCCCCATAAGTGCTTACGTAATAAGTGTACGACCCCTTAAGGGTCAGACAGACAGAAATACATTTTTATGTAAATAAATTACGTCTGTGAAGGAATTCAAAATTTGCAGAGTGAAAAATCAACCATCACTTCTTGATTACTTGAAAAATTTAAAACTCTTTTTTAGCACCTTCGAAGGTTGTACTGAACACCCTGCTTCCATATAACGTCATTAATGAGTCGCATATCTGACAAACTATTCTGACGCTTGACTTTAATCTAACTTTAATTTAATTGTTTGTCGCCCTTCTCGGAAATCTTGGTGTTCTCCGGCTTTCTCCGGGAAAGTCTATTAAACGGAATAATGAAGAGTAATTTATATATATACGGAATTGAGGATTGTCATATTCCGGTGGTATGCACAAACAAGTTAATTGTTTTTCTTGTAGATAAATTACGATGCCGCTTCAAAACGTTGGGTTAAAAACCAGCAAGAACCCTCCGCCTCTGCATACCGCAAAATTTCAAGCAACGAAACGTCCAAAAGGAGTCTCACTTCCGTGAAAAGGGGAGGGATTCGAGGAGCGCAATGATCCACAAAAAAAAAGAATGACAAATGGGAATCTTTTACGCATCGCACTCAATCAATCAATCAATCAATCAAATCTGGTTTGTCCGATGGAACGTTTACTTCAAGACCCGGAAGGTATGACCGAATGCGGATGTTAAAACTCGCATCAGGGTGATGTATTGGGAGTGGCTGAGGAACGGTCAAATCGATTGGTGCGAGTGCCTTTCAAGCGCAAGTTGTTTTTCGACGGTCTCCATCAAGTGAGACTGTTAGCGAGAAACATTATTTTAGCTTATTCGTAAAAAATGTTTTCAAAGGATAATTTAAGCTTGTTATTGATATTCAAACGAAATAATGACCAATATGCAGTGGAGTAGATTAGTGAAAAATTATTATGTGTGGTCACATCTAATGCAATTATAAAATATTCTGTCAGGGGTCATTTTTCCATACGATTTTGGTGGTGTTGAATTTGGTGGTGAATAATAGTTTATATGGAGTTTGCACTAATAATGCCAAAAAAATGCGTCTAGATCTCTCGATAGAACATTTTAGTTTACCCATGACATGAAAGAGGAGCTCGTATACTTTCGCGTGGTGGCAGTTACAGAGAAACTGATTAAAAAAATAACCATTTATTTACTTGGCCCGCTCTTTAATAAAGAGCACAGATTCTTTTAAATCCGAGGAATCTGTATCGAGGAATAACCCTCCTTACTTCGGCGTTCAAAATTATGCCCCGTATTCTGTTTTACAGATTGCGATTGCTTGGGGAGTCCTTCATCGTTGAATACCAGGCAAGTGAAGGGTCGATCACCGACGGATCAAATGTTTACCCTGAGACTAATCCTTAATAAATTCTGGGAGTATAACTTGCAGACAAATCATGTGTTTGTTGATTTCAATGCAGCGTATGATTCAGTGAAACAAGATGAATTATGGCGAATTATGCTGATACGGTGAGACTGATACGGTCGGTTCAAGTTACGTTGTGTCGTAGCCAAACGATTTGTCTATTTTCTCCGTGGAAAACAGACTTTGGGCGTCGATTCACATTCAGCGCCCTTCTGCCTCAAGAAACTAAAACGGAAAAATATTACCTAATTCATTTTCTTAGTCAACCTTCGAACAATACAGAATTCCCTGTCAGCCTATTGAGATTGAATTTCAAGTTTCTTCTCATTACTTTTTTAGGATTAGATTGTTTTTGGAGCGATCATATAGCCTTTACGTATACTTAGTATACGAGAAAGGCAAAAAACGCGTAGAAACAGTCTCTCTTTTCTGACACATATCGTTAACCAAGGATTCTTACAAAGAATTTAATCGAATGTGAATAAGGTATCCTATCCACCTATCTGTGCTATTTTTATTGCCCATTTTTATTTTTTTCAATTGCACCTACACCTGCTAGGTGGAATGACCAAGGTTTCAAAATAAATGGTTGTGACTTTGTTCGTATATAAAGGCAGAATCATATTTTTCAACTCTCGGAACTCTAAAACGTTTTGGGATCGTTAAAACTGGGTTCGAAACCATCCAAGGAGGCATGGTGCGAACCGTTGCTGACAGTCACATGATTGGCAATCCATTGGCAATGTGTTGACAACCTAGTAGTGCACCATCAATGACAGAATGTGTTTCCATGAGGCTCCCGCTTGCCTGCAGTAAGAACATACTCCACAGAAGCAATGGTCTTGTAGCCAATCTCATTTAGTTCTGTTTTGTGCGGTTGAAATGAATATTAATTAGTGTCTGTGACCCGAGAAGCACAATTCAGCTCAATTCAGATTCAGCAGCAACTCATATATGACTGAATTTATGACATATGTACTGCTTGGGGAGTGTGTTTTAGATACGACGCAAAATATTCGCGATAACCGAATTTGTGGTTCTGTTTTAAGCAGTCGGTGAATAAGTATGCGATTGAACGTGTTTTGTTTATGGCGCGAAACATTTACAAGATTCAGGCTACTTTGTTCTGCTCTGGACGGTTCGTAAGCAAATGTTTACCTAGACCAACATTTGGAAAGGGCGTAACAGCCAAAATTTATTCTTTCTGATTCTTTGTCTACATATATAGCTATATATGTGGACAAAGAATCAGAAGGAATAAATTTTAGGCTGTTACGCCCTTTTCAAATGTTGGTCTAGATATATTTAAAAAAATTGACGTTGGACATAAGGATGCCGTATTTTGGAAAATTTCGTTTTAGGTGATTCGAAACTAAATTGCGCGTAATTTGAGCATGGCGAAATTTTATTTTTCGTTTCATGTAAGGTACACTGGGGGAAGTGGAAAAGGAAAAATCGATAGTTCATGTTCAAATTATTGTAAAACCAATTTAAATGATCTAAATGCATTCAATCATTATGGGCTCCCAAAAACAGTCCATTTTGCACCAACTGTGCGGTAGTTCATACAATTTTAGCTGCTTGAAATTAATAAAAATATATTTGAAATTTGAGAGTTATTTTTCCACTTATCCTAGTGGAATGGGGTAAGTGGAAAACCCAAGTTATATTGACCTTTAATTGTGATGAGTAGTGATATATGATTAAAATCAAGACGGAAATTGCTCTGAGTATCTTTTGTTGAATAATTTCATTGGATTAAAAGAATAGGTCCCCAAGGAATTCTTGAAATAGCTAGCTGAGAGCTGGTTGTGTCTTCTCGAACACTAAGTGTACGTAAAATCTGTATGTTCGCCTCAAAGATGAACTTTTTTGAAAGAGAATGGGACTTACAGTGTTATAAACTTATCGACTCAGTTTAACGAATTGATATGATGTCTGTGTGTGCGTTTTTGTATGTATGTGTGTGCGCAATACACGTACAAAATTATCACCTATTTTCATGCACTTGTCCCTACCCGATTTGTTCGCAACAAATTGCATTCAATGGCGAAACTTGTTATGAATATAAATGAATATATGTATTATGGAATATATTTACCTATCAGTGCTATTTTATCTTTCTCGTACATTTTTTTTCATATGTAAAACATGTGAAAGGCATCAAT
The DNA here is from genome assembly GCF_024139115.2 of Armigeres subalbatus. Classification (NCBI taxonomy): domain Eukaryota; kingdom Metazoa; phylum Arthropoda; class Insecta; order Diptera; family Culicidae; genus Armigeres; species Armigeres subalbatus. The sequence continues at coordinate 5,935,917 of NC_085141.1, read as the reverse complement.
ACCGATAGGTGGATTAATCAGGCGTTTTCTTATGTATGTAAGTCCAATCACCACTGAAATCACGATGATAACAAAGAAAGAATATATTAAGCTATGATAGCTATCAAAATAAACCATGAAGGGAAGGAAAAAATTGCGTGATCAGAACATTATCCACTTCCCCCGCAGTGTTCGATACCAGGGGTAAGTGTAAAATCTTTAAAATATTTGCTTTCATGGTACAAACCACTACAAATTGAATGTGACTAGTTTAATTGTATTATAATAGTCACCTGTGGTGCAAAATCACCGGAAAAAGGAACAATTTATGCTAGTAAGAATTGATTTTATGAATGCAAAAATCAACTTCTCGCGAAACCTAAAATGACAGCTCTAGCGTAAATTGTGTTAGTGTAAGTATAACACAGATTTTAACATAGTATTAGTGTGAACATTAAACTATATTTTTGCACAATGTTATGGTGTGTAAAAAACTGTAAAGTCTGCACAATTGAAATATTTCGAGTCGATTTTTACACTTACCCCCTTTTTCCACTTCCCCCAGTGTACCTTAATTCCAAAAATTTTGCCTGCAAAAATTAGCTTTAAACGAAATGAAACGAAATTCAGCGGAATTTCGAACTAAATTTTATCCGATACTAAACTTCATCTAACCAAAAAATTTCGGCTGCGCCACTGAACAAAACCAAAATTCTTATATTCAAGATTATCTGACATACAAATTATCCATTTACCATTCTTAATCAATTTGATAGATGTTTTTTTTTGCTTCTGAATAGAGACAAATAATCCATTGATACACACATCATTTCACAGATTTCGATGAATTTTGCTTCTATTCACCGAAATCTCAACAACAGATTTGTTCGGTAATTATTTCACCGATTTTCTGCGGTATTTTCCTTTGTTCAACTGTCAAAACTACCAAAAAATCTGTAAAATTTTTACCGAACAGTTCTGCTGTTGAGATTTCGGTGAAATTTCACAGAAATCTGCGATTTATTTTAAGTGTGTTAAGAATATACAATTATGTTCAAAAAAGGCCTTCAAAATTAAAAATGTTATCACACACTAAGCCGGAACTACTGAACATTTTGTTTCCAAACGCTTTCAAAGAAGGGGTCATCTACACGTAAAAAAATAACCTAGGGTAGGGTCATGGGTTCGAGTCCCATCGAAGGGAAAGTGGTTACCTCCAATACATTTTTCAAATCAATATCTTCCACATAACGTACATATTCACATATGAGTTTTCATAACATTGTAAATTAACGTCCAAGTCGGGTGGTTTAATCCCCGGAAATAGGCAATTACCTTTGATTGAACCTTATATGTTATGGCAAAAAACCATTCGAAAATACTTATACTCTTCATTATGCCACCTAATGAATGATCCCATATCAAAAAGCTAATAACATTCATAAGTTAATGAAAAGTATAAGTTTTGGAATGTATGTGGCTAATGCGATGTATAAGTTTTTTCTTATACATATCATTAAGCGCCTGCTTTGGCAAAAAAGTATTAGAAATCTTAATAATAAATAACATTAAATTTTTTTACGTGTATTGAAAAATGCTCTGTTTAATTGATTTTTGATATTTGTTTATGGAATTTTTCATATTTTGATTTTTTTTCTGTGGAAAGTTTTAATTTTTTGGTGAAAAAAAATATTTATTTTGTAGGAAATTTTGTAATTGTTTATTGCTAATGTTGAATGAATTTTAAAAGTGCTAATTTATTTTTGTTTTGTGAAAAATTCTTAATGATTATTGGAAATTTTGCATTATTTGCGGAAATTTTATATTTATTTATTGTTCATAGGGGGAAAGACGGCTTTGGCAGGTTTTGTTCTATTATTGGCAGGGGGGGTTTTGTCGACCAAATTTTATGAAATTTGGCCACAACATTCTTTGATATGCAAAGAATGTTTAGGCCAAATTAGAGCATAATCAGTCATAAATAACCCCCCTGCCAATAATAGAACAAAACCTGCCAAAGCCGTCATTCCCCCTACCTTGATTTCTTCATTGGCAATTTTCTTTTATATTTTTTTAATTTCAATTTTATTTCACCGTTTCTATTTTATGGCACGTGACGAAACAAGAATTTTTAGCATTATTGACAATCAAAAGCGAACCTGTAAGAAGGCAAAGTAGTTGTTAAGCATCTTTAACATTTGCCTTGTGTTCCATTTTCTGCTCAATTTCAGGTAATCCAAAAATTCCCTGAAGGTCTACACGTGTATGGCTGTTATATCTTTCTAAAAATGGTTCATGCTCTATTTGATCAATAGAACCAAATTTAGTACGTCTTAGGTAACTGTTCCGTTTCAGGTCATCGACACTAAGATCTACATGCGTAACCAAAGAATTGTTATCTCATTTTTTAAATTTTCATTTCGATCCATGAATCCAAGTTGGATAGGCCTTCAAAAACTGTTCCGTAACAGCACATCGAAAAATTTCCTGAAGTGCTTTAAGGACTACACGCGTTACCAAAGGGCTGTTAACTTTTTTCAAAAATTGGGCATGCCCGTTTGATCCATGACTGAACTGCATACACATTATGGTGACTCAAATTAGTATAGGAAAAACTATTCTAAAATTTTTTTGATGGACCACCCTCTTATTCGGTTCTATTTGATGCCTTGATGCTCTGGACAAAATTACAGCCAAATCGGTCAACGTTTCGGTGGTGCTAAACTCGTTGGAAGTTTATATGCAAAAATGTATGCAGAAACAGAAACATCCAAAAACAGTGAATTGCAGTTGGACACAACTTATAATGATGAACTGTGATACTTATTCAGATCTTGAAGAATTTAATACGGAATGTTATGCAGAAAACAGCGAGAAGATTGCAGTTTGCCCGGCTAAGATTTTAGCATTTCTCTGAAGTGGGGTTTGTGTAAATTTCGTTTCTTTTACCTTTGAAAAGAAATAAATTCACCCCTGCAATACTCCAGTAAAATGCTAATATCTTTGCGTAATAAACTCTAATCTTCTCGCGGTTTTCAGCATAACATTCTGTATTTTATTTTACAAGAACTGAATGAGTATCATGGTTCTTGATTGTAAATTGTGCCGTCCAACTGCAAATCACAGTTTTTGGATGTTTCTGCATACATTTTTCCATATAAACTTTCAACGAGTTTAGCACCGCCCAAACGTTGACCGATTTGGCTGAAATTTTATCCAGAGCATCAGGGCATCAAATAGAACCGAATAAGAGGGCGCGGCCCATCAAAAACACGAAAAAGTGTTTTTTGAGCCACCCTAATACACATTCAACAATTCCATTTTTGGTCATTGAATAATCCCCTGAACTTGAGGCTTCAAGGTAATCAAAGGCCTGTTATTAATTATCAAACATGATCCATGCATCCATAAAACCAAATTGGTGATTTGATAAAGGTTCCTTTACAGGTCATCAAAGAGTTCCCTGGAGCACATGGCTTAATGTCAACACAAGTAAAAAAATGTCTGGAATAGCATTTCAAAAAATGGATGATGATCTTGGGGTCCACAGATGAATATGCTTTCAGCAATTGTTGCATACCAGTTCATTCAAGAATTCACTGTAGTTGAGGCCGTAAAGTCTAAAAGCGTACTCAAATGGTTGTTTTCTCAATTTTGAAATGGTTCATGCCCTTGTTATCCATGTAACTTAATTGGGCATATCCTCAAAAGTTTTTCTATTCCAAGTCAACCAACAATTTCCTGGAGTACACGCCTCAATGACCGCGGAAGAAAAGTAAACAATTTGTTTAGTTTCGTCAAATTTTGAATCAACTTTTTAATTTTATTTATTTTAATTTCGTTTCGTTTCGAATTCACGGAAATAATTGATATCTGGTTTCGTTCCGGGGCCCTCCTTAGCCTTGTAACCGATCGTTTGAAGGTTACAATATAATCTTGGTTTTCGTGCATGCTAGTTTGATAATGTCGTTTTGCCTTTCTCGTATACTAAGTATACGTAAAGGCTATATGATCACTCCAAAACCAAACTTTTGATAGAAGACTCGGAGACCCATAGTGTTATATACCAATCGACTTAGCTCGACGAATTGATGTGATGTCTGTTTGTGTGTATGTATGTATGTGTGTGTGTAAATTTTATAGACACACTTTTTGGAACGTAGCATTGGCCGAATTACTTGCAACAAGTTCCGTTCGACTGAGAATCATGTCCCATTGTTTGTTATTGAAAATTGGCCGGATTGGACTATGGGATCAGAAGTTATGGCCAAAATACTATTTTCTATGTGAAAAACACGCTAAAAACACTCATTCATATTTTTTAGCATTTTTTTGAACGAGAAAGGCACCAACACCGCTAGGTGGATTAATCAGGGTTTTTTTTGTTGTTTTTTGTTGTTAATTATTATATTTTTTTGTTATTGTTAAATAAAAATAAAATAAATTATGTACAATAAATTTGCATTAAAATAATTAAAACCTAATAATACACCAACCAAACCCATTGTACCCCTCATTCACCCGCAAAAATGCAACTCAAAAATTATACCATCACCTGCGAAGCTGAGATCATCACACTGGGGCGGCTACAAAGGGTTCCAAACAGAATGGAATGATGGAATGGGAAATCGTGAACCTATATAAGTCTTTAGGGACCAAAAATCGCGCTCTAGTATTTCAAATCGGCCCAGAGGAGCGAGGACAACGGCAGCGACCCGTCACCGAGTGAAAAAAGTTGACCACGCGTTTCGGTAAAAAGTAAGCTTTTATCTAGTGAACGGTGATCGGTTAGTTAATTGGCCAAGTGAGGGTAATGCAATACCCGGCCGTTCGAGTACGAATAGTAAGGCCTTAAGGACAATCCATGGTCCGTATCCATTGACAATCTTCCGTCGCGAGTGCGCCTAAAGTCGGCAATAATAGCCAGATGTATACCTGACCAAAGAGTGTGTGTCAGGTCATGAAGACACGAAGCAGGTCAACAGAAAACCGCGTGTGCAGTTCCGATCACCACGTTCAATAGCCCACTCGATCTCTTTTGAAGACGCACTGTTAGTGAAGTTAGTGCACATGGTACCGCTCCCTGGGCCCTCGAAGTGAAACGCTAGGCCTAACGCTATATTGGCCGAGTTGCCGTCATCTGGATTTCGTTGCTGTGATACCCCGTTAGTGCCCCTCCCCGGCATTGTCTGGTTTCGGAAAAGCCTCATCAGGACCTGCTCCGCCCCAGTGCACCGTACCACCAAAGTCGAACACCGAGCATCAAAACGGCCGCAACGACAGTGTTAACCCTAAGAATCACGAGATGAAATGAGCAAGTACCCCAAACTAAACTCCATTCATTAGCCTATCAAAAGTTTTCTTAAATAAAGTGTAAGATTGTATGATTCTCTCAATTCAAGTCGTTTTGTTAAATTATTTTTGTATTCAAATTCCCTATTTCAAAATTACATCTAGTTCGCCGAAAACCAAGGTAAGTGGTAAGTCAGTCCACCTAATTGATTGGGATTTATTCAGAGATCGCCCTAAACAAACGACCCGCGCTAATCAGCTTCATCAGCCAGGAGTTGCTAAGACTAGAAGGTTCCCAATCCACTCACGATGAGGAAAATTACTATCAACCTATCGGTAAGATGCGCGGCTATAAAGCAAGACAATGCTGAGGGTAGTTTGGTTAGATTCCCGGTGACAGGTCTAGGCAATTTTCGGTTTGAAAATTGTCTCGGCTTCCCTGGGCATAATAGCATCATCGTGTAACACGTGTGTTGGCCTCATGATATACGAATGCAAAAATGGTAACTTGGCTTAGAAACCTCACGGTTAATAACTGTGGAAGTGCTGAATGAACGCTGAGCAGCGAGGCGGTATGTCCCAGTGGGGGATGTCATACCAATAAGAAGAAGAAGAAGAAAGAAGATTCGTTTCGTTTCGACGCAATATAAACATTTCAAATTTCAAAATTTAGTAGAATTCGACTAATTTTTATAAAAAAAAACGGGAACACGCAAAAATTGAGTAAACACTAACAGCAAAGATTTTAAAGTACAATCCCATATAAGCCGCTGGCGAACTGGTGATTAGAAATCTAACTGTTTCAGTGAAAACGATCAAAGTAACTTTGACTTTCTTTGTCCTACACGGAAGAAATAAACTACCCAATAGCATGCATTGCAATTTATCCCATCATTCGATCTTCTGAGCAAAGATACTTATGATATGCAGGGGTATCGATCTTAGTTATCTATCTGCTCAGTAAACAAAGTGCAATGTTCGCTATGGAGAAATTTTTTTTCACTGCCTTTGTTGTAGCAACGCCCTTGCAACGTGAACAAACCCCGAACCGCGCTGGCTATCAGGATCATCATCAAATGCTCAAATGATAATATCTTTCCAGAGTGCTCTTTGATTACGGATAATATCTACGCACAAGCAAAGATGATATCCTGTGCTCAGATGATATTGTAATGCCTGCCCAATAGTGAGTTTAATTCACCCGACCTCGAACATCCGTACGGGAAGCCAATATTGAGTAAGTAGGGTCGAAGTAGTTTGCTTTTACTCCCATGTTAAAAAAGTACCCAACGGAAAAATTATTTACCCAAATGTAAATTTCGACCTCAGGTAATAAAACTCAAAATTGGCCTCCTGTACTGCCGTCGTTGGATTGTTTGGCTCTTTTGTTTTTGACAACAGAAGAAAGAGTGGATGAAAGAGAAGAGAAAAAATAACTAAAAAATAAGTTTAAAAAAACTCAATGCTGCAGCATACATATTGATTGAGTAGTAAACCCTTTCAGTGAAGGCTGCGGGATGATAAGTACAGCACACGCGATGGCTCGAGATTATTGAAAGATGCTTTGAATTTCTTTTGACACTTCTTCGAAGCTAAAATTCGCACAACACAATTTTACTAAAAATTGGGTTCTTCTTCTTCTTATTGACATTACATCCCCACACTGGGACAGAGCCGCCTCGCAGCTTAGTGTTCATTAAGCACTTCCACAGTTATTAACTGCGAGGTTTCTAAGCCAGGTTACCATTTTTGCATTCGTATATCATGAGGCTAACACGATGATACTTTATGCCCAGGGAAATCGAGACAATTTCCAATCCGAAAATTGCCTAGACCGGCACTGGGAATCGAACCCAGCCACCCTCAGCATGGTCTTGCTTTGTAGCCGCGCGTCTTACCACACGGCTAAGAGGGAGGAAAATTGAGTACACTTGTTATTAACCTAATAGATTGAGTAGAATAGCCTCAAACGCCTAGAACTGATTTACTCAATTGTCACCTGCTCCAAGAAGAATACACTACTAGGTGCTCCAATCTGCCAAGTTTATGGAAGAGAAGAAGGCGGGGGTGAAAAAATCATTTTCAGTGCAAAACCAAAACAAACCAGCTGGTTCTCCCATACTTAAATCCAAGATGGATGAATCGTGAATTTGGCAGATTGGAACACCTAGTGGTGTATTCATCTTGATCTGCTCTGTGGAGATGGCAAAAATGAATAAATATCACGCAGGTACTGAGGCACTGATTTTTAGCGTGCATTGAGTGGTTATTGTCGGCGTCAGCGGCACTCTAGTAAAATTTTCTCACGTGGTTCTGGATCTGGTTTTGTTTCAGTTAATTGAGAAGGCGCATCATTGAGAATAAAGCGCTTCTTTTCTGGACCTCAATTTTATAGAAGAAAGTTAGAGCCGAAACAAATGTTCATCATAGTGGAAAACATCATCGCTTGGCGAAAGCAGAAATTTAAATTCGGCAGCAGAATCATAAGCGTGCGTCGAACTATTGAGTGGTTGCTGTTTGTTACTAGTACGGAAGGCATTGGAAATTAATCGATTCTTCTCAGGACCAACATTATATACAAGGAAAGGTTAAGTATGGACGAAATTGGTTCGAAGTAAAAATTATTCGCCCCTTCCGTGATTGTAAGGACGTGGCCAGGTATACAACTGCTAATGTATAAGAAAAGGTACTTACCCCAAGTACCAATTTGCAACAATATGTATTGCCACCCACGGTTTGTACATTCACATATGCTATACTGTGCTATGCTATGAAAATGGCTATATAATCGAGGTATACCTGTACGTTATATATCATTTTTTTTAGAAAATAAAATAAAACTGAAAAACATAGATTCGCATTATTTCTGTACATTTAAAAATTCATAGAGATTGAATAGTTCGTTATTATATGTGTCGTTCAACAATGATGCCACAAGCATAAGGGAAAGGAATCCATAATTTCATGACAGTGAATTCACTCGGTATACAAAAAGCATGACAGAGGGAGAGGGGGTCTAGAAATCTCAAAAAATGGTGTACATCATATTTGAATCTTCACGTTAGCGTTAATATTCTGGTCAAAATAATTAAAAGTAAGAAAACATATTTTCATATAGAAAACATATTTTCATTTTGGCATCAAATTGAAATCATCATTTGTTTTCAAATATGAATCATCATGATTGATTACTGTTGTAGAGAAAACGGAAACGGTCATAGTAGGCGTAAGAATAATTATTGTCATTAATAATTAGAAATAAATCATTCGCAATTGTTCGTTCATTCTAACCAGACATATTATTATCCACTGAGAGTTTACTCCTCACAAGAGGTTACGGGTCCCAGTGTTAGTAGTTAGTCATGGCGAATTCGAATTTCGTAGTAGAACGGCTGGTCAGCAGTGAAAATTGAACCACTTGGAAATTTGCTGTCGAAACTCATCTTGAAGTGCAAGACCTTTGGGAAGCCGTCGAGCCCAAGAAGAATGCAGATGGATCGTTGGCGGCGGTGGACCCAGTGAAGGACAAGAAAGCGAAAGGGAAGATAATCCTGTTTCTGAAACCAGCAAGTTATTATTATGTTCCCGATAAGTTGGATTGCTTTACAAGCTGATTCGGACCGACCTGAAGTCCGGCGGAACTTTGGAGGCCTACTCAAACAGAATGATTTCCACGTGCCATCAGCTGAACGAAATTGGATTTCCGTTTCCAGAACGTTTCGTCGGGGTTCTCTTGCTGGCCGGACTACCGGAACGGTAAAGCCAATGGTCATAGCTCTGAAGAATTCCGGAACGGCCATAACGGGGAATTCCATCAAGACGATTTTGCTGCAGTGAAAATTCAAGTGAAAAAACTTCGCTCGTTGCTAGGGATAAGTTTCAAACAAAACCGCAAGCTCACCATGACAACGAGAAAAACAAAAAAAAAAATCGGCGCCCCTAGAGGGCCGAAATGCAGCAAATTTGGTCACATCGCGAAGTTCTGAGAATCCAGGATGTAAAAAAGCTGACGCCTTATGCATGGTGCTGTCTACAATACAGACCCAGGATGCGGACCAGTGATACCTGAACTCGGGTGCAATTAAGCACATGACGAAGGATCTGAAGCTTCTAGATGACGTGCGCAACGCTTGCGGGGTAGTTTTTTTTTCTGCCAACAAGGAGACGATGAAGATTGAAGCGTGTGGTACAGCCACTATTTACCCTGTGTGCCGCGAGGATCAAGATGGAATGTACGAAGTGCTTACTGAAGAGTAGAGATGTGAGTTTTATCGACGATTGCACTGGCGGTTGTGCTATACCAACGAGGCAGCAACGCACGGTAGTGCCGGTGGACTTCGGAAGCGCTACAGATCAAGTGTCAAATTTTCCGAGCATTCAAGACCATGATGCAGCATACGAAACAATCTCTGAAGATGAAGACATCAATAACACTTCTACTGATACTATTGATGAGGCGACTGTCCTTCGCCTCAGTCAAAGGTGTTGAGACGCAGCGGACGGGAGCACGTACTACCAGGCAAGTACAAAGATTTTCATATGCAAAGCAAACGACTTCCCGTACAAATAATTTCTCAGGTCTGGCCATATGATTCAAGCGACTTCGAAGGTTTCAGCGATATGGATAGCAACCCCGATCCCAACCAGTGCTTAGCTACAAATTCGAACCGAATGATGACCACGAACGATGGGAGTGGCAAACCGAAGAACTACAGGGAGGCGATGGCATCGCCGCACGCAGAGAGCTGGAAGCAGGCGATGGCGGAGGAATTGGAGTCGATTCATGCCAACAACACTTGAACGTTGGCTGATCTCCCTCCAGGACGGAAAGCTGTATGATGCAAGTGGGTGTACATGATCAAGCATGGCATCGCCGGAGAGATTGTACGATACAATGCTCGCTTGGTTGCCCAAGGCTTTGGCCAGCAATACGGATCTGACTACGACGAAGTATTTGCTCTAGTGGTACCGCAAACTATCTTCCGGATGCTAATGGCGGTTGCAGCGAGGAAAACATGGTGAAGCAGTTCGACGTCAAGACCGCATTCCTGAATGGCAATGTGGATTCGTGCAAAGAGGAAGCGAAGGCAAAGTCTTCCGACTTAATCGAAGCTTGTACGGGCAGAAGCAGGCTGCAAGAGCATGGAACTAGAGGGTCTTGTTCGGGAAATCCTGGGACAAAAATCCCGGGATATCCCGGGATGTAATGCATCCCGGATCCCGGAATTTTTCATGCAAATCCCGGGATTTCCCGAAAATAAAAAATACATGATAACAAAAATATTAAAGATAAATTAATGAATATATGTTCTGCATAATTGCACCGATTCTAGTTTGTAAGCCCATCGGCTTTTATTTTCCCGCATGTCTTATGCACACCCATACATACAAACATATACAAACAAGCAATCGCAGATATCTTCTCAATTGGTCGAGAGAGTGATGAGTAACAATATAGGTCTCCTAGCCTTCTGACTATTTTGTTTTTGGAGCGAACATACAGCTGATGAAAATAAGGAATCAGCTTTCCAGATTTCACAATAATCGAAGCGCCATCCGATGAGCGATCAACTGCGGCTACGAAATTGTGTTCAATGTCACAACTCGTTAACAGCTGTTCCACGGATTGCTTTATCTTCTCCGCCGGAAACGATTCGTAAAGCCGAAGTTGCCCTAAGTTGTCGCACCTCGCTATTAATGACGTTCTTCATCGAAGTCCCCCAAGTCCAAAACGATTATGTCGGATTAAAAATGTTCAGATAATGATGACGACGATTGTTTCAACGACATCAATGGTAGTGAAAAATCAGATGACGAACTCAATTCGTTCTCATTTGGTAATATCTGAACTTATATTATATTGATTTTCTTAACCAATTGTTGAATTTAATTCAGATTATATAAAACCGATTTTGGAGAAACTTTCAAACGAATCCGAAACATTGTTCGAATTCCAGAGGAAGGATGAAAACCGGTTTAGGGAACAACTTCAACTCGTTCAGGATGTTCTGAAAACTAGTGAACTGTGAAATCGCTCCATAAGAATAAAAGTACGTACATCATCAAAAATTATCTGGATCTGGTTCAATCGATATTCGACGCTACCCAGCCTGTTGGGGTGATGTCGGAGGCGCTGAAGGGTCGTGACGTAATGTTGTTCACTAGACTTTTTGCTATCTGAACTGAATAGACAGCAAAACCCTTTCACTTCGAATTTGCACGATGCAATTCTGAAACGAGTAGATGAGCGTCGAGACATCAAGAGATGAGATGGCTTCAAAGTAAAGAAAGGTAATTTTCGAATTCTGCTGGGCTTTCGATCGCTTCCCGTCACCAGCTGATTAAGTTTGTTTAAGTTCCGATCCACACATAATTTTCTGAATCTGACGGGAACAAGGCTTCATCTCCATAGAAGAGTTGTAAGCTATGGACCAAAAACAGAGAAATGCGTCATAGCTTGAATAATTTCATCAATAAGGAGCATGCTCTGTTTGAAGTAACTGATAAACTAGTATCGAGTCTGGAGAAGGTTTTCATGGCATTGAAGTCCATTAAAACCACTTCGATTGATATACCCAACCAGCGACTGTTAGATTTTCATACACTTCTGTATAGAACTTACCAACTTCTGTATAAGAACTGGGCATATGCAACATTGTTAGATTCTTATACAATATAAGATTACAAACAAAAATTGTAAGAAAAGCTTGCGAAATTGTAAGGTTCATATAATATTTATAAAAGAATCTAGCGTTTTCGCATATGCCCAGTTCTTATACAGGTTTTGGTAGGATCTTATACATAATTGTTTGAAAATCTACCAATCACCTGTTGAGCGAGCGGGTGTTCTCTGATTTTAATTCTGAAATAACTAATAAGAATTATTTATTGTCGGATTCAAGCATCAACGCCTTAACATTTATTAAACCGTATTACAAGCAGCCCGGCGGCATCCCGATCTCACACAGTAGGTTTGTTTTACAGCCAACATTGCGCGATCGTATCCCACCGACAGTTTTGTATCCTAAAGAGAATCATATGTGATGTTAGTAAACAAAACAAAACACATACTATCATGAATTTTACACTGAGATTTTGCAAATATGTAAAAACAAAAAAAAAACATGGCTGCAAAACCATGGCGTCGTGCCACCCACCGGATTGCAAGCGAGTAGACAAGGGGCGAGTCGTTAGTAAATTGACCTGATACATAATTTACCATTCTTGAAAATGTAATAAATATATGAAATTGAAATTTGCAAGTATTTTTATTTTTATCCCGGGATAACGAAAAATTTAATCCCGGATCCCGGGATTTTTTATAGTCCGGGAAACAAGACCCTCTACATGGAACCAGCAGCTACATGAAGAACTGGTTCGACAGCAATTCGTGTATCCGATTCTTGCCTATACCGGAAGAAGTTGAAGGGGCGATGGTGCTACACACTTAATCACGGTTTTCTTGGTCGGTAAATTTTTTACGCTTTTCGAACCGTAAACCGAAAACTCAGTAATTCGACAAATTATTTCCGACGTTCAGTATTGAGCTATACATTTTGCCTATTTGACTTTTCGTCCCTTCGATATTGTGTCCATTCCACCTTTGGTCAAACCGACCTGCAAAGATATTAATGCGTTATACATTTTTTGGTGTATAAAAGTGTGCCATTCTGTTTGAAGAGTAAATGATAGTACAATATCGCTAATTATACTGTATGCGTATTGTGTGCGTGGCCATCATCCTGTTTGGTTTATCTTGCAGCCGAGTAGCAGTACTATAAGTGCCAAATTAACGTTGATGGTCATTAAAAACATGTACTACATCATGCCGCTCCGTGCACAGCCAGTTGAGGCAATTCTCGGAAAAACTCATTTTAATAGCCACCACTAGCACCACTAGCGTTCTAGTACTTCCGAATCTACTGTTCAAATCTGCCAACCAAATAATCATTAGGCGAAGTTTTATTACATTTTTCTTCATTGCCAAATATATTCATCGTTCTGCAATAAAGCCACAATCATTCTTCACTTTGCCGAGCGTTAACGGCACCCCGTTGGAACATAATTATTTGCGACTCAAAATGGCGAAGCTCGTTATTCTCAAACCGTCACCATTCACGCAAGACGGCGATGCCGACGAAAGTCACCGAAAAAATACCAAGTTTATGGTTATTCATTGCCCCTCCAATTTAGTCCTGGATGGTCCAGGCACCCCGGCCGGAATAATAAATAACTATGAGGCACGTTTTGCCAGAGCGAGAAAACACATTACCCCTGGACGTTCCCAGCTCGGTGCCACCTGTGCTACCTGTTCGTCCTGCTCTTCTTTATCGACTGTAATTTCGCAAATGCGATGGAGCCGCCCGGTGAAATAAAAGATAATCGCCGTTCGTACAAATGAGCAGCCGAGCAAAACCAACTGAAGAAAATCAACGATCACTATGATATTTTTTTCTCCATTTCTACGTTTCCGCAGCATACTAAGATGTGTTTTGTGCGGGAGGTAAGCTTTGTTATCAGCGTGCTCGAATCGGCTGGAAACGAGGAAAAAGTACCTTAACCGTTTTTTTTTTCAGGGCTTCTCGCAATTGTTCTCTGGTGCTTGATGGCCAATTTAATCCTTTTACTTGGCTATCGTTTGCTGTCCCAAGCGAAGCGATGGAACGAAAATTGCCCTCATTCTTGTTTGTGGAGTGCCGTTTTTATTTTTCGGTCACGGCCATTTGCTGAGAAGGCACTACGTGAGTAAAAATGAAAATCGAGATCGCTTATCTAATCGGCCCGGAAGATGCTGTTCCTGTGCTTCCACTCCAGGGTAATCGCAGCAGTTAGGGCAACCATGTGGGTTAATTGGGACCAGAAGGGAACGCGACCCGATTAGCATAGGAGTTTTTTTCCCTGGTTTACCCGCCGCCGTTTCCGATGCACACTCAGCGATAAGCGCCGAACCGTTGGCTGCAGGGGCAATTACCTGGAAGGAGAAGAGAAGGCAAATCGTTAGAACAGGCAATTCTGAATAAGGTCCGACACGAGATTAAATTCGTGGTAGATATTTTCGTGGAGTTTAAGTTTCTTTCATGCCAATCTTGGGATCGCCGCCGAAACGCCCGAAAATTTGAAATGTTAAGACTTCCCCTCCCATTTATGTATAAGTTTCTCGGAGGGAGCTCGTGAAAATTACGATTCGTGCGAAAGGATTATCCATCTAAGCTGGAACGAATCATTTGAATTTTGGTAAATTTTAGGCAATCGGCGTTGATGGCTGATACAAAATTAGAAAAGATCAGGATAAATAATCTAAGAAATAAATCTATTTTCAACACAAATTCGTCACTTGAATTATTACTGAGAGTTATTTCATTTGGTAAGCACTTTACCCTTTTTATCATTATACCATTTAATAGATTTTCGAGATTAATAAGTGTTTCGAATTGGCATCACTGCATGAGAGCTCTATTTATTTCAAAGTGGCCACACCACGACATCATCAAGGACTCTGACGCTGCTCAAGGTCTCGTCCTGCCACTAGGCACACGTAGTTGCACGTCTCCACCTGTATCGAGTTTCGCTAAACACCGAACTGCTGCCTTGCTTCGCAAATGTTTTCCGAAGGCAAAGCACACGGTGGGCTCGCATTCGCATTAACATGTCAAAGCCACATCAGCAAACCAAATTGAACCCTAAAGCTTTCAACCACATCCCGCCCACCTACTTCGAGGCGAATGCGAACCCTTCTACCTGGGCGAAAAATTTGCCAGGCTTCCGGAAAACATGAAAACCGAACGGAAACCCAGCTCACGGAACACGTTTTGTTTCATTTCCTTTCCCGTGATACCTTTATGGTGATTTTCGTGGGGATTGCCATTGCCATTGGCCGTGGGAATAGGTTTTGGTAGGCGCACACACACCACACATTCTGCCGCAGCGAATTTCTAAGCAAACAAGTGAAATTCTGGCTGGAAGGCGCTCCGAAGAACGACTGCGATGACGATGTCAAGAGGCTTTATAGGCGGAGAACTTTTCTGCCATAATGAGGGTTCATTGTCGTGAAATGAGAATGGTAGTTTTTTTGAAGTCCTAAAATGAGAAGAATTCGAAGAAATAATGCTGCTTAACGATGGGTTCACTGTTTGATGTTCGACGATAGTGGATTTCTTACTGGAAAAAAGCTTAATTCTCACAATGGGGTGTAATTTAGGTAAGTGTTTGCTAAAGTCATGTACGTTTCAGCCGATAAGAAACTGTATTGTGCCGTTGGAACGATGTGTGATTGTATATTATTGCGATGAAGATTGAAAAGAATATATTCTCATAGCTATGGTTTACAAAACAAAGGAGCGAATACCAAGATACATTAGCAGAGTGAAGTCCAAGCTTGCATGGTTTTGCTGTGAAATATTTTTTTTTCTTGTTATATCGCTACTCGTGAATAAATTTTCGTAATTCAGGAAGAATTTACTTTTTCATACAAATTAATAAAATTTGTGTATTTTTCTTAACCCGAAGACTTTTTTTCATATAAAGTAAAATGTTGATTGTCTAAATTGTATTATCTAAATACTCCTATTGACTCCGGAGCTGTAATTTTGTATTCGTTTGGTTGATAAAGTGGTTTAAAGTAAATGACAGACCATTTACGAAAATTCTCTATTCGAGCCAATCTTATACAATAAGTTAAGAAAATCGTAAATTTTGAAAGTTTTTTTTTTTGCAAATAGGGACATGGCAGGTATTTCCATCCATCGTCATAGGGGCTAAAATCAATGAAAGCAACTTCATTTTGCAAGAACTCCAATATATTAGATCGTAGGAAGGAAGAAGGAAGAAGGAAGAAGGAAGAAGGAAGAAGAAATATGAAAGAAGGAAGATGTAAGAAGGAAGATGGAAGAAGAAAGAAGAAAGAAGGAAGAAGGAATAAGGAAGAAGGAAGAAAGAAGAAGGCAGAAGGAAGAAGGAAGAAAGAAGAAGGAAGAAGGAAGTAGGAAGAAGGAAGAAGGAAAAAGGAAGAAAGAAGAAGGAAGAAAGAAGGAAGAAGAAAGAAGAAAGAAAGAAAAGGGGAAGAAAGAAGAGGAAGAAGGAAGCAGGAAAAAAGAAGAAGGAAGAAGGAAGCAGGATGAAGGAAGAAGGAAGAAAGAAGAAGGAAGAGGGAAGAAGGAAGAAGGAAGAAGGAAGAAGAAAGAAAGAAAAAGGAAGAAGGAAGAAAGAAGAAGGAAGAAGGAAGAAAGAAGAAGAAGGAAGAAAGAAGAAGGAAGAAGAAGGAAGAAAGAAGAAGGAAGAAGAAAGAAAACCGAAGAAAGAAAAAGAAGAAGTGAGGGAGACGGGAGAAAGAAGGAAGAAAACAGAAGAAAGAAAAAGTAGAAGGAATGAAGAAGAAAGAATGAAGAAGGAAGAAAAAAGTAGGAAGAAGAAATAAGGGAGACGTAGGAAAGAAGGAAGAAGGAAAAAGTAAAAAGGAAAAAGGAAAAAGGAAGAAGGAAAAAGAAAGAAGGAAGAAGAAAGAAAGAAGAAGGAAGATGCAAGAAGGGAGAAGGAAGAAGGGGTAAGATGCTTTTTTTACTTTGATACTTTTTCACTTCTTGCTTCTTTTTGCTAATTCGGCCTAATGGCCATTCGGCCTAATGACCATTCGGCCTAATGACCTTCGGCCAAATGACCTTCGGCCTAATGGCCTGACACCGATGCAGATATGTGATACGAATAGATTCACGATACAATTCTGCAATACGATTGATTATTTCCTATAGACCTTCAGTTTCAAAACACGTGGTAAGTCGAAAAATCCGCAAGCAAAAGCTTTTCATGAAATGCAACCTCGAACATTGTTTTGGTGAATTCTGAAAAAATTAAAATGGGAATTCTTATGAAAACAATAGGCAAAAAATCCTTCTGAAGTGGGGATGAGGATGAATTTAGGAGTATTTCTCGGAAGAATAGAAAAGAATTGACTTTTGCCGTTAACTTTTGTTTTTGCTCAATCGATTCTTTCACTTATTTAGGGTAAACTTTCTCAAAAAAACATACATTTTTTTAACGCATTTCTCTGTGATCTTAAGACATGAAATTGAATTTTGAATTAACGTTTACCTATTTCAGGGTCTCCAAAACGGCCTCGAGTTCAGAACATACGATCTACCCGATCAACAAAGCCCTGAACGATGTATTCGTGCAGCGCTAAACATCCCGGCAGATCCAATGAGCCGAGAAAATTTCACTTATTACTTTTACCAACTACTACAAGCCTTTCTGGTTCTCCAAAACGTCCTGGAGCTCAAAACATGCGGTCTACCCGATCAACCAAGTCCTGAACGTTGTATCCGTGCAATGCTAAACATACCAGCAGGTCCATTGAGCCGAAAGAGTTTCACTAATAATGTTCACCAGTTACTACAGACCTTTTAGGTATGCTTGAGTAAATGGTCCTTTCATTAGCGACTCAAAGAGGATCGGCTGTATATAGACCACTTTTTGAGCTCGGATCATGTGATCTATCCAATGATCCAACTTATTAATGGTGAATGATATGATATCCCATTTAATTGATATGACTTCAATCATTATCCATACAAGCTACTACAGACCGTTTAGGTCCACCAAAACGTCCTGGAAATCGTAACGATTGAACTACTTGATCATCAAAGTCCTAATACGCAGAAAAAATCGCAGGTTAACTTTATTGTCAGTGTGCATCTTGACTCAAGATTAATTTGGAGCACCTTGGACATTGGATCTCCTGCCCATGGATATTAGGATCATATGCTCATTGGGTAAATACCGATGTTGAGGATATTGCGAAAGTCTTGATTCATCTGGAAGATACTGCAGTCAAACCTCCGTGAGTCGATGTTCTATGACTCGATATCGACTCATGGAAGCAAAATATTCCATATTAAAAAAATGTTTTCTGGGCTACTATGATGGTCCGTTCAAACAGCTCTCCTAGGGTTTTATATTATACATCTCGATATTTCCATGAGTCGATGCTCCCTTCAATATCGACTCATGGAGGTTTGACTGTATGATCTGATAGATTCGTGGGCTGAACTCCAGAACATTTTGGAGTACCTTGAGTATCTCGTATTCGAGAAAATTGTATTCGAATCATGCTTATTGAACCAGATTGGGTAAATACCAACAATGAGGACATTGCAAAAACCTTGATTGATCTAATAGATACCGTGGGCTGAACTCGAGAACATTTTGGAGTACCTTGAGTATCTCGTATTCGAGAAAATTGGATTTGCATCATGCTTATTGAACAAGATTGGCTAAATATCAACGATGAGGACATTGCAAAAGCTTTTATTGATTTGATAGATACCGTGGGCTGAACTCGAGCACATTTGGAGTACCTTGAGCATGTTGTATTCCTGAAAATTTATCACAGGCATAACATTCAGGAAGGCTCAACTTGTCTGAGTATTCAGAGCTATCAAACAATGTGATTTAGGATTCAATTTGCATGCTCTCAGAAGCGAAATCTTCCCGAAGTTTCGGATATCTAGATCTCCAGGGTATAGTCAAACTTGCCCCCTGTTATTTTTTCCTTCAAAGCCAACATCCTGATGAATAGTTTTGCTGAAGGAAGTGGTGACATATCTCCCTTCTGTGATTTTACACATCCAATATAAAACGCTGGACATATATGACCTATCCGTCCTGAAAGGGTTAACCCAGATTTTTGGACTCGCGCGATTTTGATTCACACGGTAGGAATGACCCGTATAAAAAACCCATTCAGGTTCTCTTTGAAAAATTCCTTTAGCAAAACCATAGAATATTCCTGCGGGAATTTAACCGGAAATTTATCAAAGAACAAGAAATCATTTTTTCTTGAATGCGCATGCAAAACAAGCGACAAAAGAGAACCAACGACAAAGCTTTGTTTTTGTCGGAGATAATAATGGCAAAGATCCGAAAATATTTGTCAGCAACCGAAAAGAAGACAATTTTGTTGCTAACTTTTCATTCCGTTATTTTGCATTATCTGTACAGCAAATTTCAGTTTTATGCTGCTTTTATGGAAATATTCGAGAATCCAGCTCTGATTACAAAAATAGCATCGTATTCTCGGAAATATCGGAGCATGCAGGGCAAATCCCAAGTAACAATTTCAAGGCTACATGGATTTATTCGAGTTTTTTAACGGTTTTATTGCTGCTTTGTTCAATGCTGCGAGATTAGCTTCATTCGAAGACTTATAGCTATCTTCAAAACCGTAATAAAACGCTCAATAAATCCACAAACGTCAAATATCTCATGAGCTTATTAGTGGACTAATGATTATCCTGAGGACTTCAATAAAACCAATTTCAAAAACTCTCATAAAGACGGATATATTGGTCATGGACTTGTCTTACGCATAACCTAAATGAAGCTTGGTAGTTTTAAAAAGGTTTATAATGGCATTGTTCAAGAGCATAATGTTTATGTTAAATTTCATGAACTATGGTCGTTCGAATGGCTAAAAACAAATGTTTTTGTTACATGTTCCTCAAATATCTTAAGCAAAGAAAACATTAAACACAATATTCCCAATTGATCGTTCGCTTATTTAAAATATTGTTGTTTATTAACAATAAAATCCATTGGTCAAATTCCACTCCTGAGAATGGAACAGATAATAATAATAAAATAAACTAAAGGAGCGTGTTATCTTACTACCGGTAAATTAAAATGGTATAAATACGAATACGCAACAAATGGTGAGATGAACACGATTTGAGATGTTCTTTTGCTGCTGCTGGAAGCATAAGTTCTATTCAATTTATCATGGACCGAGTAGCTTTCGATGCGAACACTTTTTAATTTGAGCCCCGTTGGCTCGAATTAAATTAAAAATGGCTCAAACGTCATTCAGCAAGTGGGATAGCGAAAATGAAAATTAAACATCGGTAAACGGAACGCATAATCAAAACAAAATACCAGAGAGGAAATTAACCTTGCTAATTTGAATGAACGGGGGTTCACAGTTCAGATTTGATTCTATTCCCTATCTTCACACGGCACGGTAAATGTTAAATTTGACAGGCCTTCGTATTTTACTGGAATTAGGGAAACTTTTCAATAATATTAGTTATCCATAGTTGTGCAAATACTAACTGAACATTAGGTTGATAAACTGGCCAAGCTTCCGTTGGAATGAAGAACCATCGCACGAAGAAGAACTAATCGTAAGGAACCGTGTGCCGCGGCTTTCAGCAAAAACATTTTATTTTTGAAAGTTATGCAAATTTTATTTTGACCGTTAAACTGCCCTCAGTGTAGTAGCCATGCTGTTAGCATCGAATTGATTTTATATTGGTGAAAATATTTTGCGAAATCAATTGCCATTATTAATAAAGGCTGTCTTTCTCGATGATTTTCAAATATTGAAGCATAAGAAATATTTTGTTGTCATTCGGAATGCCACTAGAAAAATAGACATCATATCGATTTAATATTTACACCGTAAGCTACAATATTACGACGGCGTGCTTCATTAAACAGATTTTCTTACCTGGTTTCACCAGAAATTCGAACGCGCATAAAAAATGTAAGCACGCGAACGAATTCTGGGGCATCAAATTTTCGATAATTGAATAATATTTTTCATCCATGATCAATGTCCATGAATGTTGTTTGTTTTATTTATCCATTTCTACTGTTTTCCTTTTTCTCCAAAACAATAACAAAACACGGTGTGTTTGTCCTAAGAGGCTTATTTACAAAAAATCAGTATCTCTAAAACACTCACTACACGAAAGTATAGGTTTTCCTCTTTCACGTAGGTGCATTTTTAAAATGTTCTATCGGGGGTCATTTTTCCATACATTTTTGGGGGTGTTAAATCGGCTATCATTTGAGATTTCTATGGAGTTTGCACCAAAAATAGTGAAAAAAATTAAAATTGTTCTAGATCCCCCGATAGAACATTTTAGTTTACCCACCGTATGAAAGAGGAGAGCATATACTTTCACGTGGTGGGTGTTTTAGAGATACTGATTTTTGAAAAATAATATTTCCCCATAGACACACCGTGAAAAAGCTCCACGGAAAAGAAATTCCCTGAATTTCCCTGACAGCAGTTTTATGTCAGTTTTATGAGCACTCTTGAACTTGCTTTAAAGACGTTCTCAAGAGTGGTCCACTTGGTCATAACATAATCTTATAGCGGTCATCAAGAGGTTGATATGTAGATATTAGTTTTATTGCTAGTCTTGAAAATTTGTTCTCCAAATCCGCTAATAGAATATGATAAAACTCAAAATGGTACTTGGGATGATTCTTGTCATATTGGGTTCGGGCTCTGATAAAGGCTTGTTGCGGGGTGCGTTTGTCAGTAACAAACTCTGTTGATGACAAAGGGTATATTGTTGCCCGAATATTGATTCTCTGTTAAAAAAATTAACTAGTTTCCGATGGAATTCTTAAAAAAAATCTAAAGGACTTTCCGAGGAAATTTCTGAAGTAATGTCGGAAAGAGCTTATGTAGGCATTTCCGGCAACATTTTTGGAGGAATTTCCGGAAGAACTTTGGGAACTGAAGGAATTCTCGGAAATAAATCAGTATAGGAATCTTAAGAGAAAATTTCGAAGAAAACCAGACATTTTCAAAGTAGTTTCTAACAAAGTTTCCGAATGCATCCCAAAAGCATTTTCAGAAGAGATCCTGTAAAAAATTGTGAAGGAACTCCTGAGGGAAATGTTTACCCCGGAGTCAATGTCCTCTTCCAGGTTCTCTGCAGGTTCTTTTTCCGGTCTCTTTTCCGGCATTTGCACCACATGTCCAGCCCACTGTAATCTGCCGTAGTTTATCATCCTGCCCATGTCTGCATTTTTGTACACTTGTATTGAACGCAGTATTCATAGCCACACAGGGCGACTGGACGAATCAACGATGTGTACAGATCTAGTTTTGTCAGTGCCTGGAAGTTTTTAAAGAATTCCTATGGGAATTTCAGGAAACATTGTCAAAGAGCTTGCTAAGGAACCCTTAGAGGAATTAAAAAAATCCGGGGAAATTCCTAGAAGAGTCTTCCGAAGGAATTCGTAAATAAATTTTCGAAGAAATTCCTAAGAAAATTTCCAAAGCTGAAGGATATTTCCGAAGTAATCCGTAAATGAATTCCTGAAGAGATTTTTTGGAGGAATTCTGAAACAATTTTCGAGGGATTTCTTAAAACATTTTCCGTAGATATTTCAAAAGGAACTGGCGAAGGATTTTCAGAAGGTAAATCCGAATTTTTGAACGAAGTCTTGACGGACGAAATGAATTTTTGAAGAAATCTAAGACTGTCGGAAGTTTCTTCAGCAGTTACTTTGAAAAATCCTTCAGGAATTTCTTCAGATATTCCTTCAGGAAATTGTTCAGGAATTCTTAAGGAAATTTTGTCCTAGAACTTCGGAAGGAACTCCAAAAAAGTTCTTGGTAGACTTTCTGAAGGAATTTTCGATTTTCCCAAAGTTTCCTAAACAAATTTCTGAAGAAATACATGGAGGAAATTCCGAACCAATTCCTGAGAGAACCTCCGTGGAATACGTGAAAAAAAAATCCGAAGGACTTTCTGGAATTCGTTTCCGGAGGAGTTTTTGTACAACTGCTTCAGAAATTACTTCCAGGATTCTTCTGAAATTCCTTTAAGATTTCTTTTGGGAAGTCTTTTAGAAATACCTTCAAAATTGTTGAAGCAGTTCCAAAGGGATTTTTTTTTCAAAAATCCACTGAGGCTCTCTTTTAAAAATGCCGTCGCTAATTAAATTGAGAAATTTCTGCACAAACTCTGTAGGAATTTCTGCAATTTTTCATTTGAGAACTCCTCAAGATTTTTTTCCTTAAATAATCTTTAAAAAAAATCCGCCAAGAATTCCTTCGGATATTTCTTCAGGGATTTTTTTCAAAGTTTCTTCAAAAAGCCTCCGAGATTCTTTGGTAGATTTCATATGAAATTCTTTTGAAATTTCTCGCAAGAAATACTTCGAAAAGTAAGATAATGTAATAGTTTCCAATGGAGTTTCGTTTATAATTGAATTTTGTAAAGAATGAAACAAACAGAAATATAATCAACAAACAATAAAAATTTCAGAAGGTATTACTGAAAGAATTTTGAAAAGAACCCATCAATTCAAGCTGTTATTGGTCGACGGTACAGCAGCAGTGCCTTTCTCTGCTTTGTTCTCTCCGAGGCAGCCAAGTTGGTTGCGACGAGACGGACGCAATGAGAAAACAGAACTGTGCAATAAAAATCCTATTCGACTAAATGCTGATGTCATATTAGAAATTTGGAGACAGTACTCGTCGATAGCAAATCCTTCCGCACGCGATGGCATATGAGCAAGTCAAACCACCTTCCTTTTGCCAGTGGAGATATATCAGCTTCCACACTGATATTCTTCCCTCCCCCTTCATACGGGAGCTTGGCAGAAGGAAGGTCGTGTGATATGTGCCATCACAAATATTGCCCTCCGCTCGCTTTCAAATCGACTTCTATAAAAACATTCTTCATGCCTGCCGTATCCTAACGGAACTATCAATTCTATACTTTCGCCTCTAATGCTATCATGAACATGTACGTCCAAGTTTGGAAGATGATATTAGCATTTCCATATCATTGTAAACCCATGAAAGCTTTTTGGAAGGAAGCTCTGGAAACATTGCCGGAGAATGTTCTAAAGGAATTGCTGAAAAAAGTTCTGAAGAAATTCCTTATTTATTTAAGGAACTCATTGCCGAAGAATTCCCTAAGCTGGAATTTTCGAAGGACTTCTCAAGGAAATTTTCTAAGATACTCCTAATGGAATTTCTTGATGAATTCCTGGAGAAATTTCTGAAAGAATTGCTAAAGAAACTTCTGAAGGATTTTCTTAAGGAGTCTCCTAAGGAATTCCTAGAATTTTTTTCGTAAGAATACCTGAAACATTTTTTTCGTATGCATGAGGAATTTCCGAAAGAAATTCGTGAAGGATTTTCTGAAGAAATCCGTAAAGTAAATTCTGAAGGTATTTTCGGAGAAATTTTGTTAGAAATTTCCAAGAAAATTCTCAATTTTTTCCAAGGTTTTTTTTAGATAAACTTTCCGGAGAAATATCTCGAGGATTTTACAAGAAAATGTACCTAGTAGTCAGAGCTAATTCTGAATTAATAAACAAAATAGTTGTTATGTCTATTCATGATCAGTTATGGTGATTTTATTATTTGATATTTATGGGATGACAGATAATCATAGATAAAATTGGAAGAGTCCCATGCACCGCATCTCTTCGTGCACCTTGTACTCTAGTACACGGCATACAAAAAACAAGGCAGGCTCATCCATCACGTAGGTAAACATTCAGTTTGAATGTAAACATGTGACGTCACTGCTATCTTCGCACAAGCTGGACCGAGACGATGCTCTACGGTCGCAGCAGAGCAATTCCAAGCAACAGCATCAAAATTTAAGAAAATTTTTAATTCATGATTTTCTATTGAGTTGAAACTTTGCACAGTTTTTCAATTTCATCTAAATCGTCATTTTTCGATATCAAATCTTCATATTGAGTCACGACTAACTTTTCAAAAGGGTGTATGTGAAAATGGTTCAAAAATATTTAAAAAGCTGCACAGCAAAAACGGAATGTTCGATTGTTATGATTTTTTCAGCAAAGTTAGACAACTAAATGGTGATTCTTAAGAAAATGTGCACAGTAAAAAAAAATTTTTTTTTGCCTTTAAAAATATCATTTTTGTCACAAAAACTCAAATATCTCAAAACCCTATCTTTTTTCGAACGTAATTTTTTTAAACGGTCCATTATATTAGCTATCTACCATAAAAATTTGGTGATGGTAAACTAATAAACAAAAAAGTTATGACATTTCAAACATTTCACAATTTTCACATATAGTAAACAAAAAAATTTCCGTGTATTTTTTTTCAAGAATCGCAGTTTGATGCTGATTTTATTGTTAAGGGCCTTGCGTGAATTAAACAAGTTGTTTGTATGATATTCCATATTTATGTATTCATCGATATTATGTATATTATATGTATAAATATTATATGTATAAATAAAAAAAATGAATTAATATTATCCTAAGTATTAAATTAAATGTGGCAGTTACACAATGTTGTTATAGAAACTCTAAGAGTTTTGGGTTTGAATTTTGGTATGGGTTATGATATCATGAAAACAGTTTATTAATACTTATTTTTTATTTATTTTTATTCAAATTTTTAAAATATCGAACACTTTTGAATTATATCAGCACAGTTTGAGTATAGTTTTGCTTTTAATTTTATTTTCCGACAATGGAATGAAACAGTGAAATTTTTGGGTTCCTTGGATCGTTTTCGCATTATTAAATTGCTCGCTGAGCTCTGAAGCCTTTATTTCGTACTCTTCAGTAGTAGTAAAACAAAATGATAATTTGGTTAAATCTTTTCTTTTCTACGATTTGCCCAATCAAAAGTTCTTTCGCAGTTTTAATTGGATGCTCACGTTCTTTGGCTAAACTTGCTCTTGTGGCCATGCGCTTTATTGTTCCTCCAATAGCATCACAAGGACCTTTGCCATGTGATGTAGCAAAAAAATGCCATTCTGCATCAATTCCGTACATTGATTTAAATTGACATAGGCTCGAAAAATTCTTACGATTTTTGTACTGCGACGCTGCTCCATCAGACATGAAATATACCTTTTTGACTTCTTTATGCTTATCAACGCGTAAAAAGTTTTTTTCAATGAACAAGTTTACGGATACTGAATCGTGTCTTAAATCTTCGGAAATTATAATAAAACTTAAGTGTTCAATTTGCGTACTTCCATTAAAATAAATAACGAATGGATGAATTGTAGCTTGTTGTACGTTCCAGTGATGGGACTGCACTTCATCTTGCAATACAAAGCTGTAATTTTCAGAAAAATCACAAATGACTAAAAATTCACCATTTTGTAAATGTATTTTTCGTATTTTTAAAAGCTGGATTGTTCTGTTTTAATGAAATCGTGAGGATTGAACTTTCTAATTTCAAGCAAAAATATGACACAAACTCATCTACAGGTTTTACAATAGTTTCTATGTCACACCTATCCGTGGTCACCCATTGCTCAAATGATAACTGATCAATATATTTTTCTTCAAACTCAGCGAATAAAGTATTTTCCAATGATGAAGAATCTGGACAATCCGAACAAGATCGTAGACAGCAATTTGATGTTGTATTTTCACACAAAAGACTACCAGTTAACATTTTAATATCCTTTGTTAAATTGATTCTTTTCAAACTATGTAAAATAAGATTAATATTCTCATGGGTTGTGCACACACACATTATGTGTTCCTGAATTGGAAAGAAACTTACATTGCCTTGGCCGAAGGCTTGCAAATGAGGAAAAACCTATTTTAATATTATCGTGAATTTCCTTGAAGCGTGTGTACGCTTCTTTCAAAGTCGTCATCATTAATCGTTTTTGATTGCTTGACGCTTTCCATCTTTTTTACTGATACATAATCTTTTGACCAGGCATAGCTCGACTTACTTCATCATCTTCAAAATATTGAACTACTATTTCTTTTGTCTCATCTGTTAATGCAGTACTAGACCTAGTATTTTTGGTTGAAAGACAGTTATTCTTCAATTGTTTTGCCTCTTTTACTGTATTTCTATTGGTTTTGAACTCATCAATGGCATCCTGAATAGACCACGAACTTGGCAGCATCGACAAAATCAATAATTTTTCTTTCCTTGTCGTGGCTGCATTCGAGAACCTTTCCTTCATATTTATAATTACCTCATCGTAGTCTGTATTTTCCACATCATCAGGTCCTAATTTGAAGAGGTTTCTTCGTACAGCTTCGTTTATTTCACGGTATTTTTCTCCGGGTAATAAACGTAGTCCATCTTACTCCATTTAATAGGAGTCACTTTTACCCCAGCTATGCCCTCGTTAAAGCGTTCGATGTTGCCCTTTGGATCCACTCATCTTCCGATTGATTTGTTGAAACAGATTTCGCTGATGGTACGGTGGCAAGGCTCTCAGCACTTAATACTTCTGGTAATTCCTCAGTTGTTGTCGATACATCTGGCAATTCCTCAGTTGCTGTCGTTTTCGAACTTCCTGCGCTCTGCTCAACCGATGATATACAGATTGCTCTTTTGTCAACGTTTAGACGGCAGGACGTGCAAATGCGTAAATTTGTATTCAATGTGGACATTGGAGCATAACCAATCGCTTTCAGTTTATCTATGGTGCTTTCGGTGAGATTTCGTAACTCTTTTGAACACTTTTTCCATCAAACGGCCTACAACAGTTGAGAAAGCGGCTACTCATGTTGTTCGTAATATTTCAATAAACAAAATCACTTTTAAGTTTTTACTGACTAGTTTGGTGTCATTTGCTTGACTGAAGAAAAAATTACTATAAGATCTTTAACAACCTTAGTAGTAGTAATTTTTTGCTTTTTCGTGAGCATTGTCATGGTATGTACCTATCATGCATTTGTTGTTGTTGAAGATACCCGTTTCCTCCCGATCATAAAGTCTATTCTCTAAGAGGTATATTTTTGCAGGTAAACTATAGACGTACACGTGTATATAAATCTTTGATTTTGCAGCTTTTGTCTTAAAAATAACATTTCTGATATGTTTCTATCAACGTTATTATCAACAGGTTTCAACACTATTAAAAGAATTTTTCGCCAGTCACGTGCAATGAAAATTATGACACTATCAATACTTTTGATCACAACACTGGATCGTGTCTAAGTTTCTTATAGATGCTATGAATAATTAAATCAAAATATCATGAAAACAACTTGTTTAAATCACGTCCCTTAACAATAAAATCTGCATCAAACTGCAATTCTCGAAATAACTTACACAGAAAAAATTTTTTTACTAAATGTGAAAATTGTGAAATGTTTGAAATGTCATAACTTTTTGTTTATTAGTTTACCATCACCAAATTTTATGGTAGATAGCTAATATAATGGACCGTTTTCCCTAAAAAATTACGTTCGAAAAAGATAGGGTTTTGAGATATTTGAGTTTTTGTGACAAAAATGATATTTTTAAAGGCAAAAAAATTTTTTTTTACTGTGCACATTTTCTTAAGAATCACCATTTAGTTGTCTAACTTTGCTGAAAAATCATAACAATCGAACATTCCGTTTTTGCTGTGCAGCTTTTAAATATTTTTGAACCATTTTCACATACACCCTTTTGAAAAGTTAGTCGTGACTCAATATGAAGATTTGATATCGAAAAATGACGATTTAGATGAAATTGAAAAACTGTGCAGAGTTTCAAATATTTTCGAAATGGTCGCTCAGGATCGACTGACATGCCCCCGTGGAATGCCTCAGCATGCTTACTTTTGTACTCCAACATGTGCCGATAAATAATGCGTAACATTCGAAGTGTCGTTTTTCTAACGAGCCTACCTTGTTTTCTGTATACCGTGCTCTAGTACTTTTGTTTCGGGCTGGGTTCAAACATCGCAATCGAAGGAAGTTGGATTATTGGTAAATTGCTAGGTTACGTAACTGGATTCTGTTTGGTGAAAAATAGAACTTCAGTTTGTTGACGACTTTTCGAACGGAATGTCGCACTGCTATTCAATGGCGGTTTACTCCAGCCAATTTCGGCTGGAATACGACAGGAAATATACCAAGAGGTTTTGTCAGTCAAATTCAAAAATTGATTTCGAAATAAGAATTGGTTACACTGGACAAAAAAACTTAATTGCACCACGTATTATTGCTTTACATATACGTATTTCGTCCCCAACCAGGCCATCTTCAGTGTCTCGTACTAGACTCAAGTTAATTGATTTTTTAATGCCATTAGCTATCGGCTTGGCAAAATTATGAACAACGGCAAGCCGACCCAAAATCGTCAGCGGCGGTGCAACGGCGCACATGTTTAGTCCTGCATAATAGGAGAAAATGCGCGTTGTGAACTGCCCAAAAAATCCGATACATATCTCGATTTTACATTTTATAGATTTTCATAATTTTACTCGTGACTTTCCTATTCGAAACTATAATATAATGTTGTTGAAGGAATAACAAAACACATTCAGTAGTTTTCAAGTTATTCGTATATACAAACACAATACATCATCTGTGCCAAATTACTGTTATTTTATTTTTATGAAAATAGAAGAATGTAGGGCGTAGATGACAAATATTGCAGCTTGCAGTATTCCCGATGTTCAGTTATATTCGGTGTTTTAATGTCATTTGATTTATTACACAGACATTTTCCATGAATGCCTAGTTTTTGTTTTATGACTTTTCGACCTATGTTTTTCTCCAAGAGTATATTATCCTGAATATAAAACTACGAACGTATTTCTCTACATAATACTAAAACACAATGCCAAACATCAGATAGAACTTCATTGTGGACATTAAATTTATATTG
Source organism: Armigeres subalbatus (assembly GCF_024139115.2). NCBI lineage: Eukaryota > Metazoa > Arthropoda > Insecta > Diptera > Culicidae > Armigeres > Armigeres subalbatus. Next base: position 5,906,261 of record NC_085141.1, on the reverse strand, counting down.
GTAAGGTTAACACTTAATTGATAATTTCGTGTATATTCTCAATTGATTTCAAAATTTGAAACTCGCCTAGTTCTCATACCTGAAAAGTTATCAAATCATAATTCCAATCAATATCGTATGATAATGACTAAGCACAACCCTACACTCTATAACATACCTTTTTGACTAAGATTCTTGATCATCAGAAATGAAAAACGAATAATTATTATTTTTGTGTTCGGAATATTAGTCATGTTCGTTATTCGAGTCAAAACGATACTTTAAATTGCATCTAATTCGACTTATTACCGTTTGTAACTATCTAAGATGGACAAATTGTCTCAAATTCTACACCCCATGTTAATAATTTATAGAAAACAAACATCAACTTTCGTTATTATTCGAATCCAGGGATGAGCATCAATCTATTATCATTCGGAAATAGCAATGCAATAATTCTATAAAATCTCTTTATTAAAACGAGTGTCCAGTGCGGAAGCAATTGTAGCTTAAACGTTTCTGGGAAGCGCCGGCGAACAGACATCTTGGAGAAAGCTGGACATTGGAACAGGAAGTGACTTTACGGACAAGCTATTAAGCTCGGAGCGTAGGATTTGGATTCAGTCGTGGTGAAATTGGATACTTCCTTGAGGCACTTCTTCGCAGCTAGTGTGGAAGCGGCCACCTAGACTTGGCCGGGATGATTGGAGCGCAGTTGCAGATCTGACAATACAGACTTTAACATTCGGACCCGTTGATATAAGAAATCGACCACCCCTTCGATAATGTCCTCACATACATTTTTTTTTTTTTTTTCCAAGTTCGTTTATTTGGTAGGCTCAGGCGTGTATAACACTTTACGGAGCCATGGTTCTTTATGATATATACAATCAATATCATTTAATTTTTCAGTTAGTAAGAGAGGGGTAGAAGCCAGCGTACTCGTGGTGACTCGAGGTTAGTTTACAATGTTTAAGGATGGACGGGGCTAAGGATTTGGGATCAGGGAATTTCAGCTTCTCATCCGGGTATTTGGCGTCAGGGACGATGTGGCGTGTCGTCGTGCTCGAGGAATGGTTTGACTGGGAGCATCTTCCGGATGGCAAGAGCTATGGTGCTCTACGGAACAGAAAGCAGGGACTAATCACAAATAAAAAACTTTGGAGAAAGAAAAAAAACAAACTATTAGATTTTGATATCAGAAGCACAAAGAAAACTATAAATGGCCTGCATATAGACCACATCACGATCTCCCAAAACATCTCGAACTTCCCTGAAGGGTTGTTTACCTCGGGCCACTAGGGTATCCAATAATTGCTCTCTGGAGGCGTCGTTTTCCGAGCAGGACCAAACTACGTGATCGATGTCATCATAACCGGCTCCGCACCTACATAAGTTGCTATCGACAAGGTTTATTCTGTACAGATGTGCGTTTAGTGAATAGTGATTAGACATAAGTCTCGACATCACGCGAATGAAGCCTCGACTTAAGTCCTCACCTCTGAACCACGCTCGCCCAGAAACTTTTGGAACTATAGAAAATAGCCACCGTCCAAGTTCGTTGTGTGTCCAATTTCTTTGCCAACTTTGAAGAGTACTCTGACGGACTAATGGAAAAAACTCGTTGCTCGAGAATTGTCTATCATAAACCTCACCTTCCTGTGCGCCCACCTTTGCCAGCGAGTCTGCCTTCTCATTGCCGTAGATTGAGCAGTGAGAAGGGACCCAAACAAAGGTAATCTTGAATGATCTTTCGACCAAAACACGCATCTGCTCTCTTATGTTTGTAAGAAAGTAAGATGCGTGCTTAACAGGTTTCATCGACCGGAGTGCCTCGATAGAACTAAGACTATCCGAGAAGATGAAATAATGGTCTACGGGCTGATTTGAAATTATCCCCAAAGCGAAGTTAATTGCTGCCAGCTCAGCAACATAAACCGAACACGGTTCCTGAAGTTTCCGGAAGGTGGTTGAAGTTACATTGAAAACACCGAAGCCAGTGGATCCGTTAATGCGAGAACCATCAGTGAAGTATCTGTTGTTGCAATTGACATGTTCATATTTTTCAGAAAAAAGTGAGGGAATAGATATTTGTCGAAGATGATCTGGTATTCCTTGAATAGCATGTTTCATGGACAGATCGTATACAATTGAGGAACTGTCTTTGGTGAAGTGAACTCGAGGGGGATTATAACACGGAAGACAAAGATCTGATGATATGTAGTTGAGATAAACTCTCAGGAATCTTGAACGACAAGTTAGTTCAAGCATATTATCGAAGTTGTCTAGAACAAGTGTGTTACTTGTTCCACATTTGATGAGTATTCTAAGTGAGAGCTCCCAGTAACGGTGCTTTAAAGGAGTGACTCCAGCAAGCACCTCCAGGCTCATGTTATGCGTTGAATGCATGCAGCCAAGGGCAATACGCAAACAACGATACTGAATTCGTTCCAATTTGATCAGGTGGCAATCAGCTGCTGAGAGGAAGCAGAAGGAGCCATACTCTAAAACAGAGAGAATAGTCGTTCTATAGAGTTTGATGAGGTCTTCCGGGTGAGCACCCCACCATGTTCCGGAGATAGAACGCAGAAAATGGATCCTTTTCCGGCATTTTTGTATCAAATACTCAATGTGGAGTTTCCAGGTACATTTGGAATCAAATACGACCCCAAGGTATTTAGAAGATAAAGATTGGTTGATGTCATCATTCAACAGCTTGAGTTTCAGTTGAGCAGGATACCGCTTCTTAGTAAACACAACCAATTGAGTTTTTTGCGGTGAAAACTCGATCCCTAAATGTCTGGCCCAAACAGTCAGATTATCCAGGGTACTTTGCAATGGTCCTTGCAAGGCAGCTGCACATGGACCTCTTAGAGAGACCACGGCATCGTCTGCAAGTTGTCTGAGCGTGCATTGTCCTTCCAAACAATTGTCAATATCTTTAACATAGAAATTATAAAGCAAGGGACTTAAACACGAACCTTGGGGAAGGCCCATGTAGCTATTTCTGGAAGTTGTCAGAGTGCCGAGTGTGAAGTTCATTTGTTTTTCTGACAACAAATTGTACAAGAAATTATTTAAAAATACGGGTAGTCCATTACTGTGCAGATTGTCTGACAGTACTTCAATGGAAACTGAATCAAAAGCGCCCTTAATATCCAAGAATACTGAAGCCAATTGCTCCTTGTGCGCAAAGGCCAGTTGTATATCTGAAGAGAGCAACGAAAGACAATCGTTTGTTCCTTTACCTTTACGAAATCCAAACTGAGTATTTGACAGTAATGCATTTTGCTCGACCCAATGGTCGATTCTTGAGAGGATCATTTTCTCCAATAATTTTCTCATGCATGATAGCATGGCAATCGGTCGGTATGAATTGTGATTAGACGCTGGTTTCCCAGGCTTTTGAATAGCTATTACTTTGACCTGTCGCCATTCAGGTGGCACAATGTTGTACTCCATGAAACAGTTGTACAGGTCAAGTAATCGTCTTTTTGCGATATCTGGGAGGTTTTTCAGAAGATTGAATTTGATGTTATCGCATCCCGGAGCAGAGTTATTCGATGAAAGAAGAGACATAGAAAGTTCCAGCATTGAGAATGGTCCACCCAAAGAACCGGGATCATTGACTGATTCTCGAAATAGCGGTTCTGCTGGTACGGAATCTGGACAGACCTTTTTTGCGAAGTTGAATATCCATCGATTGGAGTATTCTTCACTCTCGTTGGTGGAAGTGCGGTTCCGCATGTTGCGGGCCGTTTTCCAAAGTGTTGTCATTGAGGTTTCTCGAGATAGTCCCTCGACAAAACGTCGCCAGTAGCTACGTTTTTTAGCCTTGAGAAGATTTTTGAGCTTTCTTTCAAGCCTCAAATACTCTTCGAAAAGCTCAGACCTTCCGTATTTACGGAAAGCCTTGAAGGCATCAGATTTCTCAGAATACAACTTAGTACATTCATCATCCCATCCAGGAGTGGCTGGTCTTCTTATGACAGATGTACTTGGAACGCGTCGTTTCTGGGCTTCTAGTGCGCTTTTTTTAATTAATTCGGTAAGGAATCGATATTCATCCAGCGGTGGAAGAACATCAGTTGATTCAATACCAATATTTACCGCCGATGCAAATTTTTGCCAGTCAATGTGCTTCGTAAGGTCGAAAGGAACATTAACTGGCTCAGATTGTTGATAGCTACTTTTAATTGAAGTAACTATCGGCATATGGTCACTACCGTGGGGATCTTGGATAACCTTCCACGTGCAATCTAACGATAGTGAATTTGAACATAAAGACAGATCAATACGGCTTTGTTGACCATTTGGTCCTATTCGAGTTACTTCACCAGTGTTCAAAATATTCAAATTGAAATCGTCACACAAATCATAAAAAATAGGCGCTCTATAATCGTCATACGTTTCGCCCCATCCAATACCATGTGCGTTCATATCTCCCAATATCAACACTGGGGATGATAAAAGGGAGACTGCGCTCCAAAGATGTCGACGATTAAGAGAGGCATTTGGAGGAATGTACACTGAAGCTATGCAAAGATCTTTATTCTTCACATTTACTTGGCATGCGACGATTTCTAAGCCGGGAACAGTCGGAATGGGAATTCTGTAGAAGGAGTAGCATTTTTTGATCCCCAAAAGAACGCCACCATAATGATCATTCCGATCTTGGCGAATAATGTTAAAATCGTGGAAGTTGATTTCATCTTCAGAAGAAAGCCATGTTTCACAAAGTGCAAATATGTCGCAATCGGAATTGCGAATCAAAAACTTGAACACGTCTAATTTATTTTTCAGACTATGACAGTTCCACTGCAGCACAGTGATTGTATCTTGGGTATTGGCCGTATTATCCATCGAAAGATACAATTCCTGCAAGAAGGGGCCATGAAACAGTCAATTGCTTCAGATAACTTTCCACTGTTGGTATAAAGAGGTCAATGATTGGCCTCAATGAATTCGGAATATTGAATAAATTCAAAAAACGGTCCACAAGGTCCTTAAAGGAGATCAATCCTCGCTTGGACGGAGTACTTTGGGAAGAACGAATTGTAGTTTTTCTTTCATTGATTCTCCTAGCCGGATGTTTCTTGGAAACATCGGTTTTGGGCAATGGCGGGAATGTCTTGCTGCAAGATGGATCCAAAGGAGCAGTGAAGACAGGTTGCTTCAGGATTTTAAATAATCCCCATTGCCTTCAAATTTGGGCAAGCTTTTATGGATGACTTTTGATTTCTTACGGCGCGATCCCGGGAAGACGGTTGCTTCCTCTTTTCGGGCACGTGTACCTCCGTAGAATCATCCATATCAGCTGCGTCAGAGTCCAATTCGTCAATGCATATGGAATCATAATAATCACTTACTTGAACGGTAGCTGAAATAGCAGCCTTTGCAGTGGTATCGGCGGATGTGTCTTGCGCTTTAACCATTTCCGCATAAGTCTGCTTGGAGCGCTGTACCAACGAGCGCTTCACTTTTAGGTGCGCTTTCTGTACACCGGGCAATCTTGCAAACCATGGGCAGGAGCCATACCGCAATAAGCACATTTTGTGGCTTGTTGCTGGCAGGATTCCTCCCGATGTCTTTCGAAACATTTACCACAACGTGGTTTGTTGTCACAAAACTCGGCAGTGTGACCAAGTTGTTTGCAATTGGTACAATTAAATACCCTTGGTACAAAAAGACGCACCGGAAACAACATGTTCTCTAAATCGACATATTTTGGGAGAATCGAACCGGCAAACGTCACCCGAAGCGAGCCTGACTTAGAATATACTTTTTTGCCATCTACCATGGTTGCTGAATGCAATTCCTTGCAATCCAGAATATCCACGGTAGACTCCATTGCGTTCTTTAAGCGGCCTTTTCCCGCAAGTACATCCTTGCAAGTCAGGCTCGCTGCGTTGATCACACCTTCGATTTCGACCTCCCGCGAGGGGACATAAACTAAATATTCTACATTGTAGGCCTTGTCTTTAGCAATTTCGTTCGCCACCTGATATGTAGGTGCGGTGATTCGTAGCTTGTTCCTGTTGATCTGACTGAAATCAAGCTTCGTAAAACGACGCGTCAAATCTCGCTTAATGCCGAGAAAGTCTAGACTTTTTACTTTCTGCCGAAAGTAAACAACCCAAGGCCCAGTCGAAGCCGCATGGTACAATCGTGTGCGGACATCTTTTGGAGGACTATCGCCCCCCATAGTCTCTGCCTCCATTCTCACCTCGCAAGGTGGAAGGACAATTAATTCTTATGCTAACTTAGAACTAATAGCAAATTAGAAAAAAAATGTAAAAAAAAAACTAAATTAATTTATTATAATCAATCCCACTCTGTATCAGAGATATGGGAGAACAATAAAACAATGCCTTCCACTTATCTGCGCTGCTGCTGTAGGTAGCAGCAGAAACAATAGCCTGCTTCACTGGCGTCGCCAGAAGCAGCTACTTCACTCGCCGACAGTGATCGCCTTGGATCCGTAGGTAGGCACCACACAATAAACTCGCACTACCGCACAAAACCCGCGATGAGACACAGCACACACGTCTGGCTCGTTCGAACTATCGGCACGGAATGACTCACATATATTTGATAGACGGCATTTAGATCATGCAGCTATTTCGGCGTCTCCTTCTTGAGTGGTGTGAGATTGAACAAAGCTCGGAACAGCTGACACCTTAGCAACCGTTTATTGTCGTAGCGTTTTAGCAGAGCGTCCCATGTCGACGCATAATTGTCCGCTCCAATGTCGACTTGAATGGCTTGTGACCCTCGAGGGACTGGAGGAGATATTGTAGCTTCGCTACGGTAGGAATATCCGCATTGGAATGGAATGTATCGCGGAAGGAAAGTCATCGAGACAAATGTCCATCGTATCTGGATAGGTCGATCTTGGGCAACCGGAATAAAATAAGAATAAAATAAGGAATAAAATGAGAAGAATAAAACTTCTCAATTTCCGCCTGGATCTCTTAGAACTCCATGGAGACACGATCCAAGGACTCAAGACGGATCGGAATCTGGTACGCGTCCTGCTCATCGTTGTACTTTTTGAAAAACCCTTTCACGGATTCGTGAACCACCATCAATTATGTCGACTGTACATATCACAAAGAAACGTGGTTCCGTGAAGTGTTATACACGCCGGAGCCTACCAAATAAACGAACTTGAAAAAAAAATGCAAGGCTCACCAAGTAAACAGTTTTGTTTGGACTAGAAAGCTATTCTTACTGTATGTACATTAGACCTCTTCATGTTTTCAAAAAGTATAGAAAATTCAACCGGTCAGCCCAGAATCACCATTCTTATGCTAAAATAAGCCTCTTATCAGCTTATTCGGATAACATTTCGAGATGGCTCAAGTCGAATCAGTGATTTTGGGCTATATTCAATTTTGAAAAAAAAAAATCTAACAAGAGATATAAATGCCAAAATCATCCCAACAATCTCTCGAATTCTCGAATTTATTACAAAATAATTGCTTATTTATTAAATTAGTATTCCTCTTTTTCCCTGAAAATTTTAGTAATATAATTGCCAATGTGGAACTTACCGTTAAATTCTAAAAAATAAGAAGCTGAACATTTGTCATAAATTTGCACGTTAGGATTTCTTCAAACCAATGTAAAATGTAAATGTAAACGTAATCGAACCAGTCTATTTTGCGCATATTTATCGATCATTTCGAATCCAGCTTCATTCCATGGCCATGTTTTTTTCCCAGTATTTTTTTATTTAAGTGATTTATCCTAGTAGATTATTGAACTGGAATCAATTCAATGAATCAAATACAAGGATGCTTGAAGGCTCATAGTTCAATTTGTATTTGATTAGAAATACTCTTTATATGTTGTTGTTGTCTGTTTTGTTAACACTTTTTGCTAGTTATTTAATTAAATTTCTTCTATCATGTGATATATTTTTATGGAAAGTTCTACTACATCCTACCCTTATAATGTGCTTTTACTACGGTAGACTAATTTTTTTGCTGACACAACTGAAAATGGTACGTTTACCGCATGCCTTCACATACTCCATCGCAATCACAGCAACCAGTGAGCTGTCACAATCCATAACCATGATCCAGTCAGTTATGCAAAAATTCTCAGATTACGTCCAAGTATGAATCTTCACAGCCTGCTTTGTTCCGCACCGTTTCCATAATTGCGTAACGCGATACCCCCGGATTGCTCACCAGTAAGAACTCTTTTTTACACACCTAGCTTTATGGTTCGTCGTCGGTCGTTTGTGGCACTTATTTTTTTTTTAACGTCCATTGTTTGTTGATCATCGCCAGGGAATAAATCTTCCCGGTGTGCCACACGCTCCGATCGTTTGCGCCCGCACGTTTCTGGTCCGTTTTTTGTTTACCTCCTTTCTTTTACTACTCTTCTGCTGCGGGGTTGACAGCTCTTCTCGGATGACAAAAACACGTGTTCCTTGATTTTTCGTTTCTTTTTCGGGTGGATTTTTTTTTTAAACCAAGCAATCACATGGGTCCGCCACATGCCTACTCCTTTCGTCTTGGTTCTTTATTGTGTGCGGCCCAGACAACCGGATCAAGTGCGAAGCCAGCTTTGTACGTTATCCTGATTTATGGCAATGCTCTCTCCTGGCGCTGGAGCGAAGCACTTTCAGTCTGTGCTTTGTCTCTATCCGGCTGGATTATGGCACACATGAGATTCCTTCTGGGATTTTGGTCCTTCCTAGCGTAATGTGAGTGCCTGCTAGTAAAACCACTGCCACCATGGATGCTTCAGCGAGCTGTAAAGTGCTGAACGCGAGGTAAAAGTAGTCTTCTTTGTGCTATGTGGCGTTTTTTTCTTGCTCCAGTAATTTGAGCCAACCGATCGCGAAGGCGGTAAAATGACAAGGAAATCTGATTTGGTTTTTTTGTGCGCTCGCGTATCGATTTCTGGAATGTCTTCACAAGTTCACATTTCATGGCAATGTACTGCAATGAAGCGGGCAATGGTTATAACGCACCTGTCGAGTGAACAGACATTTTCTGCTTTCAGTAGTTTTATACACATTTGTTGCAAATTTTTAAATTAGGTACAGGGCTAAGTGTTTAAGATCGTAGCTAGATACAGTTTTGATTCAAATTCCAAATAGGTACTGACTTTTAAGTGTCATATGACCAAATCAATCAATGGCTTTGCAAATGAATTCTTGACCCTGGGTGTCGGGCCTGTCATGTTGAAATGGCCGTCATGTTCGGAATATCGAGAACACTGAAGGGTCGCTTTATTCCTCGAAACCATTGGAATTAGTTGAAAGTTGGAATTGCCTCACCCACCATGGGAAACCAAAACCTAAATAACAGCGGTCAACTTTTTCAATTTCATAGTTCGGATTGGTTCGAAAATTTACACAACACACTTCATCAAAATTAACACTTCCAGTAAGCGTTTGGAAATTCAAAACTCAATCAAATAATTTCAATTCCACCCTAAAAGAAATGGGACGCTTTTTCACCGGGTATAGAATTCCAAAAGCATACAGTTCAACAATTTAATTATAAAACCCTCCCCCCACCTCTGGAGAGGGAGCCCTCCGCGGTTCGTTCGCCTGGTCGTCGTCTCGCGGATCTCCATTCGGTTTCCATTCTTCTGGCTGATGTGGTGACCAATTTAATTGAATTCTCCGACCGCTGGGATCCGCTCCGGATGGTTCGGGTCCGGTCGTTCGTTCTGCCCCCGGCAAATCCCACTGCTACTGGGGCTGGGGCGTATTTGCAAATTCTTTTTCTCTCGACCACTTGGATGCCCATTAGCGTTTATTCTGGGAATTACATCAATCTGATAGAGACAGCCTGCGCGTTTGGTGGACGCATTAAAATCAGGCGGATGGTTTTGTTCTGGCACGTATATTTCGATTCTTTTGAAATTACTTTGATGTGTGATGTGCAGATAATAATTTTTTTAGAAAAGCACAAGGAAAAGGTCATAAATAGCATTGCCTTTTCCCTGAATTTCCGTCAAGATGTTTTATTTCATTTATTTCAAATTTTAAGTATTTTTGCCTTTCTCGTATACTAAGTATACGTAAAGGCTATATGTTCACTCCAAAAACAAACTTTTTATAGAAGGCTCGGAGACCCATAGTGTTATATACCAATCGACTCAGCTCGACGAATTGAGGTGATGTCTGTGTGTGTGCGTGTGTGTGTGTGTGTGTATGTGTGTGTGTATGTGCGCACCAAAAGAGCAAAAAGTTTAGCTCACTTTTTTTGCACTTATCTTCAACCAATTTACTCGCAACAGGTTGCATTCGACGCAGTATACTGCCCCATTGTTTCCTATTGAAAATTGGCCGGATCGGACTATGGGCTTGGAAGTTATGGCCAAAATACTTTTTCTCATAAAAAAGCGCGTAAAAAAGTCTAGCTCACTTTTAATGCACTTACCCTGAACGGATTCCCTCACAAGAGGTTGCATTCGACGCAGTATCCTGTCCCATTGTTTCCTATTGAAAATTGGACGGATCGGACAATGGGCTTGGTAGTTATGGCCAAAATACTTTTTCTCATAAAAAAGCGCGTAAAAAAGTTTAGCTCATTTTTAATGCACTTACCCTAAACGGATTCCCTCACAACAGGCTGCATTCGACGCAGTATTCTGCCCCATTGTTTCCTATTAAAAATTGGACGGATCGGACAATGGGCTAGGTAATTATGTCCAAAATACTTTTTCTCAGAAAAAAGCGCGTAAAAAAATCTAGCTTACTTTTAACGCACTTACCCTGAACCGATTTCCTCGCAACAGGTTGCATTCGACGCAGAATCTTGTCTCATTATTTCCCATTGAATATTGGCCCGATCAGACGATTGGCTTAGAAGTAATGCCCAAAATACTATTTTTTACCGCACGAGAAAGGCATCATCACCGCTAGGTGGATTAATCTGGGTTTTTATAAATAATGTAAAAATGAAAATGTAAAATTATGTTTATGAATAAATAGTGCCCATCGGAAGCAAAGGAACAGATCATTGAAATAAATACCCAAAAGTCCTATTTAACAACACCGACAACCATTGACATCCAGCAACACAGGAAGAATTGGATGAACAGCTCGCCACTACCAAGAGTTGCTTTTTCAGGCCCGAAACAACACATACCTACGGCTCGTCAGGTTAGCAATGCCTTATGGCCCGTTTACATATGAGCTAGTTCTAGCGGACAATGCACTATCCGACAATACTAGCACGAAATTAGCATAATGTAAACGCTTATTAGCGAGGACAATTCCTGTTTACATTGCGCTAAAATCGCGCTAGTATTGTCGGATAGTGCATTGTCCGCTAGAACTAGCTCATATGTAAACGGGCCATTAAACATTAATACACTCACCAAAGATTTGATTCATCTGCGAAATGTCAGTACCAACGTACTGGTTATAAGACCTGTTGCAATCGCTTGTCAAAAGTTATCCAGGCCAGAATAGTGGAAAATATTTTTTTTCCAATGAGATCTCGCTCATTGGGACGGGAGCGGGCCATTTGGCATAAAGTCATTTGGCATAACGCCATTTGGCATAAGGCCATTTGGCATAAAGGCCACTTGGCATAACGGTCATTTGGCATAACGTACATTTGGCATAATTGTGAGGGTCTTTTGGCATAACGGACATTTGGCATAATTTTTCTTTCCGTTCGCTAACCGGACTAAGTGATACGGGAAACACCCCGGAATAGTAAATATAACACAACACCCGTCGATAACAATATTAAAAAGACATTGGAAAGAATGTATTTGTAATGCAATGAAAAAGTAGGCGCATGCCCGGATTAGAGCAGTGGTGGATGTAATCCTTTCTTTAGAAGAAGGCGTGTGGCTGGATTATGGCAATTAAGGATATGATACCTTCTTTAAAAGTAGGCGTGTGGCTATATTATGGCAATGAAGGATGTGATCCATTCATTAAAAGTAGGTGCTTTCTCAGATTATGGCAATGGAGGATATGATCTCTTCTTTAAAAGTAGGCGCTTACCCGGATTAAGGTCATGGTGGATGCGATCCCTTCTTTAAAAGTAGGCGCTTGCCCGGATTGAGGCAATGGTGGATGTGATCCCTTCTTTAAAAGTAGGCGCATGCCCGGATTAAGGCCATGGTGGATGCTATCCCTTCTTTAAAAGTAGGCGCTTGCATGGATTATGGCAATGGAGGATGTGATCCATTCTTTAAAAGTAGGCGCATGCCCGGATTATGGCCATGGTATTATGGCAATGAAGGATGTGATCCACTCTTTTAAAGTAGGTGCTTTCCCGGATTATGGCAATGAAGGATATGATCTATTCTTTAAAAGTAGGCGCTTGCATAGATTATGGCAATGGAGGATGTGATCCTTTCTTTAAAAGTAGGCGCTTGCCCGGATTATGACAATGGTGGATGCGGTTCCTTTTTTACAAGAAGGCGCTTGCCCAGATTGAGACAATGGTGGATGTGATCCCTTCTTTAAAAGTACTACTTAGGCGCATGCCCGGATTATGGCCATGGTATTGTGGCAATGAATAATGTGATCCATTCTTTGAAAGTAGGTGCTTTCCCGGATTATGGCAATGAAGGATATGATCTCTTCTTTAAAAGTAGGCGCTTGCCCGGATTAAGGTCATGGTGGATGTGATCCCTTCTTTAAAAGTAGGCGCTTGCATGGATTATGGCAATGGAGGAAGTGATCCCTTCTTTAAAAGTAGGCGCTTGCCCGGATTATGCTAATGGTGGATGTGATTCCTTCTTTAGAAGAAGACGCTTGCTCGGATTGAGACAATGGAGGATGTGAACCCTTCTTTATAAGTAGGCGCATGCCCGGATTAAGGTCATGGTGCATGCGATCCCTTTTTAAAAGTAGGCGCTTGCCCGGATTATGACAATGTTGGATGAGATTCCTTCTTTAAAAGAAGACGCTTGCCCTGATTGAGGCAATGGTGGATGTGAACCCTCCTTTAAAAGTAGGCGCATGCCCGGATTGAGGTCATGGTGGATGTGATCCCTTCTTTAAAAATAGGCGCTTGCACGGATTCTGACAATGGAGAATTTGTTCTTCAAAAGCAGGCGCTTGTCCGATTGAAGCAATGGTGGGTGTAATCCCTTCTTTAAAATTAGGAGTGCCCAGAGTTGTGGCAATGGTGGATGTGATCCCTTATTTAAAAGTAGGCCCTGCCCGGATTATGGCAATGTGGATGTGACTCCATCGTTATAAGTAGGCGCTTTCCGGGAATAAATCAATGGTAGATGTGATCTCTTCCCCTAGTAGAACAATTCAGATTGATTTGGTTGCAATAACTCATATGTGACTTGATTGGTTTTAGTAACTCGTCTACGACAAATGTGTTGCTTGAATTTTTAAAGTTAGGCGCTTGCCGGTGGATTTGATCCGGTCTTAATCAATCCGGAATGAAGCAATGGTGGATGTAGTCCCTACTTTAAAAGTAGGCATGTGGCCGGAATAAGTCAATGATGGATGGGATCCTTGCATCGGAAGTAATTCTGCCGTTTTGTTATTTCGTTCTTCCGGAAAATGTCTACCATCAATCTAAATGTATCAGAAAACGGCCTCGACCTACTTTATCTACGCTAAACAATATATGAAATATCCCTTTCGCTTTCACAGTTCGAAATTATGCCAAATGTCCGTTATGCCAAATGACCCACTCTTTCCTTGCAGTTCAAAATTATGCCAAATGTCCGTTATGCCAAATGACCATTATGCCAAATGGTCTTTATGCCAAATGATCTTATGCCAAATGGCGTTATGCCAAATGACTTTATGCCAAATGACCCAGACCCCATTGGGACTGTGCTAAGCCGTCCTGGAAAATCATCAATGCCATATACTACGTTTATCAAGCGCAACTCACTTCAACTCAGATAAATATACCTCGTGAAATAGGAATTATATTATATATTCTAAGGTGTTTCAACCATCTTTGCAGCGATAATGGACATTTTTCTTTCTTTGCTGATGTTTCATTTGGAAGAAACAGACATCTATTGCCAAATATAGAAAATATTTACATCTCATTTGTATACAAAATTTAAAATTGTTAATTTTTTTATCCTGTACATAATATTCTACAGTTTTTGTTGCTCATACAATTGATGATATGAAACAATGAATTCCTACTTCGAATTTGTGAGAGAAGGTTCCATAATAACATCTTGATAGCATAATCATATACTACTAGAATCAAGCGCAATCTCAACTTCAATTCATTTTACCCTAGCAGCACACATGTTCCACATCCCAAGCAGCACGCGCAACATTTTTCAAATAGGTGATTGTTCCTAATAAATTGCATTGAAGATATTGGTAATACATCGAGTCACATTAAAGCCACTTCCCAGTTTCAGAAAATCACAATGTTTCATTTCCATTTAAGTGGCGTCGCAATATTTTACCCATCTGACTTCTTGGGTGGTTTAAAATTCGATGTGTTTCATATCAGAAACAAAACAGATAAGTTGCAGAATTAATAACACTTCGGTTCATTGCTGTTACGACAATGTTTCTGATATGTTGCAAAACACTTTGAGCTCAGCTGAGCAGTATTTTATTTTTGACAGTCCCCTGCATGTTCTGTATAAGGTACAATGAAGTTACAAATGACTTTGTTGTTTATGTTGTGCACTTGTAGCAGAATCTCCAAATAGAATTGTTGGTGTGATGGTTAGAGTAGAAGGTTGCAAATCTCAAGGTCCATGGTTCGGTTCCCGGTTGGTTTTTGTGTTTTTATTTTCATTGTAGCCGCAAGATGTTGCAAATAGGCTCCACCTCTTGCGCTTTTTGTGTCACAAAGGAGTTCCAAATACGACGCGTTGTGCATAAGTCAGACCTTCAGTAAGTCACACCATAGTTGTTGTTACTCACTGAGAAACAAGAGGTGTTGCTTGGGATAGGTTGCTGCAACTCATATGTGACCAGATTCAGTCACAATTAAGTTGCTCAACCATTTTTGTGTAACTTGTACTGCTCGGGTAACTTTAGACAAATATACATAACTATTCTTCAATCAATAATCGTAGTCCGTCCAAAATCCGCTGCCACAAAGTCCTGCTCATCTCGGAATAATGAAAATGCCTCGAAGTATTGTAAACGAAGTATGAAAAACCTCGGAGTCCCTCTCACTTCGGAATAATAAACACCTCCTTGAAGTCCTTCTCGCTCCAGAATTCACCAAAATACCTCGGAGTCACTCTCTCTCCGGAATAACAAAATACTTCGTTGGAGTCCCTCTCACTCCGGAATTACAAAAGATGTCTCGGAGTCCATCTTGCTTCGGAATCACAAAAATTCGTCGGATTTCCTCCCTAGCAGCACACATGTTCCACCTAGGTTACTATACCTCATATGTGACCAGATTCAGTTAAAATAAACTTGCTGCAACTTGACTGACTTGTGCTGCTCGTGCTCCCGCTCCATAATTACAAAAAATGCCTCGGAGTCGGAGGCCATCTCACTCCGGAATTACAAAAGATGCTTCGGAGTCTATCTCGCTTCGAAAAAATCGTGGGAGTCCATCTCGCTCCGGAATTACAAAAGATGCCTCAGAGTCCACCTTGCTCCGTAATCACAAAAACTCGTCGGATTCCTTATCGCTACGGAATTACAAAAAATGCCTCGGAGTCAATCTCGCTTCGGAATAACAAAACACGTCGTTGGAGTCCCTCTCACTCCGGAATTACAAAAGATGCCTCGGAGGCCAACTCGCTCCGGAATAACAAAAGATGCCTCGGAATCCCTCTTGCTCCGGAATCACAAAAACTCGTCAAAGTCCCTCTTGCTTCGGAATAAAGATGCTTCGGAGACCTCCTCGCTCCGAAAAAACAAAAACTTTTCGGATAAGAAAATTATTTTGAGCTTTTTAGTGGAATGTCTTCACTTGTCCTAAGACGAGTTTATACCATCCCATTGAATAAGTCTAGTCAAGTACGAGACACTGAAGACGGCCTTACTGTTGAGGTCGAAATACGTATCTGTCAAGATACAATTAAGTGGTGGAATTCAATGGGATGGTATAAACTCGTCTTAGGACAAGTGAACTTTTCGGAGTTCCTCTTACTTCGGAATTGCAAAAGATGCCTTGGAGACCATCTCGCTACGGATAAAATGAAGGTCGATTTATTTTTGTATTTTTTTATTTCTGTGAAATTTTGTATATACATTCTTAGTGATCAAAAAATATAATTTGCATCATTGGTTTGTCATTTTGACTCTAGCCTAACTTTTGACAAGGGCCTAAGCAAAAACACATTGAACACTTTCAAAAAAAGAGACATGAGAAGGGCTTGGCCGATCGTTTTGATGTCTTGGGCAAAGTTTTAGGTAATCATTGGGGCTATGTGAAAAAAATACACAGTGCGAAAAAAAATTATTCAAACATTGAAAATAAAACTTAAAAATCGATTTTCTCAAAAAAGGAATTTTTCATTATTTTTCATTTTTTGATATGTTGTAGCAGATACCATATGTATTTTTTTGCACTGCAAGTCAGACTTATCTGGATATGGCGTCCATATACAGATAAGTCTGACTTGCGGTTAGCGGCAGTATAAGTCATAATGGAGAAATGAAGGACAAAAAAGTTATAATTTTTATTTAAATTAGTTGGTTTTTCAAATATGGTCGAAATACTTTTTTTTACGTTTTTATTGACCCGATTCTATGAAAGCGCGTTTAATTTTCAATGGAAAAGATACACGGAATTATTTTGCTAAGCGCTACCGTTTCTGAGATACAGCAGTTATAAGATAGAATATACCGATTTTTTTTTTAATTTTCAGTCATTTTCGATTTTTTTTCTCGATTCTATTCAATCTAGAATCAAATTTTACGGAGTCATTGACATTTTTTATTACAAAAATTCTTCCTTCTATTTCCGGATTAAAAAAAATGCCTCGGAGTCCATCTTGCTCCAGAATAACAACGAAACTCGCCGGGATCCCCCTTGCTCCGGAATTACAAAAGATGCCTCGGAGTCCATTTGCTGATCTTGAAATTGCTATCGTGGGTTGAGGTTTTCAAGCTCAAACATCCGTCAAATATCTGAATCAGAAACCACAATCATAATAAGCAGTCCTGTTCCCCCAGCTTGTACTCTTGTTAATGTTCCTCTATTTCCAGTCAGATTGGAAATTATTGGAAACTCGGTACCTGGAATGTCAGGACCCTAAATGAATCTCTACGAGTGAGCCTTCTGGCTCGTGAACTGCAGAAGGTTGAATTGAACGTGGCCGCTATTCAAGAAGTCCGATGGCCTAGATCCGGAGAAGCAGAGCATGGAGTTGGTTTCATAGTGATGGGCAAGCAGATGAAGCGAGTGATGCGGTGGAAACCCATAAGCGATCGAATCTGTGTGTTGAAGATACGGGGCAAATTCTTCAATAACAGCCTAATCAACGTTTACGCACCGACAAACGATAAATCCGACGACGTAAAGGACACGTTTTATGAATGTCTTGATAAAGCCTATGGAGAGTGCTCAAAGCATGACGTGAAAATTGTTATCGGAGACGCTAACGCTCAGGTCGGTAGAGAGGACTTTTTTCGTCCCATAATTGGTAGGGAGAGCCTTCACTCCGCTACCAATGACAACGGCCTACGGCTAGTAAATTTCGCTGCTGTCAGAGGGATGGCCATCAGTAGCACCTACTTTGCACGAAAGAATATCCGAAAGCACACCTGGAGACACCCAAATGGTGAAACTTGCCACCAGATAGACCATGTTCTGGTGGATGGGCGCCATTTCTCTGATGTTATCGATGTGCGGACATTCAGAGGTCCGAATATTGACTCTGATCACTACCTCGTTGTCAGTAAAATTCGATCACGGTTGTCAACTGTATCGAACGAAAAATCACAGCGAACGATGCGTTATAATATCCAGTGATTGTCGGTGGAAGGAGTATCGGCTGAGCGAAACTGATACGGCTGATTCGTATAACGTTGGACGGATCGAAATCAAGTGTAAGGGTTGCGGATGAAATATCGACGTCATTTGTTACCTTAGATGGATTAAAGCAGGGTGATGCACTCTCAAATCTACTGTTCAATATAGCGCTCGAGGGAGCGATTAGGAGAGCTGGTGTGCAAAGAAACGGTACCATTATCACAAAATCGCATATGCTCCTGGGATTTGCGGACGATATCGATATTATCGGAATTGATCGCCGTGCTGTGGAAGAGGCTTTTGTGCCTTTTAAGAGGGAGACAGCGAGGATTGGACTCACGATCAATACCAGCAAAACAAAGTATATGGTCGCTGGCAATCAACGTGGGTTCATTAGTGGTTGTGGTAGCGAAATGGTGCTGGTTGGTGAAAAATTTGAAGTGGTAGAAGAATTTGTGTATCTTGGAACATTAGTGAAGTGCGATAATGACATTGAAGGAGGCTGATCGGAGAGCTTTCGGAGTGTTTGAGCGTAAGGTGCTGCGGAAAATACTCGGCGGTAAACAGGAGAACGGTATCTGTCGGCGCCACATGGATTACGAATTGTACCAGGTGTATAAAGGGCTGGATATTATTAAGATTATTCAACACGGCAGACTACGGTGGGCTGGTCACGTTGTTCGTATGCCGGAAGAACGTCAAGCGCAGATAATATTTAGTAGAGAGCCCGGAAGAGGCCGCAGGCTTCGTGGAAGGCCGCGCACACGATGGTCTTTTGCAGTTGAAGAGGACCTGAGGGTGCTCAATGTTCAGGGCGACTGCAAGCGATTGGCTTGGATCGAGTCCAGTGGAGAAGGATATTCCATTCGGCGTATGTTCATCAAAGAGCTGTAGCCCATCATGTATCAAGTATCAAGTTCTAGTCAGATTGCTGTGATCTTGTCAAATTCAAACAATCCTACCGGCTGCGCCATTGTCGTGTTCCGCCGCTTGTTCTCCATGCCGCGGTGAAGTTTGACCTCGCGTGAAAAATTCAAACCGAATGCACTGCCTTCGGTACCGATAATCCCGCTCCTTCACATGCTCACTCGTCTTACACGTCGCATTCCACTTTCGTGGAGATTTTGAATAGTATTGAGCGTATGGTCAAAAACTGACGTTTCATTTTAGAATCTAGTCTATCATTTATTAATGTCTATTTATTATATGAGGACATTTAATGCAAATATTTTTTTAGCATTATTATTGTTTTTTTTAAGATATTCTAAAATCCAAGTATCGGCCCATTCCTTTTTTGATCTCATTTGAAAACATTAGCTCGAGGGATCGCTAGAAAACTCCTGCAGAAAAGGTCACCGAAATAGGACGTCACTTCGTTAGCTCACACAATCTTTTACAGAACATCGTCAGTACACACGAAGCAGCCGATAACGAGCATGCGAACAACATTCATCTGACTACCAACGACTTCTCGGAGGACTTGGAGATTTCAGTTGTCAAATTGACGGTCTATATCAAATATTCAAAAAACATGATGGCCTCAGGCTTCGATAACATCCTGAATCTTGGAATCAAACACATGAGTGCTCCGTTTTTTCTGCACCTCTTACGTATTGTCAATATGTGTCTACGTTTCAACTACTTCCCATCGTCCTGGAAGTCAGCCAAAGTCATCCCCATCCGGGAGTCTGGGAAAGATGCTTCCTCTCAATCAGATAGGCTTTTTCAGTGGATTCTGTAGAGATCTTCCCCGACTGAAGGGCATTTGAACTGAACACATCTTTAGTGATGTTACATCGTTACATGTTACATGTTACTAAAGATGCCCTTAGTAATGTTACAGTCATAGTTATATTTATTTACCGAGTTTTACATTTTATAACTGTCAAAGATATAAAACAATAAATGCATCTTCAGTAGCAGCTATTAGCTTCACATGTTTTATAATGGAAAACGAAAAAAAATCGTCCAAGGCCAATTCAAATGTCAAACTGATGACGTCATCTTCTATTGTTTTGAACGAAATAAAACTTGAGTAAATTCTGTTGCAAATTCGTGCAAAAATACAACTGAGCAGTATTCGAGTTATAAATTTCCCGACGAAACTGTTCGAATTTTTAAAACTAACGTCTGTTGAAGATGGCATTTTTACAGTTTCAATTTCATTTCCCAACTCCCATACAAATTATAATTCTACTAAAGATGCCCTTAGGCGTTGCTCGAATATTGATTCCCTGAGTATCACCTTTTGGTACTTCAGAGACTCTCTCTGACAGAAAGATAGCCCCTCATTCTGTGCACTGAAATTTCGTTCGTTTGTAACTAAAAATCAGAGTTATTATTTTTCCTTTACTCAGCGAAGACCAGAAGTATCCTAATAAGGTAACCACATGAAATGTAACAACAATCGAGTGTGACAATCGAATCAATAAGATCTTAAATTAAAGAATGAAATAAAAATCTGATAAAAATATCTTTGGACTGTCTCCGGCCATCACGCGGTTGAATCCGGCGGAAATGAGTCATTGAAAACACTGTTGGAAATATATTTCAGGCTCCATTTAATCCGATCATCGTCGTCGGATCGGAAGCAGAGGTTTAGACGAACACAAGCGGATGACAGCAGTCCGACCGGCGGTGGCAGCAAACGACCAAGAGGGCTGCGGTTTCCTGTTTTGTCGGGATTAAAAAATCAAATCGAAGCGAGCTCCGGATGCGGAGATATCTGGGAGATTTGATGCTCGACTGCACACGTCTCGATGACATAGCCGTTGCTGAGATAAAATGATAAAAGTGGAACATTGGATGAAATCAATTCCAAATGTGAGATCTCTTTGAACGTCGTTGGTCTCGAAATCAGTTCCGAAGAATTGAATTAGATGCAATATTAATGAAAAAAAACGTACTTGCTGTATGGAAGGAGCCGTGGCTTTATTTTTCCTATTTGCCGACTGTAATCCATCATCCAAATGAGATTTGAAAGTGCTCAGACACGATTCGCATTCCAACAGCGTTTCCACTTTTCCTTTGAATACCGAAGTAGCACAAAACGCGTGTCATCTCGAGTGCCTTCTCACCTACTTGAAAAAGCAATGCGCCATCCACCAGCCAACAAACGGGGCAACCACATTTCTATTCAGAGGGCACAACCAACTTGCACTCATCGCTCAGGCAAACGTTGTTGGTTGTTGGCTGAAGTAGCAAACCACCCTCCTCCATCGTTCGGGGGTCCCGTCCAAAGGAGAAGAAAGACACCCATCAAATTAACACTTTTTTTTCCTGCTCGTAGATTAATGGACCTGATGTTGCCGACGGATTTCTTTCTATTTGCGTTCCCTTGCTGATTAGGGGTCGATTGTGCTGCTTCAGCTCGACTTGTGCCAGTAGGTCCTCGAATCAGGAATGACTTGACGCTCGGAATCGGACGAAGGAAAGGGTTGCAGGTACTTACGTTGTCAAGGGGGCGATTCAGAAAAATAACCGTGGCAAATGATTAAAACATGAGTGCAAAATCTAGGCCTAAAGCGAGCTTTGTAAGAAGAGGTAGTTGAAAAGAAACAATGGCGCAGTGAGGAAATCCTTTTTCGCGACATATTTGACCGAACAGCGAATACTCGTCTACAACAGTTGACGCCCCGACTTAATCCATCCTAGCTACGTCATGCTCTCATAACTGCCACTGCTCTGGTGATGGCTTACCACATCGTCAGTCCGTGATTTCCTTTCTTTACACACCGCGCCTGGAGTTGTCCTCAACCACATTCGATTCTACACTCGTATGACAAACACTCTCATCAGCCCCATCGACATGGTTTAACACTGAATGCCTAATGACTGTCGCAGTAGACCGGGGCTGACTTGAGGCATTGAATACCTTCTCCCAGATGTCTCCTTTTGGACAGAAGGATTCTGCCGGTATCGGCACGGTGCATTCAACTCTTCCGTTTGAGCGGATTCTTTTTTTTTTTTTCTTGCAAAGAGGGGAATGGTTTCGATGGGAGGCCACTTGAGAAAATGCCTTTGGCAGGAAGGGCTGGTGAATGAACCTTTATCACTTCCTTAGGGGTCGTGTACACATCCGTTTTTGTTTCCATCGCAATTATTTTCAGCCATCCCTGCCCGTAGTATGCTTAGAAGTGTCTGTATGAAGACGGAAAAAACGTTAGTGCACATAGACCCAAACAACAACGCACTCAAGTGGAAGCTTCTGCCAGGCGTCATCCTTGTTGTGCTCACAATAGAGGCTGGGGAGGTCAAGCAGAGTACCGAGACGAGTGAAAAAGTGAACCAAGACGTGGAAGGAAAATACTTTCCCCTACGGCTCTAGCCGTCGCTTTTGGCCTTTCATCGTTTGCGACTGGGCTGCTGCGATGTGACTGACGATGATGGCGCACCGAGGCTTCAGCAGAGGACCACCACCAGTAGGCCATGTGTTTTTGTTGTTTTCCGTCCGCACGCTGGAGCCCATTATTCGCGTATGTGTTGACTCTTATCAACAACGCATATTCAACGTTAGGCTGTTGACGACGTTGTCGGTCGTCAACGGAACCAAACGAGGCCCTGGGGGAAAATGGGAATGTCCTCGGCTGCCGTGTGGCCTTAGAGCGTGTCATTCATTGTTTGCCGAG
Source organism: Armigeres subalbatus (assembly GCF_024139115.2). Classification (NCBI taxonomy): domain Eukaryota; kingdom Metazoa; phylum Arthropoda; class Insecta; order Diptera; family Culicidae; genus Armigeres; species Armigeres subalbatus. The sequence goes on along the minus strand of NC_085141.1, from coordinate 5,883,763 downwards.
ATGCAAACGGGGCCTGGCTGTGCTTTATGAGCCGGTCGGTGCTCGAGATTTGTTGCTCTGGTGTTGATGGGAAAAGTGTCTTTTGTGTGTGTGTTCGTACGTAGGTGTGATACGATCGCACAGAAACGATGCATTGCAGGAATTATATTGTGAAGGAGTAGGGCTGAGAAGCTACTGTTTTCTAATCATGGTGGGCATAACAAGAAGTGTCTGGAGTTGAGAATAGATGTAATAATTGTGTCAACATTCAACTAAACAAATAAATGGGAGTGAGATGTTACACTTGAAGAATAATACTTCTCCATTGTTCATAAGTAGCCTCTTATCTACAACTAGGATACTGTCGTCACTAGTCTGATAGTTTAGTGTTCATTAAGGTACGGTTTTAGATTGATAGAATTTTGGTGTCTTCGACAATGACGATCAAACCGTAACACTTAAATGATGTTTGAATCATGTAACGCATCAATGTTAAAGCGGTTGAACTACCTCAATAAACTTGTAGTAAATCAAATAAGCGGAAATTTTGAATGGTTGATACGTCAACTGTGAAATCATGGGCGGCGCAGTTCATTGTTTTTCGGGAATTCGAGGAATTGCTGCTAGAATATCTTTTGTGTTTTGTTCCGAAATTTGTCCAGGTTTTCATTTAAAGCTTCTATCAATTAAACTTGGAAAACCTAAATGATTTTCTTCAATCTGTATATTAGGGTGGTTCAAAAAATCGATTTTGCTCCACAGTGCTTATCTGGTTCTTTACCAAGTTCTGAGTGTCCTCTAAAAATTTGAGCTCATTTGGATTGAAACTGATTTAGCACCAGCCGTTTCAAGTTTGCATGCAAATTAGTATGGGGAAATTAATTTTTTCGTTGTACTGGTAATGACACTTCCTCATTAAGCGCAGGTTAAAAGAAAACCTACATAGCTAATAGAAATACTCATACTTTCACTCAACGAAAACTGCATATTGATTAATCGCCCCAATAATTAGTAATCGTTAAACTTCTTTTAGGGCATCACTGAAATGTGCAGTGCAACATAGTAGCCTGAATTTTTGTGTGCTATCTTTCGCGCCACGAGCAGCAATGTTGCCTGTTGATGAGTTATGCAATTAGCTCCAGAAAACCACGGTATAGATTAAATTCGATTACTAATTATTGGAACGATTAATTGAGATGCGGTTTTCACTGAGTGAAAGCTGTTGAGTATTCCTTTTAGCTATGTAGGTTTTCTTTTAACCTGCGCTTGATGGGGAAGCGTCATTACCAGTACAACGAAAAAATAATTTTCCCCATACTAATTTGCATGCAAACTTGAAACGGCTTGTGCTAAATCAGTTTTAATCCAAATGAGCTCAAAATTTCAGAGAAGACTCAGAGCATGGTAAAGAATCAGATGAGCACTGTGGAGCAAAATCAGTTTTTTGAACCACCCTACTGTATATATAAAAATAAAATGGTCTGTGTTCGTATCCGCATAACATGAAAACGGCTGGATGGATTTTCTTCATTCCCTCAGCAGATATGTTCATTATAGTTTCAGACTTGTTTATATAATGTTTTCTCATACGGAAATTACGAGTCAAGTTGACTCAATCGTTAAAAACTAGAATTAAGATTCGTATGGAAATTTTGCATGGGCAGTTCACTACGCGCATTTTCGCCTACTATGCAGGACAACGATTGCTGGGTCAACTAGTTTCTTATAAACTTCCTTTGAAAATACTTCAACTTCTTGAATTTCACTATGAATTTCTTCAGAAATTATTTAAGTAATAACTCCCAGAATATCCTCTAGAAGCCCATCTTAAAATCATTTGGAAAAACTTCCACATGAAATCTTGGAGGAATTTCCGGACGAACTTCTGGCCGAAATTTTGGAGCAAACTTCTCTTGAAATCGTGGAGGAACTTCCAGACAGCATCCTGGAGGAACTTCCGGACTACATCCTGGAGGAACTTCCGGCTGAACTTATGGAGGAGCTTCTGTACGAAATCTTGGAGGAACTTCCACGCGAAATCCTGAAGAAACGTCCGGACGCAGGGAATCAATATTCGAGCAACGCCTAACAATATACTCTTTGTCATCAACAGAGTTTGTTACTGACAAACGCACCTAGCGACAAACCTTTATCAGAACCCGAACACAATATGACAAGAATCATTTGCCTTGCATGCTTTGATATCTCCGAAAATACGCTGCTAATTTTGAAATCATTGTTCGACTCTCGAATATTTCCATAAAAGCAGAAACTATGATAGCATAAAACCGAAATTTTCACTAGAAATAATGCAAAACAACGGGATGAAAAGTTAGCAACAAGATTGTTTTCTTTTTTGTTGCTGACAAAAATTTTCGGATCTTTGTCATTATTATCTCCGACAAAAACAAAGCTTTGTCGTTGGTTCTCTTTTGTCGCTTGTTTCGCAGGCGCATTCCAAAAAAAATTGATTCCCTGTCCGGACGACATCCTTTAGGAACTTCCGGACGAAATCGTTTAGGAACTTCTGAACGACATCCTGAAGGAACTTTCAGAAGAAGCTTTGGAGGATGAAATCCTGTAGAAACTTCCGGACGAAATCTTAGATGAACTTCCAGACGACATCTTGGAGGAAATTTTGTACGAAATTCTGAGGAGCCTTTAGACGAAATCCTGGAGGAACTTACGGATGAAATCTTGAAGGAACTTCCGAGCGACATCCTAGAGAAACTTCAGAACATCATTCTGAAGCATCTTCCGGACGAAATCTTTGAGGAATTTACAGGCGAAATCCTGGAAATTCCGGACAAAATCATGGAGGTACTTCCGAATGACATCCTGAAGGAACTTCTGGATGAACTTGTGGAGGAAGTTCTGTACGAAATCTTATAGGAACTTCCGGACGAAATCCTTAAGGAACTTTCCTAACGTAATCTGAAAAAGTGACGTATGCGCCAAATTACAGCATACTAGTTTTTCATTTTTCTGTTAAAGAGCACGATAAGTGCTACTCGTTAACACCATTTTCGGGAAATGGTTTAAACGTCACTTTTTCATATTACGGCAGTTCCGAACGACATCTTGGAGGAACTTCTGGAAGAAATCCTAGAGGAACTTTTGGAGGAAATCCTGGAGATACCTCTGGACAAAATCCTGGAGAAATTTCCGGACGAATTCTTGGAGGAACTTCCGGACGACATCCTGGAAGAGCTTCCGGATAAAATTCATGAGGAACTTCCGGACGAAATTCTGAAGAGACTTCCGGATGACATCCTGCAGGAACTTCTGGGCGAAATACCGGAAGAACTTTTGGACGAAATCAAGGAGGCACTTCCAAATAAATCCTGGTGGAACTTCCGGACGAAATAAACGAATAAATGCGTATGATTTATTTTCTAATTTTAAATGACAATAATTATTCTTACGCCTACTATGACCGTTTCCTTCCAATCAACTTGACTAACTTCTCCAGTCTTGTGTGCCCCAATGGCTTCGTTACTAGATCCGCCACCATATCTTCGGATGGGCAGAACACGCACTTCATTTCTTGCTTCTCAACTAGATCTTTCGTAAAATAAAATTTCGTTGCGAAATGTTTCATCTTCCTTGTTAGCTTTTCCCCAAACAGCACAAGTTTAATGAAACTGGTTACAGCAACCTAATTGTGACTAAATCGGGTCACACATAAGCTACTGTGATCTATGCACAACATGAGTGCTGCTCGAGTCCCTCTCCATGATCTTCAGGCAACTTTGATTGTCCTCGTGGATGACTACCCGCTGTTCATCGTTCAGGTCTAGCAATAACCAAAGAGCTTCCTGAGTCGCCTCAGCAAGTACGATGAATTCGGCTTTCGCTGTTGATAGCGCTACACATGTTTGCTTACGCAAGCCCAGTTTACCGTTCCTCCGTTGACCTTGAACGCAAACCACTATGGGATTTCCGGTCTTCTCGATTTTCCGCCCAATCGGCATCAGAATAACCGATGATGGTACCGATCTCACCTTTCCTGCTTACTCACAGTCGATAGTCAGCTGTACCCTTGAGGTACCGTACCACACGTTTCAGATCGGTCGAGTTCTCTTGGGTGGGCGCATTCGTATTCCTGCTCAAAATGATACCGCAGTCGCAATGTCGGGTCTGGTGTTCACAGCTACGTACAACACTTTCCCGATAAGCTTCTGGTATTCGGTGTTGGTCTCCAGCGGCGTCCCGTCACTCTCGCTCTTGATGTATACAGGGCCCAACGGAGTTTTGGATGCTTTGGCCTCCGCCAATCCGCTTGAATCGACTACCTCTCGAATGTACTTCCGTTGGCTCAGAAAGTAATCCCCGTGTTTATCCTTTTCTACTTCCATCCCTAGATATTGACGAATATCACCCAGTTCGCTGTTCTCGAAAGATCGCTTCAGCTTCCTCACAAACGCTTTAATTATCGACTGATCATCAATCACCACTACGAGATCGTCGACGTGCACCAGTACGTAGCACCATCGCCCAACTTCTTCCGGTACAGGCAAGGATCGGATACACGAATTACTTTCGAATCCGTTCTTCATGAAGCTTCTGGTTCCACGCTCTCGGTTGATTGTTTGGTACCGTATCCCCATCTGCTTCAAGAAATTTTAAAGTCCGTTATTGATATACTATACTCCTTACCATTATTTGTCATCAGGATCTTGATTTTTCGTCCGCACTGTCGCTCCGCTTGCGACTGGTATTCCTTGAATCGGCCGAGGATCTCTTCTTCCGATTTGGTCTATTGGGACTATACGAACATCCTACGCGAACGATCGTCGATGAACGTCACGTAATAACGGCTTCCAGGTGGTGACGATACCTTCTTTGGTCCCGCTACGTCTGAGTGATTCACTTCCAGCAGTTCTTCAACTCTTGAACCGCTTTTGCTGAATGGAATCCGGGTATGCTTCCCCATCGGACACACCACGCAGTCGCTGTGCTTATCGCTTGTAATTTGGATTCCGCACGCTATTCCACCGTCCAGTTTGTTCACGCTACTGTAGTTTATAGGTGTCCCATCCGCTTGGGCCAGGTTTCGATAGATGCACATGCGGAGTTTAACATTGCTTGGCCGGGTTTTCTTATTGAACAATTCGTTCTCGATGATTCCGGTTGCCACCAGCTTACCTGCGGAGTTGAAGATTTCGCAGCCCGTCGATTGGAATATAACCTTGAAACCTTTCTTCACAATCTGTACCATCGACAAAAGGTTTGTCGACAGATCCAGGATGAACTGCTCGTCGCTGACAGGAATTCCATCTTGATACTCGCAGCCGTTCCGGAATTCTTCAGCGCCATGACCATTGACTGATACCGCTAGCAGGAGAACCCCGGCGAAACGTTCTGGAATCGGAAACCCAATTTCGTTCAGCTGATGGCACCTGAAAATCATTCTGTTTGAGTAGGCCTCCATAGTTCCGCAGGACTCCAGGTCGGTCCGAATCAGCTTGTAAAGCAATCCAACTTCGCGCGTCAAGCCATTTTCCTCGAACGCGTTGAGCTTCTTCCAAGCCTCCAGAGCTGTCTTCGCGTCTCAAACATGGCAATAATTTGCTGGTTCCAGAAACAGGCTAATCTTTCTGTGTGGGGTTTGAGTAAGTTACCATCAGCGTGTGAATATGCATTAACACCTCAGCGTGTCGATCAGTGCGCAGCAAGCCATGACTCGGCATCTTCTGGTCAGACCTTCGTGGCGTGCACACGCACCCATGGAGAGCTGCTATCATAACAGTTCGCTCCGGCCATTTGGGGCCACACATTTTGGTGATCCTGCCAGGTTATTTGTTGGATCCTGACGCTTATTTCAATAGGTAAGTTCAATTCAATTTGTTTATGTGCTAATATGTTGAAATATTTTATGATTTAAAAAACACAAGGCAATGGGTTTGTATTGCTACAAAGCACGTCTGGAAGAGCGCTGCAAAATGGATTGTGGTTTGCAAAATCACAAATCGTGTCTGGAAGATCGCTGGAAAATGGATTGTGGTTTGTAAAATCGCAAAGTGCGTCACAAGACCGCTGGAAAAAGGATTATGGTTCGGAAAATCACAAAGCGCATCTGGAATACCGCTGTAATATGAATTGTGTTTTGGAAAATCACAAAACGCGTCTGGAAGATCGCTGGAAAATGGATTGTGGTTTGCAATACCACAAGGCGCGTCTAGGTGACTGCCAAGAAAAGGGTTGAAAATCTAGAAAATCCCAAGGTGGGTCATGGAAGCATTGATTTTGTTTGAAATGTACAACTTGGCGGCTTTATTGTCTATCCGGAATAAAGTTAGAACGCTTTTTATACCGAAGTTGGATTTTTCTACAGATACAGGCAACTTTCCCAACTTCGGAAGTAGTGCGCTGGATTCGGCTAAAGATGCGCTAAACAACGCATCAATTAGTTTGACAGATAAAACTTCGGAAGAAAGTTCGGTTCGGAAGTCCCGACTTCCGAATTCTAAGTTGGTGCTGCGCCGACAATAGTGTACATGAGACTACCAGTTAAGCTAGTTCTAACGAAATCCGAGAGATATGGAAATCTATCGTATGCTACAAAGTTGTTTGGAAGGCTTAATATATTATCTCGAAGTTTATTTTGGAGCTCACTGACTTAGTAGTCGTAGCGTAGTTACCCGTTGGATGAGATATCCAACGTTCACGAAGCTCAAAAACGTTGCCAGCATTCACAAAGTCATAAGTTTGGAGTTATTGGCTAATAGTACTGGTTAACATAAGTCTAAAATTTAGGTATATACTTAATACTTATACTATATCATTCAAGTATGATATCTCTGCGAAATTTTAGATAAATATCATATCCTAGGCCAAATGTTCCTTAACTATTTGTACATGCGACCCACCTAGCAGAATCGCATATTGCTTGGGACCCTACCACATTGGCTTTTAGAATTTGGATAAAAATGAGTTCGCGTTAGATTGTACAAACTATTATGAATTGCTCCATATCCCACCATTATATTACTTTGAATGGATTGGGAATTATTTGAAACTCGAACTGATTTAGATAGGATTTGGATTAGATTTTGTATGAAGTTGGACTTGATTGAAATGGATTAGAATTTGATTAAATGTGGCTTGGATTTGAATTTGGATTTGGATTGTTTGGATTTCATTGTATTTGAAAAAATCTCAAAATTTATACATTTACTAAATAGATCCAAATCTAATGGCTGTGATAGATTTGTGGGACTAAATAAGGACAAGAGGCCAGGGTGAATATGTTTTCGTTGTTCATCCTGTGCTCCTGAGATTGAGTGAGAATTGCGATCCCTAGTTATGTATATTATTTTAAGACCAACATTTGAAAAGGGTGATGAAAATAAAATTTTCAAATAATCGAGGATGAACAACACTTTCAAGCGATCACATATCCAAATTATCAATTGATAAAAACTCGTTAGAGAGTAAGTATTGTTCGATAATTGTATCTCGATTCGAAGCATTGGTAAGTGCTACTTTTTGAACTTATTTTCCTACATAACACCAAAACACAATGCCAAACATCCGATTGAACTTCATTGTTGACATTAAATTGGTATTAGTTAGGTTTACATCTGAATGATAATCAATTCCAAAATTTGAAAAGTTATCGCCGATAACAAATCGCCTACTTTTCACACCTGAAAAGTTATCAAATGATAATTCCAATAATTATCGTATGAGAATGATTCAATCCCTGATCACAACCCTGGCTGATAGAGTACCGCTGCAACCGACGCAAACTGGAACCGAGACTAAGCACTAAGTCAGCCTAAAAGCTCGGTGCATCATTACAGAAAAGCTCATCGTAAAAGCCCGTCAACGGCGTTTGGTGGTCAGGTCATCCTATGGAGGAAGTCAGAGTTGAAGCAATGCAACACGACGCGACAAAGAAGTTTGACAGTTTATTGATTACAATTATAATAATTATTATTCCTTCAAGTGAGTTGCGTCGGACTTTGTGTTTACTCCGGCAGACACCTAGGAATCAGTAAAAACGAGCCGAAGAAAGTTTACCAGAACTGGCAACAATAGACGTAAGCGAGAAGCTGTTAAAACGCCCCCAAGCTTTCGAGAGAAAACGCGCGGCCTCTTCTGGTCAGACCTCCGTGTCAAGCACACGCATCCACGGAGAGCTGCTGTCATAACAATTCGCTAAGGCCATTTGGGGCCACACACTTCCCTTTCGCTTTCTTGTCTTTCACTGGGTCTACCGCTGCCAACGATCCATCTTCATTCTTCTTGGGCTTGACGGTTTCCCAAAAGTTTTTTTTTTTGTTTTTATTAAGGAGACTTTCAGCCAGAGGCTGGCTCGTCTCCGTTCCCAAAAGTCTTCCACTTCAAGATAAGTTTCGACGACTAATTTCCAAGTGGTCCAATTTTCTCTGCCGACCAGGCGTTCGATTTCGGGATTCAAATTCGCCATTACTAACTGCTAACACTGGGACCCGTAACCTATTGTGAGGAGTAAACTCTCAGTGGATAATAATGTCTGGTTAGAATAAACGAACAAATGCGAATGATTTATTGGCAGTGGCTGATTTTCTACCCGCCGGTGTCACATCCAGGCGCTATAGTATGTGCGCAAAATAGCCAGCATGAGTTAACCGCCAGAAATTTGTATGGCGAACGACATCTAACGCGGGTTTTCTCAATATTAGGAACTTTTCATGAAAAACTATTTGGTACCGGTTATGTAGGAAGGTGTCGTAATATTTTTTCGATGAAGGTGCCTTAGTCTTAGATGCCTGCTTCTATTTGCCAATTGAACACATCGCGAACGTCTTGGCCATCCACAAATTTTCCAGAATCTAATATAAAAAATGTAAATGAAACCCTTTCATTTCAATACTAAAACATCTTTGAAAACAACTTGGGGTTAATCTTGGGTTAATTATTGTAATCTTGGAACTTGGTATACTGATAATACATGACCTGGCTTGATTATCAGTAAAATCAGGTTATTCCGAAACCGATTCCGAAACAATCGGGTCCGACCTATATAATGGAACTTTAAAATTTCCGAATACAAAAACGCCTCGAACTTCACGCACCTTACCCCTCTTGATGTCCATAACTACCCAATCGAAGCCCCATCGTTGATGTTAATTGAACACTTTTTGTATTCCGAAATCAATACGAAACCAAAAAATATATATCCATGCGCTAATTGGTGCAAATGGGATAGCGTAACTCCATTTACATTATGTTGAGACAATCGATTGAAGCCGACAATTGGATGCAATTTTGCAGCGCGATGAGAGAGGGGAAGGGTGAAGTAAAGGATGACGCACGAGCATTTAGCGACCGCTTGCAAGCATCGTCCTCTACGAATCCCAAACTCCCTAAACCCCATTGGAATTATTTTGGAATTTCAATAATGATGGATCAGAATGGAATTTGGCATCGGTGGAATTTATTTGATCCATGAGTAAAAAGAAACAGAATGATTACTTTTCTTCTTTATAAGATAGAGAGAAGCTTTGCATTTTATGGGTTATTGCTGAAGCTACGAGTTACGGACAGTATATGTTGCAAGAATGCCGAACAGCAATCTTTCAAAGATGGTGTTTGATTCCAATACGGCAGGTATAAGATGGCGTGGAGCCCAACGAGATTAATTCTTATGAGACAAAAATGATTTACGATAAATTTGGAAGTGAACCAGCCAAGGCCTTGCAAAGGCTAAGGACTTCTGTAAAAAATGCTAAAAAAAAATTTCAAATGCAATGCGATATGCTTTATTGACTTTTTAAGGAAAAGCATTCTCGCATTACGCCCATGGATGAAGAGAAGCTAATGTCCGATACCATCTTTTAGCTACTTTTACCACTTCGACTGTTGTGGTCAATTACGAATTGGTAACTATTCATGTATTGCTGAAGAAATCCTGCTCATAATCATGATTATTACTGTCCAATTTTATAAAATTAAATAAATCATTAATTTTGTTCATCTTTCATTCATTCGTCCATCTGGCTTTGCTCATCAATGCATCGATGCAGATCTCGCGCGGAATGCACCGCCGAGAATACCTAACATATTGATACATTTAATGACACCCGCACGGAAGGTTAACAACGCCAGCAAGTCAATCATGCCCATGCGTCAAGTCTATTATCCGCCACAGTTGGCATCGGCACCGCGTCGTCAATGTCTCCATTACCGTCCATAACTGAGAATGCAGTGTCTATAAATATCGACACTGTTGTAGCTGGTCTTGAATAGGAAACGATGTCCCACGGCACACATGGTTTTCCTATTTATGCAGACGCGTGCTTCTTCAAGTCTATCCGCCGGGCCATTAAAGTCACCGCACTTATTCACTGCCGTGACTTCTCGCTTAACTTTTCAAAAGGACCTAAGTAACATTTTTTTCATGAATTAATTTGAATAGCGCAATCAACAGAAAAACATGAAAGCTTTTTATTGCAGTACTCAAATTAATTCATGAAAAAAATGTTACTTAGGTCCTTTTGAAAAGTTAAGCGAGACTTTTCTGCAACCGAACTGGAACTGGGAAAAAATCCCATTCATGAACACAGTTTCCATCCGTCTCGTCTCCCACTTCACGGAGTCGTCTGGAACTTTGTAACGATAATTGTTTACATAAAAATCAGTTATGGGGATTTATTACTTGCGCCTTTTAATGCATTCCCCCTTCATTGCACGTTGTTTCGTGGTCGGTCGGTTCCGCGCAACGGGTGAAGTGGATTGCCCGTTGACGTGCGAGGGATGAGAGCCGAGGCTGTAATTATGGCCACGACATAAATTTGTTGGCCACACCAGCTTTTATTTTTAAGAGCATTCAACGCTACTTGTTATCCGCAGGCCCGTCTGCCGTTCAACAGCTCCATCAGGGAGAAGTCCAAATCGAAAATAAGGGCCCAGCATGGCGCGGAGGGGAAGTTCATGTATGGTCATAAAACGAGGCAACCAGATGAAACAATCGGTTTTGTTTTTGGGACTGGGTGAGGAAATTTTTCTCTTCTTTGATCGTTGAGATACAACGCGGTTGAACCAAGGTGCCCTCTTTATGGGGACAATTTAAACGAAATGAATTCTTGTTTAAGGTTGTACCGCCTCCGTCTCTTCAACTCTTTCCTTACCAATATGGTATTGGGGCATTTTAAAAAATATATCGAACCGAGTTACATCTCTACTTGTAGTTAGTCTAGGTTTGTGATATGTGATATGTGATATGTGAAATATGCATAAAATAAATATGTTACAATGATCAATATACATAGATACAAAATAAATAAATTGAAAAATAAACGACGAGGGAGAATATTATTGAAAACAGTTTCAAAATAATTAATGCAATCAAAAATCTATAGATTGCATTGTTATACGCTCAAAATTTATCAGATTTCATAACGTTTTCCTTGTAACTAAAATCCCACCGGCTCATACAACTAGGAACCGCGCACTTCGTGTGCATCATTGAACTACCTACAACTAGTCGCTATCGATTTGTTCCACTGCGTCTACCCGTTGCGCTAGAGAACCAGAAAAAAAAGCTAAGCAGGAAGTGGCCCATAACCACCGCTGAGCACACTGGTCCGACATACCTTCAGCGACATGGTGGTGTATTTATTCATGACGATTCCGTTCAGCTCCCACCGGAAGTGCCACCACACCACCACCGCGTTGCTTAGGGTTGCCTGCATTTGTAATACAATGCTGGAGCAAATGGAGTGGGAGCAAATGTGATTGGAAATCGAAACACAGCCGAAAGAGAGGCCGATAATCCAGTCGGCCAAAAGTCAGGAGGGCGGATTATTACAAATTCATGAGCTTTTATCGCCATCGCCACCAGGAACACTGTTCCTGGATTCTCGCTTTTTTTTCTCCAAACATTCGAGCACGATGTCAATACTGGGCGTTGAGTGCATAGTTTTCTTCCACTTGAGTTCTCCATAGTAAGTGCATTTAGATAAAGGAGTTTCATAGCGTAAGAGGGCGGGGTGGTGCCTGGTGTGAATAAGTTATACAAAGGAAATGTACCCAGTTGTGCTCCGGGTTCACTTACCAAGAACGAAGTTCATTTTGCATAACGAGGACTTTCAAAGGCTGAGGCTGCTCGAGGCTTTTGCATTTTACATTCTAATGGAAATGGAAACTGCTAAGTGGATTTGACGGACAGAACGAGTGGATTGATGTATACAAAACCGTTCGGGTTCGTATTCTGGGCTGCTAATTCTTTAGGCACATTGATAACGAGGTTTGTTTTTGACAAAAAAAGCATTTATCGCATAAATATTTCTATACTGAGGTACGCTTTGCGATTGGCAAAAATGAAAGAGTCACAAAAATATGATAAAGCTGTTTCTAGATGGATTTTCATTTTTTTTTTCGAGGAGGGATGAAAAAATCAAGGAAGAGTCGACGCTTCTATATAGCTTTCTAAAATATTTGGTTTTCAATTACTCGATGATTGTTGAAAAGTTTGGAAATAGGTTAACTAGCCAATCACGTTCGCGCTTCGCATGTACAGACATCAAATTCGAGCAACTTGCGGGCTTGGCTCCAATTCTCAGTTCAAACAATATTTTACCGTAAGGTGCCGGTTTCGCATTATTAAAATGAATCGGTCCTTTTCAGGTCTACAATTGAACACAGAAGGTTTAATGGGCCTAATTTGAATTTGACGCTCAAGTGAAATTTTCTTGCTCAATCCTGACATTTTGCTGCTGTTTGAGACAAGAAAGAAGCACTATTGGACATTAATCGGTTGTTTCGACCCACTATCATACAAAAAAGGATGAGATGAATTTTTATCACTTCACAAAGCACAATTTCATGGGGAATGCATTAGATGGCGTCGGTATCGTTCCTAGCAAATACTTGCTGCAGAAAATGTATTCGCAGGGATGGCATGCAATTCAGCATATCAAATTATTGAGTGACTGTCAACGGCGTCAGCAGATCTCATAAAATTCTCACACAAGATTCCGACCTTGGGTTTGACAACAAATTGGTCCTAATGATGTATGTAAAAATTATTTAATATTAGTTGAACGTGCCCGATTTTGCTCGAGTTTATATTATTTGGCGATGTTACTGTCAATTGTTGAGTTCATGGCAGCTCCGCACTCTAAATCATTTTTTTTTGTAATCGCATTGGGTTTCTTATAAACCAACCCTCGAATTGTATTTTGTAAATTTTTCAACTTTCTCAGCGACTTTTTTTCTCAGCACAAATTTTGGCGGATCATACCAAGACGAGACGATTAGTGTCATGTCAAAAAATGCACGCCAGAGCCACAGGAACGCGCGAGGATCGAAAATACACTGCAGTGTGGCTCTTGTGTGCATTTTTTGGACAGTTAGACACGGCGTTTGGAAAATTCAAATATCCCTTTATTAGTTGTACTTACGTAGTTAAGGTTATAAAATCGTTAAGATGGAGTAAAATCAAAGAGCAGAATCTTTTGCGCAGAGTGTATGACAACACTGATATTTAGTAATAAAGTTTGCTTCCGTTGATCGATCACACTTATCTAGATCAATCGCTTGAACTTCAATCATCGGGCGTATTATAGGGCTTTCTTGAATGAATTATTATTAGAGATTGAAAACGTGTGTTTTGTCTGCGTTTGTGTTTTGTAATTTAGAGAAAATGTCGTTAACTTTGTCTTATGTACGATTTTTTCTAATAGGGCGAAATTCTAATTACTGGCAGCAAAATTAAAGTCAGAATCTTGTGAGACAATTTCTCTAGAGTGCTACTGAAGCCAAAATTTGCCACCCGATGATTAGCGGCTGAAGCGCTACAAACGCCGTGCATGCCAATAAATGTTTGCAGCCGCACCCCTAGACAAGTTGGTACACGTGATTCTGCTAATGGCAGCTTTCTATTAATCAGAATTTTGATAGAAAAGCTTCACTTGACAGCTACTGCTGTCATCGTTAGCCACTCGACGAATTGCTGCTGAAACGCAGTTGACGCAATCTATGCGAATGAATTTCTGCAGCCAGCGCCGTAGCGTGTGGTTGGCCAGGTTGGCCCCCGCCAAGGGCGCCACGCCTTAGGGGGGCGCCGAAATCAAGAATGTCGCTATGGAAAATGGTCACAAATTATTCTCAAATTCACTGGTTCAAAGTGAATCAGACGATTTTCTCGGTAATCAACGATTCTGTAATCAACTGTTTGACTAGTATATGTGTGGCCTAATTCCACCGAACGAGCAATCCGTTGATTTGATCGCTTGTGTGCTGTCTTCTCGAGCGTGCAACTCCGGGGGTGCCCGACGAGGAAAGAGGCAAAGTCATGGCCTGCTATTCACTGGTCAATGTTGGCAACCGAACCGTTATACAGATGAGATTTACATGTCTGTCATTAATGCACGCTCAGAGTGGATTGCCCAATTTCTATTAAATCTCACCCTCACAGTATCCAGAGAGCCCTTTTCCGTTGATTACTGAAACAGGTATCAGAAGGCCAGCCAGTAAAGAAGAAAGAAAGGAGAGAAAATGAAACTGGAAAAGAGGCGCAACTGGCTTCTGGGGAGAAATCCCCAGAAGGGGAATTTCCCATACGCTAAAGGCAAAACACAGAGCAGATTGTAAAAAACCCGAGAAAAAAACTCATTCTACACAGAACAACTATTTGAGGTCCGAAGACGATATATAGCATTTGATCCAGTGACATTTCCGATACTATTAAACCAGAAACTTGTATTAGTTCAACGGTGAATAGACAAAGCGAAGATACTGAATATTCGATGATCATTGATAATTTGAGCTTGATTGTTTCTCTGGATTCTATATTAACTAACTGATTAAGCTTTAAACGAGGATGAGTACTTGCCATAAGACGAGTTCGTACAATTTCATTGATTTCTACCACTTGATCAAGTGGTGGAATTAATTGGAATTGTACGAACTCGTCCTATGGCAAGTAACGACATTCCATTAAAAGTTCAAAATTTTCTTATGAGGATGCGTATTTGAAATGACGTCACTCATCTTATAGCACGAGTTTCTATCGGTGGTGACGAAATCGAGGTGGTTGAAGAATTCGTGTACTTGGGCTCACTGGTGACCGCCGATAACGATACCAGCAGAGAAATTCGGAGACGCATAGTGGCTGGAAATCGTACGTACTTTGGACTCCGCAAGACGCTTCGATCGAATAGAGTTCGCCGCCGTACCAAACTGACTATCTACAAAACGCTTATAAGACCGGTAGTTCTCTACGGACACGAGACCTGGACGATGCTCGTGGAGGACCAACGCGCACTGGGAGTTTTCGAAAGGAAAGTGTTGCGTACCAGTTGCATCAGCTGTTGGGAGAACCATCCATCGTTCACACCGCGAAAATCGGAAGACTGCGGTGGGCCGGGCACGTAGCCAGAATGTCGGACAGTAATCCGGTGAAAATGGTTCTCGACAACGATCCGACGGGAACAAGAAGGCGAGGTGCACAGCGGGCAAGGTGGATCGATCAGGTGGAGGACGACTTGCGGACCCTCCGCAGACTGCGTGGTTGGCGAAGTGCAGCCATGAACCGAGCTGAATGGAGAAGTCTTTTATGTGCAGCACAGGCCACTCCGGCCTTAGTCTGATGATAAATAAATAAATCTTATAGCATACAGAATACAATAACCTGCATCAAGAGATTCCAATAATGGTTGTGACTGACTTACTTCAAAGTTGAATTTCATTGGTCCAAGCAATTCCAACAATCCCACTAAACTACCGACAGACTGAACACTATTCTGGCCATTAGTCAACCCAACCCACTCCAGAATTGGGTTTTTCCAATTCACTCCAGAGTTGAATTTTTCTTATTAATATGGCGATTCTGTCAGTCACCAAATCCACTCCAAAGCAGTTTTTTTGTTCGTTCAGATCCGATAGCGCTCCAGTCACCGACCAGCACATTTTGTCTGACTAGCTGTATCTAACACAACAAGTAAATTTGAAATATTCGAGAATCCGTGCACATCTGTAACAAGTAGATATTAGGTTTATTGAATTCAAAAATTCAGAATTAGTTTTTGTGGATTTCTAGGAATTTTAAGATTCTTTATCAATTCTTACTTCATACCTCTATAATGGAACATATGAAGTTTATAGAGGCTTAAGGAATTCATAAACAAATAATTAGGAATACCACGAAAATAATTGATTTCAAATCTCTAAGCTTTTATTGTTTTTGTTTTGAACATTGTGTGACAAAAAAGGGCCGGAACGAAGTTATGACAGCGACTCTCCGTGGATGCGTGGCACGCCGCGGAGGTCTGAATAGAAGAGGTGAAGTCATGGCCTGCTGTTTGCCGATTGACACGCTGATGTGTGAATCTATTAACACACGCTAGGCATTTTACTCAAAGCCCACATCCCGCATAATTAAAAACTGTACATGGACATTTTCCCGTGCGGTCGGCAACAGTATCCTTTCCTGTTGACAACTGTATATGACCAATCTCATATAAAGTTCCAACAGTTTGTGGTACGGTTATTTGACAAATAACAATAACAATAACAATATGTTGAATGGGTTGTTAAGTTATGTCACCATAAAAAATCAGCCGTTTTCGCCTGCAAAATTTTCGCTCGACAGTATGATAAAATGTTGACATATAATGCAGGAAATATAAAACATTTTCGGGACAGCATGTTATACATTGACATTTAGTGTTGATGTCGAGCAGTTATGGTTGAATCGGCCGAAAAGTATATGATAACCGCAATGTAAACTGTGAAGCTATATCTTACATCGTAATAATGATTCTGACCATATAACATGTTGTTTTTTATTATGCGGGATTTCTCTTCTTCTCTCATTAAAAACGCAAAAAAAATCATAAGATCTAGCATAAGATGCAATGCTTGTTTTTCTCCTGGGTTATTTAAATGAGACGAAGGTGAACATCGGTTGCAATTGAGCAACCGGTTAACTCCGTTTAAAACTGTACACTTGACTCAACATCATGGCTTTAATACCAGAACAATGATTCAGAGTTTGGGTTCCCAAACTTTGGGTCACGGGAGATGAAACTTGATTCATACTTTCGTTGGATGATTAGAGAACAACAAATTTACGAAACCAATGGCCTTCTTTTGTGTGTCAAATATAATGACAATTTCTTCCAAAAAACTTTCCAAATCTTATCCCCTTACGCGTCTTGTGGTTTAGCAAACCACAAACCATTTTCCGAC
Organism: Armigeres subalbatus; assembly: GCF_024139115.2. Taxonomy (NCBI): domain Eukaryota; kingdom Metazoa; phylum Arthropoda; class Insecta; order Diptera; family Culicidae; genus Armigeres; species Armigeres subalbatus. Next base: position 5,866,600 of record NC_085141.1, on the reverse strand, counting down.
GGTCTTCGAGACGCGTCTTGTCATTTAGCAACCACAAACCATTTCCCGACGGTCTTCGAGACGCGTCTAGTGATTTTGCAAACTGAAATATATCACTTGCACAATTTAACCACTTGAATTTAACTTACCTCATAAAATCAGCTACAGGATCCAAAAAGAAGACTGGCAGGATCGCCAAAATGTGTGACCCTTAATGGCCGGAACGAAGTTATGATAGCGACTCTCCGTGGATGCGTGTGCACGTCGCGGAGGTCTGACTAGAAGAGGCGAAGTCATGGCCTGCTGCTCGTCGATTGACACGCTGATGTGAATCTATTGAATCTATTAGCACACGCTGAAGGCATTTTACTCAAACCCCACAAACATCTGCAAGAAAATAAGGTGCACCCTGTAAAAGTTTCGCCAAGGGCGCAAGGAGACCACGCTACGGCTCTGCAGCATCTTCCTTCGAGGCTCCCCCGGCCTAAGCGATTTTTTAAAAGGCGATAGAATGTCTGATTATACTACCGATAGAAACTTTCTTTTTTTCAGTATCGCCGCTGATGTGATTTATTTTCAAGGAAAACGCTCAAATTTGAAAATTCTCGTGAAAAAGATTGGTTATACTCCGTAAACGACGTGAAAAAATATACTTTTATTTGTGGCGAATTTATTTTAGTGTAAAAGCTTTGATTTCAAAATTTGCGTGAAAAAGTAAAAATCGAAAATATAAAAATCTGAAAAATCTACACGTTCTCAATCACCTTTTGGAGCTAATACTTACTGCTAAAGAAGAAACCATCTACCATTTCCATATTCTTTGAAAACGCATTCTTTTGAAGAAAGGATCATGTCCTCCATTATTTTTTCCGGGCACATTTTTAAAAGAAGAACCAACATTCATTGTTTCTTTAATCTGAGGAAACACCTACTGTAAAAAAAAACACTTCTACCATTGCATTATCCCGGGCCGATGCATTATTTTTAAAGAAGGAATCATTTACGTCTTCCGGGCAAACGCATTATTTTTTTTTAATGAATTACATAGATAAAATCCAGCTGGGAATAAACTGTATACGTCTTTATAATTTAAAAATGCATATTGAAGGATCAAAAACATTCAATACTTTCGAAGGATCTTCAGCTGATTATGTTCGGTATCTCCTAAAGGAAATTTTGGCCGAATCTTTGAACGTTACTCTTTTCGAACCAGGTGACTGAAGAGAAGGCTAATACACCTACCCATCATTCATTCAATATGGCTACATTGTTTTTGTTTTAATTTCGTTTAAATCATGATAACAAAGCTGCGGAAGTATCGACGGGCTATTCTTCGACATAAAAAGCCATTCAAACACAAAAGGTTCGATATATATCAACTAATTGCAAGTTTTTTGCAGGGAAAGTTTATTGCCGATAATTAGCACTTACTGCGTACGGAAAATATTGTGTTCTGCATAGTGCGATTGGTAGTTAAGTTAATCAGTGCGCGTGTTTTCATGTTTCGAACAGCAGAACGATCGCGCGCGTTCGGAATAAATCAATCGTTCGGAAAAAAATAAGCAAATAGTCGCTTACCAAGGAGACTTCCTATACATTACCTTATTATTTAACCAAATATCCATTTCCCGTGGCACTCACGAAGATGCAGAGGATTCCTCGGTCTCTTGAAGCAATGAGTGTTGGACTAATTTTCCTCCCCTAATCCTAAGTTGACTGTGAGGAAGTGGCCGGCATCGTTATTGGTCTTGAATTATCGAAACTCCAAGTCATGTAAATTGAGAATGTTTTTATAATCACAGGAAAGCTATTCATTTGATGAGCTGTGCAAATTTGTTGTTTCTCGGCCAATCACTACTAGTAACTACGATGTGTACATTCAATCAAGCTAAGCTAAGATAATTAGCACCTATTATTTATTTATTTAATCAGACTAAGGCCGAAGTGGCCTGTGCGGTATATAAGAGTCTTCTCCATTCGGCTCGGTCCATGGCTACACGTCGCCAACCACGCAGTCTACGGAGGGTCCGCAAGTCATCTTCCACCTGATCGATCCACCTTGCCCGCTGCGCACCTCGCCTTCTTGTGCCCGTCGGATCGTTGTCGAGAACCATTTTCACCGGGTTACTGTCCGACATTCTGGCTACGTGCCCGGCCCATCGCAGTCGTCCGATTTTCGCGGTGTGAACGATGGATGGTTCTCCCAACAGCTGATGCAATTCGTGGTTCATTCGCCTCCTCCACGTACCGTCCGCCATCTGCACCCCACCATAGATGGTACGCAGCACTTTCCTTTCGAAAACTCCAAGTGCGCGTTGGTCCTCCACGAGCATCGTCCAGGTCTCGTGTCCGTAGAGGACTACCGGTCTAATTAGCGTTTTGTAGATTGTCAGTTTGGTACGGCGGCGAACTCTATTCGATCGGAGCGTCTTGCGGAGTCCAAAGTACGTACGATTTCCAGCCACTATGCGTCTCCGAATTTCTCTGCTGGTGTCATTTTCGGCAGTCACCAGTGAGCCCAAGTACACAAATTCTTCTACCACCTCGATTTCGTCACCACCGATGCAAACTCGCGGTGGGTGGCTCACATTGTCTTCTCTTGAACCTCTTCCTATCATGTACTTCGTCTTCGACGTGTTGATGACTAGTCCGATCCGCTTAGCTTCCCTCTTCAGTCTGATGTAGGCTTCCTCCATCTTCTCAAAGTTACGTGCCATAATATCTATGTCGTCGGCGAAACCAAATAGCTGGACGGACTTATTGAAAATTGTACCACTCGTGTTAATCCCTGCTCTTCGTATTACCACTTCCAAAGCGATGTTGAATAGCAGACACGAAAGACCATCACCTTGCCGTAACCCTCTGCGGGTTTCGAAGGGACTCGAGAATGCCCCTGAAACTCGAACTACGCACATCACCCGATCCATCGTCGCTTTGATCAACCGTGTCAGTTTATCCGGAAAACCGTGTTCGTGCATTAGCTGCCATAGCTGGTCCCGATCGATTGTATCATATGCGGCTTTGAAGTCGATGAATAGATGATGTGTGGGCACGTTGTATTCGCGGCATTTCTGCAGTACTTGGCGAATGGCGAACACCTGGTCCGTGGTGGAGCGTTCGCCCATAAAACCCGCCTGGTACTGCCCCACGAACTCCCTTGCAGTTGGTGCTAGTCGACGGCATAAAATTTGGGAGAGTACCTTGTAGGCGGCGTTCAGCAATGTGATTGCGCGGTAGTTGCTACAATCCAGCTTATCGCCCTTTTGTAGATGGGACACACGACACCTTCCATCCACTCCTGCGGCAAAACTTCCTCCTCCCAAATCTTGGTAATGACCCAGTGCAGCGCTCTAGCCAGTGCCTCACCACCGTGTTTAAATAGCTCTCCTGGTAGTTGGTCAACCCCAGGGGCTTTGTTGTTCTTCAGCCGGCCAATCTCCTCCTGGATTTCCTGGAGATCCGGAGCCGGTAGAATTATGTCCTGCGCGCGTTCTCCCAGGTCCATCACCATACCGCCATCTTCGTCTGCCACATCGCCATTCAGGTGTTCTTCGTAGTGCTGCCGCCACCTTTGGATCACCTCACGCTCGTTCGTAAGAAGGTTCCCGTTTATGTCCTTACACATATCAGGCTGTGGCACGTGGCCCTTACGTGAACGGTTTAACTTCTCATAGAACTTTCGTGTGTTATTAGCGCGGTACAGTTGCTCCGTTTCTTCACGGTCTCGATCTTCCTGCTGGCGCTTTTTCCTCCGGAAAATCGAGTTTTGTCTGTTCCGCGCCTGTTTATATCGTGCCTCGTTCGCCCTCGTGCGGTGTTGCAGCAATCTCGCCCATGCTGCATTCTTCTCTTCCACTAACTGCTCACATTCGCCGTCATACCAGTCGTTTCTCTGATCCGGGGGCATCGTGCCAAGTGCAGCGGTTGCGGTGCTACCAATGGCGGATCGAATATCTCTCCAGCCATCTTCAAGAGACGCTGCGCCTAGCTGCTCTTCCGTTGGAAGTGCCACTTCCAGCTGCTGCGCGTATTCTTGGGCTAGTCTACCATCTTGTAGCCGCCCAATGTTAAGCCGCGGCGTCCGACTTCGACGCGTGTTGTACACCGTCGAGAGTTTTGAGCGCAGGCATACTGCAACGAGGTAGTGGTCGGATTCAATATTCGCACTGCGGTAAGTGCGGACGTTCGTGATGTCGGAGAAGAATTTACCGTCGATTAGAACGTGGTCGATTTGGTTTTCCGTTTCTTGGTTAGGTGATCTCCATGTGGCCTTGTGGATATTTTTGCGGGGAAAGAAGGTGCTTCGGACTACGCGGGAGGCTGCGAAGTTTATGCATCGTTGGCCGTTGTCATTCGATACGGTGTGCAGACTATCCGGTCCGATGACCGGTCTATACATTTCCTCCCTTCCTACCTGTGCGTTCATGTCACCGATGACGATTTTGACGTCCCGCAGTGGGCATCCATCGTATGTCTGCTCCAGCTGTGCGTAGAACGCTTCTTTCTCGTCGTCGGGTCTCCCTTCGTGTGGGCAGTGCACGTTGATGATGCTATAGTTGAAGAAACGGCCTTTAATCCTCAGCTTGCACATCCTTGCGTTGATTGGCTGCCACCCAATCACGCGTTGGCGCATCTTACCCAGCACTATGAAGCCGGTTCCCAGCTCGTTGGTGGTGCCACAGCTTTGGTAGAAGGTAGCCGCTCGATGCCCGCTTTTCCACACTTTCTGTCCTGTCCAGCAAATCTCCTGCAGCGCCACGACGTCGAAGTTGCGGGGATGTAATTCATCGTAGATCATCCTGTCGCAACCTGCGAAACCTAGCGACTTGCAATTCCATGTTCCAAGCTTCCAATCGTGATCCTGTATTCGTCGCCTAGGTCTTTGCCGATTATATCGAGTCGCATTATCTCTTATATTGTTCGTAATGATTGGTTTTCTAGGCGGCTTATTGGGCCAGCGCAAACCTCCTGTCTCGTCGGAGGGCCGTCGTGTCAGGGCTGTTTAGCGTCCCACCTAACACCAGGACTTGGGCTTGTGCGCTTTGAGCGGCACACGGTCGCTTTGGTGGGGCCTACTTGCGGATACATGCAGCTTTTTATAGAGGTTTAACAGGGCCCACTGTCAAACCCCACCACATCCTAGGCAAGCCCCACAACTCGCAGATGGCCTGGGGAGGGATCGTCAAGCCCTTGGACATAGTCCCTGCTGCCCGATAATTAGCACCTACTGCGTACGAATTAATCACAAAAATTGAGCATCTGAATTCGGGTAGGTATACCACCCAGAAACTGGGTACCAAAATCAGAAGTACCATACGATGTTGGGTAGACTGCCATTGTACCGCGGATGACAGGCGTTTTACCCTCCTGGTTCGAACGCATTCAGTCGTTCGGAATAATGTGTTTGCAAGAGAAACTTGGGAGCACTGCTTTAATAGGTTTTTTAGGAATTCTCGTAAAATCAATGAAAACTTACAAGATCCACCACATTAACCGAAAACATTCTGAGCTCGGCGTACAACATTCTGTCACGTATTCTATTTAACAAATAGAGACTGCTTGAGGAGTCTTTTATCGGCATATACCAGGCAGATTTTCATTAGGGCCCGGTCGACGACGGATCGGACGTTTAGCCTGTGAATGATCATTGATTAATCCCGGGAGTTAGTGATGAACTCTATAGATATTAAGAAAAATCACTTAAATAAAGATTTAAAAAAAATCCCCGGAGTACAACTTGCAGGCTCACCATTTGTTAATTGATTTTAAAGTAGCGTGCGAATCATTGAAAAGAAATAATAATGTATGAATGTGATTTTCCGGAAAAAAACTTATACGAATCCAGAAACCATGTTATTATGTTTCTGAAGAATTTCAACCCCTCCTCCTCCCATGTGGTTTATCGTGGTCATTTGGTAGACCTATGACCGCGTGATTTTTTCCAACGTGAAAAAAAAGTTATTTAAAAGATATGACTAACACGCTGATTTTCAAAACTTTGGAGAAAACAGGGATTTACAATCAGGAACTTACAACGCACCAAAAGAATTATAAATTTACCTGGATTCGTAAATTCTGACGATAAAATCATATTATGCTGTGTATCAGGTATCAGAATATCTAAAATTTGAACACCCCTACGATGCATCAGTAGGCTGACCAGATCATTTCGGCGAAAAAACGGGACAAACGCACTTACAAAACGGGACATGTCAAAAAACCTTGTGACAAAATTCAAGAGCTGTAGAATTTCAAAACTTATGAGCTCGATTTTCAGTTTTCGTTTAAGAAGTTTTTTAGAGTGAATTGAGGGTTAAGTCAGTTGTGGAAAAATTCTAAACTACAAATATTTCACTCTTCAAAATGACGCGGAAAAACACAGAGAAACAACATATTAAGCATTTTTCAAAAAATTGTAAACAAATGTGGTAGGGGGAAAGACGGCTTCGGCAGGTTTTGTTCTGTTATTGTCAGGGCCAAATTGTCGACCAAATTTTATGAAATTTGGCCACAATATTCTTTGATATGCAAAAAATGTTTAGGCCAAATTTGAGCATAGTCAGTCATAAAAAACCCCTGCCAATAATAGAACAAAACCTGCCAAAATCGTCCCCTATTCTGAAATATTTAATTTTATTCTTTTTAAACATGGATTTTATAACTGACCAATATAAAACTTTTCCAATTCTAAACAATTAAAAATGACAAAAAAAAGTCAAAGTAACTCTGTCTAAAGCCGGTCTGGACATTAGAGAGATAAGAAAAAAATAATTTTAAGAAAGAAAAAATGTCAAAAGACAAATGCGAGACAAGCAATAGGGTGGAATATTGATTTCCCGTGCTGAAACCCTTCTTCATGAATTATATATAAGTGCGGGAAAATCTACGGGTAAGAATAACAAGAATCTCAACAAGGAAAGAACTTTAATAAAATGTAATTCTATTTATTTCCATGAATATGGTTGGCACATGTCAAATCTAATCAATTCTAAGTCCTTTTTGATCGATATTAATTTAAATGATGCTAAAAGTAGCCTCACTCCGCGGGAATTTTGTTCATTGATTTTGTTCTCATGTGCTTCCAAAAAGGCGGGACTCGTGCAATTTCGAGGTGAAAAGTAAAACAAGTCGTGGCTAATTTATAGACGGGTTTACAGCTCGGTCTTTCGGAGATTTCCACCGGATTGTATTTTAAATCGGGCCGAAATTCTAATTTCCTACAACGGAATTCAATAAATCCCGCACACACATATGTAAACAAATTTGCAGACAAGCTCTTGATCTGTAAACTACACAGATAAAAATATGTTGTGATTTTAAATGTATTTTCATGCACATATTTGGAGCATGCAAATAAACGTCACATTCAATCCATCTTACTATTATTTTAAATCAAAATAAATGCAAACAGTGCTTGCTTGTAAAATTCAATCAAATTTAATAGAATATCGAATGTTAATTCATTTGATGGGATAAACTGCAATTTTACACGTCGTTGAATTTTCGAAATTATTTGTTGTGTAGCCTCAAAGTACGTGAGGCCCGAAATCCGAACAAATTTTCTTTCCTTCGGTTTGAAACTGCCTTTAACACGATTTTATTCAGCTGATTCACCTATAAATTATTTTGGAATGTCGTCGTTTTTTTACAGTGATCATTCACAAAATACTCAGAATTATTTGGAAATTAGAATGTCTGTCAATGCGCAATTTGACCTGATTTTCAGGATATACTTTCCTACCAAATTACTGGTTCCATTCAATCCACTCATGAAATTGGCCAAATTTTAACGCCTTCGAAATAAGCAGAAAAGTAATTGAAATGAAACTGTATGAAAAAATCTCCTGTTGTCACCTGTTGTCATTAACTGTCTAAAACCTTGAGAAAAGTCGATCCATGCAAAATAAATAACGGCATGAATAGCATTCTTTTAAAAGCAACACTTAACATCTCACACTTTTTTGATGGGTTGCGTCCACTTTCTTCGTATTTAGTTTTAGTTTCCTGCCTAAAATATTGAATTTGGTTGGAATAATATTTTGGATCTCTTTGGAATATACCCTACCCTTCCCTACCCTACCCTACCCATAAAAAATCACGAAAATAAAGTTTTCAAAAATCTTGGGAAGAATCAATAAAAAAACGGCATTTTTTAGATTACGACGGGACAGCACAATAAGGCCTAAAAAACGGGACTGTCCCGTTAAATACGGTGCGTATGGTCAGCCTATGCATCAGGATCAGGGTTTGCAGAAATCGCTCTCAATAGATAACGAATAACGATAAAAGAAAGGCAAAAACTGTTCCGAATCATAACAAACCATAAAAAATAACATAACAAATTTATCAAACTTGTATACAAGCGCGAAAAAAACAGAAGCGGATAGGCAGTCCCCACAGAGAAGCGATGATCCTCGCTTTGTTCTCGTTCATTTAGTGTTAGGGATCGCACAGTTGTGCAGAATAAGTTGAAATGCATCATCCGAACCAGAGCTCCCCGCGTTTGAAGCTTTTTTAAATGAAATTTATCCTGGGGTATAGTTTCCCGTATTAGTTCTTTATCAAGATAGCTTGCGAAAAAAATTCTCTCATGGTGTGCTACATATCGTATTTTTCATTCTCTTATGGATTCAATCCCTGATCAAGAAACAAAAAATCAATACAATCGCGAAACATATTTTAAGAATTTTGAGAAAAATCTGTTTTGGATTAGAAATTTTCGAAATATCTCTAAAATTCTAAGAGTATCTGAAGCCTTCCGTAGCTTTAGAGGTACTGGAAATTTTTAAGACATATTATTTCGAGAAGCTTGTGAAAAAATAAATTGTCAGAGTGCATATATATTTCAGAAATCACAGGGTTAAAATGTAATCTTAGTGATGCAAATATATTCCTTCTGTTGTTTCTTCTGGTAGTGTTTTTGATGAAATTCCAGTAGTGTCACTAATAAAACACCACGCGAGACAAGACATAACACTTATCGTTTCGCGTCGTGTTTTATTAGTGTCGTCCTTTTTTTACGTTAGCATAAACCACAAAATCAAAAGTGAAATCCAGATGTGTGTTCAGAATCATTAAAATAGTTTACCTTCTAATATTCCTTAAGCTTTTCTAAGGGCATGAGAATCTCAAAATTCTGTTCATTATGGCAATGGCAAGATTCTAACTAGAACCGTAACACAATTTCCTTGACATCCCTTTGCTTGAATTATATGTTTGTTGCTGAATGCTAGTTTTCATTTAATATCTTGAATCTTCAATATCTTTGAATTCCTTTTGGTATTCCTATTTTTTTTAATACATTTCGATTTTTAAGATTTATTTTGGAATACAATTTCGTTCGTGATTATAAAACTACTTTTTTTAAACCAGCACATCTTTTCATTTATTTAGTTTACAGATAACACTGAATCAACAATTTGACGCCACAATACACGGTTCGAGGCCGCATCTCTCCATCCTCGAATGCACCCCACGCTTGCCAAGTCGTTTTGCACCTAGTCTGCCCACCTCGCTCGCTGCGCTCCACGCCGTCTCGTATCTGTTGGATCGGAAGCGAACACCATCTTTGCAGGGTTGCTGTCCGGCATCCTTGCAACATGCCCTGCCCATCGTTCCCTTCCGGCTTTAGCTACTTTCTGGATAATGGGTTTGCCGTAGAGCTGGGCGATCTCGTGGTTCATTCTTCGCCGCCACGCACTGTCTTCTTGCACAGCGCCAAAGATGGCCCTAAGCACCCGTTTCTCGAATACTCCGAGTGCTTGCAAGTCCTCCTCGGGCATTGTCCATGTTTCATGTCCGTTGAGGACAACCGGTCTTATTAGCGTCTTGTGCATGACACATTTGGTGCGGTGGCGAATCTTTTTACCTGAGACTCGCGTCTTTCTTTACTACTCTGGGTGTCATTTAGATTTTTGGAAATCGAGAGCGTTACGCTGAAAGAGAAGGTTTTGAACTTTGCCTGCGCCTTTATCTTTCGATGGATTTTGGAGATTTATATATCAATCGAATCAGACACTCTCCAACAATTTGCATGTTGCATAAAATCTTAAGATTATTAACGATAAGCTATGGAAAATTTCAATTTTTGTCAAAGCCAGCATAAATTTCATCATTTGCAATTTGCAATTATTATGAAATTCAATAGTGATCAACAGCGTTTTAGTCTCTGTCGGATGCAACTTGTTGCAAGAAAATCGGTTAAGAGTTTCTATGTGAAAATTTGGCTAATGTTTTTTATGGCATTTTGTGCACACACACACGCACACACATACACACACACACACGCACACACGGACAGACAGACATTTGTTCAGCTCATCGAGCTGAGTCGAATGGTATATAACACTATGGGTCTCCGGGACTTCTACCAAAAGTTCGAATTTGGAGTGAAATGATAGCCTTTCGGTACAACTTAGTTGTACGAGAAAGGCAAAAATATTTACTTTTAAGTACATTGTACATGATTAATCAAGTTTTCAAATTTTGTTTTTTTTTCGTTAATTGTTAGAAATTCTCGCTTAACTAAAAACTTAACTTAACTAAAAAAAACCCAAGTAACATATTTCTCGTAAATTAATGTGAATATTGCAATCAACAGACCAATATTAAAGCTTTTGAATGCAGTACTAAAATTTATTCCTGAAGAAAAAGTTTTTCATGTCATTTTGAAAAGTTAAGCAATAATTGTTGAAATTAGGCAATCAACTTTGATTTGTCTTGAGAACTCCCTTGGAAAATGTGGTGCCGACAACCGAAAATAGTAAATATTTTGAAAAGCGCAAATAAAAGTATAATTGCAAACGCTGCGGTGGCATTCAATACTGAATCACGAAAAAGAGTAAATTTACATTTTTGGTCGTTTTACATGGTTTTGTAACATTAGGCAAATGACCGAAAAAAATCCTCCGAGCAGCCGACCACCTTCCCCTTCTTCAGAATCAATGCATAAATAGAAGAATATTTCCAAAGGAATTTTCAAAGAAAATTCTTAAATTTTTTAAACATAGTGTCTTTTACATTTCAAAATATTTTTTTTGCGGAATATGTCACAATAAATACGATGAAATTTTCTAAGAATCTCCAATAGAAATTCGAAAAAAGTCCATCTGAAATTCCAAAAAAGGGATTACGAAAGGATAGAAGAATAGAAACTACGGAAGAACTAGCGGTTGTATGTATTTTCGAAGTATTTCTAGTAAGAATTCCTTAAAAATTAATTTAAAATTTAAAAGAATTGTCGACGAATTTGGTGGTTTACTGCGGAAATTCCTTAAAAATTTAGAAAAGATTTCGTAAAACGAAAATTATCTGGTCGTCTCCCGTACAACGAAACTCGAGCTGAGTGTGTTTAGCAAGGTGCCAACCACACCTCGTTACATTTGCTTCAGTCATATCTGCGCGCACAGCATTGACTTGCCTATTATTCAATCTTCTTCCGATGAGGTACTATGAGCCATCGATGAGCTTGACACCACTAAGGGACCTGAGACGGACAATATTCCACCAAAATTCCTCAAAAACTGGTCCAAGCCTATTGCTATGTTGCTTAATAGGTCGTTACGTGAAAAACCTTTCCGCTGGCATGGAAAACAGCGTCTTTAGTTCCAATTCACAAATCGGGTAGTTTAAACCAAGTGTCTAACTATCGTGGTGTTTCCATCCTGTGCTGCTCAAGCAAAGTGTTTGAGAAGCTGATACATAATGTGCTATACACTGTTGCATCGCCTATTATATCTGATTCTCAACATGGGTTCATGAAGAATCGATCAACAACGACGAACCTGGTGTGTTACGTTTCGGCATTGTCACGTGGGATGGAGAAGGGAAGGCAAATCGATGCGATATACGTGGATTTCGCTAAAGCTTTTGATACCGTACCGCATAATCTTGTCATCGAGAAATTGGAGCATATTGGCTTCCCGAGATTGATAACGGAGTGGATAGCTTCATACTTATCTAGTCGTAGTCATACGTTGTTGTTAAATCAACACGATTTCGATTCTTCGACATTACTTCTGGGGTACCTCAAGGGAGTGTTCTTGGACCACTGATTTTCAACATCTATGTGAATGATCTCTGTGTGCTTCTTTCTTCGTCAAAAATATCATTCGCCGATGACCTTAAAGTTTATCACATCGTACGTTTTCCGGCTGATTGTGCGATCATGCAAAACGACGTCAACTCCATGTTAATTTGGTGCAGCGATAACGGTATGCGCATCAATAGCACGAAATGCAAGGTTATGTCTTTCTCTCGCTCTAACAGCCAGATTAATCACCCGTACTACGTTGAAACCGAACCACTTGAACGTGTAACATCTTTAAGTGATCTTGGTCACTGATGCCAAACTACGGTTTACCGAGCATGTGGCGATCACGGCTTCCAAAGCATTCTCTGTTGTATTGTTCGTTGGTGCGAAGCATCTTAGGTTATGCTTCACCGGTTTGGTCACCGTACCGTATGATAACTAACGGGAGAGTACCGAACGAGATTGTCCGCTTTGCGATAAGGATCCTACCTTGGAATGACCCAGACAACCTTCTTCCATACTCTGCACAAGTATGGTCAAAATACAATTTTGCCTTTCTCTTACAATATAGTTGTATCGAAAGGTTTTCATTTCACTCCAAAATCTAAACTTCTATAATAAGTTAGACCCATGTTATTATATATAAATCGACTCAGCTTGTTGAGCTGAAAACATGTCTGTCTGTCCGTGTGAATGTGTGCTCACGAAAAACGAAAATTATTAGCCGCTTTTTCATACAGTAATTTTAAACCGATTTTCTCGCAACAAGCGATGGGGGACAAACCCTAAATAGTTGATCACTAATAATCAATATCGGTTATTGCGTCCAAAAGTTATGAACAGAATGGTGTGTTGAGCCATATTCGGTTGGTTGGTTGATTTGACAACGCGATTCGTTTGCAAGGGTCGTACACAGATAGAAAAATTCACTGAAATTTACACTAAAAATAATGCACATAAATGGAACATCATTATTTGCGTAGTTCCACGCGTGATATAGCCTAAATATATACAATATTTAACGTGAATCATCAATATTGCTTGCAAGTTGTACGCAAACTTGTTAGGAAGAGAACCGTTTCAGCGTAGAATAGCGTAGATTTCCGCATCTCAAGTTTTACGCGCTGTTTACTTTTCACAATTTTTTTCTGTGTAGGTAATTATTCATAATGTGTATTATGCTACGTACACACCAGTCAAGCAGTTCGACGAACATTGACTCCACCCCCAAGAAAACGCTTCGGTTGCTGCTTTGTTGGAACGTGTGTGAAGTTGTTCGAACAACCATTTGACAGTTGGCGGCTCGGTTGGAAAAAATTAAAACGGTTTGATTTTGGTTTGAGTTGTCGGGGGTGGAGTCAAGGTTCGCCGAACATGTTTGAGCATTTGTAGTGAAGTTGCACAAACCCCCATATATTTTTTGATGGTTGGTGCTCGAGTTGGTGCTTCGGTCGTTCGTGTGTGATATTGTTGGTCGAATAAATTGATTGTTCGTGCCGCTGTTGGTAAAACTTGATGGATGTTTGAATAAACGGGAGGTGGAGTCAATGTTGGTCGAACTGCTTGACCGTGTGTACGTTCCATTACACAAAGGCAGAACCAAACGATTGAATCGAGATTTTTAACCTCTATTGTTCAAGGAGATCTCTGGACATTTGTTTGTGGAAAATCTCTTGGTTAATTCCTGGACGAATTTTCCAAGAGGTTGGTGAGGAAAACTGTGAACTGGGTGCGTTAACTGAAATGTATTCCGGAAGTGATAAAAGGTGTAAAAAACTCTTGAATGACTTCAATCTAAATCAAAGGGGCCCTACTCTCATCACATACAAATTTTCTGGTTTTTAACTCTCATCATTCTTCCAAGTAAGATTTTATATAGGAAACGTCAAAATTCTCCTTACCTAATAAGTGTAATGCCCTGAAAGGGTCTTATGGAGAAATTTTAGAAGCACCTTCACAGTAGAGCTCGACTCTGTGTTCGCACCATAGTCAAGAAAAATTAATCAATCACGTCATAGATTCAACGATTCAACGAGGTCAGGGTGCGCTGACGGTTTGCTTTGTCGTATAGCCGAAAGATTTATAACAAAATCTACGTCGGCCAGCAATGACACTGTTCTGGTTTGAGTTAGTTTTTTTAGCACGGAATATGAATTTTGTATACATATGTGGCTAAATATAAAAAATTTCTGAAACATCATGGAACACTGTGTATATTGCTTTTCCATAGACATTTGGCAAGTAGCAGTTACATATCTGAAATACGACCCACAACGGTAAATGTGTGCGAGTTATTTTTACATATGCGATGGAACATCCTGCTCTGACGCTGACAGAGCCATCAACTTTCCTTCTGCCACTCGAATATAGAAACGTTTATTTATGGCTCCGCAATTCGATTTAGAACGAGATCGACCGCCAGAACTGGAAGTGCTGCTCCACTTTTGCTCAGCTGCAACATTCAACATGCGCCCGTCGCCCGGCACCCCATGCGCGGTCATTTCGGTCGCCGAATTTTTGTGGTCAAGCTCGGTGGCTGGTCATATTGCGGCAAAAGCCACTTCTGATTTGATTTATAGCATTCGAAATTTCATGGAACCGGTTAGGCGTGGGCTTTGGGGAGTTGGAGTAGGCAAATGTCAAAAAATAGGACCACCTCACCGACACGGCTCAATCCGCGAACGGCGATAACCGGAATCAATGCATCACTTCCAGGCACAGTTAAGGGCCGCCATGAATAGAGGTACTCAGTTCCTGTGTTTTTTTCCTCTCACGAAGCTAATCGAGGCTAGTTGCAACAAATATTTCACGTGTGCGATACATTCTGATATGTGTTATGCTGGAAGTTTAGTGTATTATAGTCGTAAAAAAGTATGCACGATGAGGACAGCCAAAGGACATGGATCGAAAACCAGAAAGCCACGGAAGCGGAGAAAGGTGATACGATGAGGGCTGTGACGTGTGTTTGGGATCTGAAATATTTATGAGTTTACACAGAGGTACGCCGGCCGGGAGCGTTCCGTGCCAGGCATGACAAGCCCCAACAACTAGGCCATGCCGCAGCGAAGTAGAACGGAGCAAAGACCTTGACTGTGAGAGCCCCGTCCATCAACCGACGACTGTTGTTGGGGTGCCCTGCTGCTTCCGAGCACCACCGACGAGCAGCCCGGAGTAATGAATCATGCTTAATTCGGACATGTCTGACTTTTAGCATCCGAAATCGATTTTTTACGTGTCTAGTTTCATGTCAAATATATATAGTCGGTGTTTATTTTGGAAGGAGCTTGCCTGCTGATGGCGATGGTGAAAGCTTTTTGGGTCGTTTTCAGTTGCTCTTGGATAGCTGGTGCGGTTATTGGACTTTGAATGATGGACGGGTGAGGGAAATGGTGAAGATTCTTCAGTTGAAGGAATCCAATAAATGAACCGTTGAGGAGCTGGAATGCAAACATCCTTCCTTGAATCAATGTTGAAGAGGCCATCTGGAAATAACGACTTTAAGAATGGATATATTTAGCTGGCATGAGAGAATTTCCATTTTAGATATTCCTGTTTGAATGTCAGTAGCAAACAATTCATTCCTTTAATGGGTGCTATATTTGGAAAACAAGGCCTCTGTATTTTATTTAATTAAACTCAATCTAATAAATATTAGAATACCAATCCTATATTCAAAAAATCACTTGGCATTGGTACTGCCTTCTTCGAAACTAATCGAAACTTGGAGCAATACATCGTTTGCGCCATTACAATAAGGTCATTTGGCCGAAAATGTTGTATTTTGATTATTTTGAAGTACAGACCCCATTCAATTTTGGCAACTCGTTATGTTGCCATGATCGAATGGTTTTTGTTTTCTCATGACATTTCACATTTTTTCACTTTTTGTGACACTAGACACACTTTGCCGATTTTTTTAGAATTTTTTTGTTCTGGACATGTTTCAACGCGTTTTTCGATTTTTTTACGTCATCTTTGGGCTCTAACCAGTTTTTACACGGTTTTATTTCACGATATTTTTTACATCGGTTTAGGTGTCTAACCATTTTTGAGATTTACGTATTTTATAAACAATTTCAAAAATAAAAAAAATAAACAAAGATTTAATGTTGCCAAAATTAAATGGTTTTGTTTAGAGGTGCGCGCCGCCACCGCCGACATTTTTTGTAATGGCGCGTTTAAAATTGGTCACGACACTGATCTATAATTTTTCACGCCGATTCAAATTTAGAAGTCCACAATTTTCTGTGGAAATTCCTAAGTTTCAATGGAATTTCCGAAGATCTTCCCGATTTATATCCTTACATCACGATGAAACTCCAGAGAATTTTTGCAAATTCCATTAAACTTTTCGTTGAAATTTCGGAAAGCTTTTCTTCAAAACTGAGACTTACTTCCAGTGGAAATTCTGAAGAATTTTCGGTATAAATAAAATGTTTGAAGGGAGAAGGGCCATTTGTCAGAAATCCATTTGGCCAAAGGCCACAAGGCTGAAAGTTGTTTGGCCGAATATGTCATATGACTGTACAAACTATTTGGTCGAAGCCCCTCTAGCCGGAAGATTTTTGGCCAAAAATGTCATTTTTTTTGGCTCATCGCCAGATCGTAGCCAGGATGTCACGGCCACAATTTTATTCTCATATTGCTTTTCAATGATGACAGCGGGCTATGTCTATTAATGATGATGACACTCCACTTTTCACAGGCTCGGGCCTAGCTACCTGCTTGGCCGAATGTCTTTTTTGGCATACTAATAACCATTTTCGACATAATAACAGTTTCGGACGAACGTTCAGCCAGATTAAATTCAGCTAGATGACTCTCGACTTCACGTGTTATTCGGCCAAGTGGCATTCGAATAAGTGGCATTCGAATAAGTGGCATTCGAATAAGTGGCATTCGAATAAGTGGCATTCGAATAAGTGGCATTCGAATAAGTGGCATTCGAATAAGTGGCATTCGAATAAGTGGCATTCGAATAAGTGGCATTCGAATAAGTGGCATTCGAATAAGTGGCATTCGAATAAGTGGCATTCGAATAAGTGGCATTCGAATAAGTGGCATTCGAATAAGTGGCATTCGAATAAGTGGCATTCGAATAAGTGGCATTCGAATAAGTGGCATTCGAATAAGTGGCATTCGAATAAGTGGCATTCGAATAAGTGGCATTCGAATAAGTGGCATTCGAATAAGTGGCATTCGAATAAGTGGCATTCGAATAAGTGGCATTCGAATAAGTGGCATTCGAATAAGTGGCATTCGAATAAGTGGCATTCGAATAAGTGGCATTCGAATAAGTGGCATTCGAATAAGTGGCATTCGAATAAGTGGCATTCGAATAAGTGGCATTCGAATAAGTGGCATTCGAATAAGTGGCATTCGAATAAGTGGCATTCGAATAAGTGGCATTCGAATAAGTGGCATTCGAATAAGTGGCATTCGAATAAGTGGCATTCGAATAAGTGGCATTCGAATAAGTGGCATTCGAATAAGTGGCATTCGAATAAGTGGCATTCGAATAAGTGGCATTCGAATAAGTGGCATTCGAATAAGTGGCATTCGAATAAGTGGCATTCGAATAAGTGGCATTCGAATAAGTGGCATTCGAATAAGTGGCATTCGAATAAGTGGCATTCGAATAAGTGGCATTCGAATAAGTGGCATTCGAATAAGTGGCATTCGAATAAGTGGCATTCGAATAAGTGGCATTCGAATAAGTGGCATTCGAATAAGTGGCATTCGAATAAGTGGCATTCGAATAAGTGGCATTCGAATAAGTGGCATTCGAATAAGTGGCATTCGAATAAGTGGCATTCGAATAAGTGGCATTCGAATAAGTGGCATTCGAATAAGTGGCATTCGAATAAGTGGCATTCGAATAAGTGGCATTCGAATAAGTGGCATTCGAATAAGTGGCATCAGAATAAGTGGCATTCGAATAAGTGGCATTCGAATAAGTGGCATTCGAATAAGTGGCATTCGAATAAGTGGCATTCGAATAAGTGGCATTCGAATAAGTGGCATTCGAATAAGTGGCATTCGAATAAGTGGCATTCGAATAAGTGGCATTCGAATAAGTGGCATTCGAATAAGTGGCATTCGAATAAGTGGCATTCGAATAAGTGGCATTCGAATAAGTGGCATTCGAATAAGTGGCATTCGAATAAGTGGCATTCGAATAAGTGGCATTCGAATAAGTGGCATTCTGAATAAGTGGCATTCTGAATAAGTGGCATTCGAATAAGTGGCATTCGAATAAGTGGCATTCGAATAAGTGGCATTCGAATAAGTGGCATTCAACAAGTGGAATTGGAATAAGTGGCATTCAATAAATGGAATTCGAATAAGTGGCATTCGAATAAGTGGCATTCGAATAAGTGGCATTCGAATAAGTGGCATTCGAATAAGTGGCATTCGAATAAGTGGCATTCGAATAAGTGGCATTCGAATAAGTGGCATTCGAATAAGTGGCATTCGAATAAGTGGCATTCGGATAAGTGGCATTCGAATAAGTGGCATTCGAATAAGTGGCATTCGAATAAGTGGCATTCGAATAAGTGGCATTCGAATAAGTGGCATTCGAATAAGTGGCATTCGAATAAGTGGCATTCGAATAAGTGGCATTCGAATAAGTGGCATTCGAATAAGTGGCATTCGAATAAGTGGCATTCGAATAAGTGGCATTCGAATAAGTGGCATTCGAATAAGTGGCATTCGAATAAGTGGCATTCGAATAAGTGGCATTCGAATAAGTGGCATTCGAATAAGTGGCATTCGAATAAGTGGCATTCGAATAAGTGGCATTCGAATAAGTGGCATTCGAATAAGTGGCATTCGAATAAGTGGCATTCGAATAAGTGGCATTCGAATAAGTGGCATTCGAATAAGTGGCATTCGAATAAGTGGCATTCGAATAAGTGGCATTCGAATAAGTGGCATTCGAATAAGTGGCATTCGAATAAGTGGCATCAGAATAAGTGGCATTCGAATAAGTGGCATTCGAATAAGTGGCATTCGAATAAGTGGCATTCGAATAAGTGGCATTCGAATAAGTGGCATTCGAATAAGTGGCATTCGAATAAGTGGCATTCGAATAAGTGGCATTCGAATAAGTGGCATTCGAATAAGTGGCATTCGAATAAGTGGCATTCGAATAAGTGGCATTCGAATAAGTGGCATTCGAATAAGTGGCATTCGGATAAGTGACATTCGGATAAGTGGCATTCGAATCAATCGAGACAATTTACAAATTGAAAATTACCCTCAACCACCCTCAGCATGGTCTTGCTTTATAGGCGCGCATCTTATCGCTAGGCTAAGGAGGGCCCCAAGTGGAATTCGAATAAGTGACAGTCGAATAATTTCATTCATTTATTTAGTTTACATCTAAACAGATAACACTGAATCAACAATTTGACGCCACAATACACGGTTCGAGGCCGCATCTCTCCATCCTCGAATGCGCCCCATGCTCACCAAGTCGTTTTGCACCTGGTCTGCCCACCTTGCTCGCTGCGCTCCACGCCGTCTCGTACCTGCCGGGTCGGAAGCGAACACCATCTTTGCAAGGTTACTGTCCGGCATTCTAGCAATATGCCCTGCCTATCGTACCCTTCCGGCTTTAGCTGCCATCTGGATACTGAGTTCGCTGGGCGAGCTCATGATTCATTCTTCGCCGCCACACACCGTCTTCTTGCACACTGCCAAAGATCGTATCAGGCAGTCGAATAAGTGGCATTCTAATAAGTGTTATTTAATCATTTGGCAGAAACGCTTCTGGCGGACGACTGAGGTCCTTCGTAGTTTCAGACATAGCAATTAATTTCCACTCCGGGTGGCTTAATACATACGGTCGAAAAAGTCGTTTGGCCAAATAGGCCATTTGGTCGAAAAAATTGTATGACGAATAGGGTGTATGCCGAGAAGGTCGAAATGGTCATAGGATTCGTTAAAGGCAAATAAAATTTTCAGTCAAATGACCCTTTCGTCAAACGATCTTTTCAGCCGAACGGTATTTTTGGCCAGATGACTTTTTCGGCCAAACGACCTGTTAGGTGTTTGAAATTTTCAGCCAAACCAATGTTGATCTATTAACCGTTTCGTTCATTTCGACCAAATGAAATTCGGCTAGATCACTTTCGACTAAACATGTTATCTGGTCAAATTGCTTTCTGCCATCAATAATAGTACACCTCCAGTTTTGTTGCAAAAATCGAATGGGGTCTGTATGTCTTTACAGTCAATCCCTCATCAGCCGTTATAGAAAGCGCGAGGCATAGAAATATCGAGATATGGAAAACAAAATCTCCGGGAAGCTGAATGAAGGAACGTTTACAGAAACCAAGAAAATGTGGTCTAATATAAATTAATTTGCTTCCAGTAGCTCCCATCTCTCATTTTTTTCTTGTTTTTTTTCGTTTTTCACTTCTTCACTTCACTTCACTTCACTTCTCAATCCTCACTTGTGCAGTGAGAATGAAAAGTGAGAAGTAAAAAGTGAGAATTATGAAGTAAGATTCATCACCTCTAATGTATTATTTCTCACAGTAAAAAGTAGGAATTGAGAAGTGGGATGTCTCACTTATTGGGTGAACGCTCTACCACAGACCAGGTGTTCGCCATACGTCAGGTATTGCAGAAATGCCGCGAATACAACGTGCCCACACATCATCTATTTATCGACTTCAAAGCCGCATATGATACAATCGATCGGGACCAGCTATGGCAGCTAATGCACGAAAACGGATTTCCGAATAAACTGATACGGTTGATCAAGGCGACGATGGATCGGGTGATGTGCGTAGTTCGAGTTTCAGGGGCATTCTCGAGTCCCTTCGAAACCCGTAGAGGGTTACGGCAAGGTGATGGTCTTTCGTGTCTGCTATTCAACATCGCTTTGGAGGGAGTAATACGAAGGGCAGGGATTGACACGAGTGGTACGATTTTCACGAAGTCCGTCCAGTTATTTGGTTTCGCCGACGACATTGATATCATGGCACGTAACTTTGAGAGGATGGAGGAAGCCTACATCAGACTGAAAAGCGAAGCTAAACGGATTGGACTAGTCATCAACACGTCGAAGACGAAGTACATGATAGGAAGAGGCTCAAGAGAGGTCAATGTGAGCCACCTACCACGAGTTTCTATCGGGGGTGACGAAATCGAGGTGGTTGAAGAATTCGTGTACTTGGGCTCACTGGTGACCGCCGATAACGATACCAGAGAAATAGCAGATAGCAGAGAAATTAGGAGACGCATAGTGGCTGGAAATCGTACGTACTTTGGACTCCGCAAGACGCTCCGATCGAATAGAGTTCGCCGCCGTACCAAACTGACTATCTACAAAACGCTTATAAGACCGGTAGTTCTCTACGGACACGAGACCTGGACGATGCTCGTGGAGGACCAACGCGCACTGGGAGTTTTCGAAAGGAAAGTGTTGCGTACCATCTGTAATTGGGTTGCAGATGGCGGACGGTACGTGGAGGAGGCGAATGAACCACGAGTTGCATCAGCTGTTGGGAGAACCATCCATCGTTCACACCGCGAAAAGCGGAAGACTGCGGTGGGCCGGGCACGTAACCAGAATGTCGGACAGTAATCCGGTGAAAATGGTTCTCGACAACGATCCGACGGGAACAAGAAGGCGAGGTGCACAGCGGGCAAGGTGGATCGATCAGGTGGAGGACGACTTGCGGACCCTCCGCAGACTGCGTGGTTGGCGAAGTGCAGCCATGAACCGAGCTGAATGGAGAAGTCTTTTATGTGCAGCACAGGCCACTCCGGCCTTAGTCTGATGATAAATAAATAATGTCTCACTTATTACAGTCAGAAGTGAGCTATGAGAAATGACATATGAGAAATGCAGAGTGAGAAGTGAGCCGTCTCAAATCTCACTTTTCATATCTCACTTCCCGCTCTTCACTGCTCATTGTGAGAAGTAAGAGATAAAAAGTGATAAATGAAAGTGAGTCGTCTCACTTATAACTCTTCAATTTTCACCAATCAATTCACACTTCACAGTGGAAAGTAAGAATGAGAAGTGAGAAGTTCTTTATAAGGAGTGACGTCTGACACTGCACAACGCTTTCCATATCTGACTCATCACAGTGAGAAGTAGAAAATTAGGGTTTTGGGTATTTGAGTTCTTCGCAACATAGTTACATTTTAGTTTTATGCTGGTTTGGTTACATAATACTCTTGAAGATTAAATTATGATCATTAAGAGCGTTACAAAACTTAAAATGTTACTTAGGAAATTACGACTTGATCCATATTTCATCCGACAATATTTCTCGTAGTAGACTTTTGTTGTTCAAATTTGAACTTTACTAATGATTATTATGCCTTGGTGTATGAGGCATGAATAAATTAGAGACACATTAATTTCTACTGTTTTACAGAATCAGGCCTAATTGTTGTCCTTACAATCAAATCAAGCAGTCCCCAGAGTTTTTCCTAAACGTTTGAATTACTTGCAAGCGATAAAACACGGCTGCTTTCGGTTGCCTAGAAATAGAAACACTGTAAACTAATTGGTGATATAACGACTTAATGAGCACAAACAAGGATATCCACGTTTATGGCGAACGCCAAATCCAATAAAGAAACAGTTACGCAACGTTTTCGATTATGTTCTACATTTGCGTGTAGCCCCTTAGTCACGTTTTCTCAAACGACCAACTCACCTCGCCGCAATCGTAATGTTTTATCAACCGGATCCCAAAAATGAATAAATAAGGTGATACTGAAACACCCAGTCGACAGTCGTAAGTCAAAGGTATTTACGTAAATTCCATTAATTTTGCCTTCAATTCTCTGATTGTTCGGGGTTGGTGCTTGCAGATTGGGTTGAAAATGGAAACCCCCACTCTCGAATGCAGGGGATGTTACATAAATTAAGACTCATAAATACCATCGCAACGCTATCAGTTTTACAGCAGCATCAGCTTCGGCAGTCAGGGTGCGCATTAAAAATTTATGTCCCTTCTCCGACTCGGTTGGGATCAAGATTTCCACCGTGCACCGGTCCCGAAAAGATAAACATTGAAAATAATCCCTCCCATAAAAAATAGTCGACAATGTTGCCATTCAACATCAGCACAATTGAAATAATGCCTTCGCCCAGGCTCCATTCAAGAAAGGCATCCTCGGAATCCTTCCTTTCTCCGTATAATACACAGTCATCGGCATGGGCTCAGCAATCTATAAATTGAAAACAATAGACCCGAACCGAAGCGAGGCGAGGTCGACTCATCATTTGCTCGTTTCCATCCGCAGTAGGGCGTGAAAATACAACATCGTGAAGAGTTGAAAAGCTTCGAGCAATCCTCCTAGAGGCGATTGGGTCCTGAGCACATTGAATGCTCAACATACCCTACAAGACAAAATTTTACTGACATTATGGAAAAGTACAACAAATGTTACTTGCCATAAAAACTTGTTTTCGAATAATTTATCGAGAAAAATAGTCAGTCACAATACCAGCACCAGAGCGTTAATGAATAAAGCTTCCAATGAATGATTAAATTTGTTATGATTAAATCATTCAGCTCTATGATTAAAGATTATGATTAATGATTTATTCATTTTTTACAGTGATTAATGATTATGATTAACGATTAAATTAATTTTTGGCAATGATTAACGATTATGATTAATGAATAAAACGTTTGAAGTATGATTAACGATTACCGATCGTGATTGAATTTTGACACAATATGTGTATGATTAATGATTAACGATCGATATGATTAATGATTAATGATTATGAATAATCAAATTATATGATTTGCATATTGATCAATAATCAAGTAACCTTTCTATCAAATTGTGTTATTAAAAGGTATAAAAATTGTATGATTATGATTAAAGATTAATGAATAAAAGCGATGTATGCTATGATTAAAAGTTGATGATTAATGAATAAACCAGAAAGAGTCATGAATATGATTAGTGATTAATGATTAAATGTAAAAATCTATGATTAACGATTAGTGATTAATGATTGAATAGTATTTTTTGTATGATTATGATTAATGAATAATGATTAAATTACCCATTATTCATTAATCATGATTAAATCTATGATTAATCACTAATGCTCTGACCAGCACTAAGGATTTCTATTCTATGATGGGTGGCTTGAAAATTCAGTTGAAGTTATAGCCTTTCAGAGCATTGCTAGACGAAAAGATAGAAATACAAAAATGTAGAATGAAACAGTAGCTCGAAAATGCGATCTGATGATGACGATAATGGCAAGGCCATTAAACCTTAGGAAAAAGTAATCCTTTCGCGCTTGCTGACTACGCGACAAGATGACTAACCGACAGTGGAACTGACCTGTAATAGACGGAATAAATATCGTTCGCAGAGTTGTTTCCGCTCGGCGAGCATCGCGTCAAGATCCTGCTGGTACAGTGGAAGTCTCGGCGAAAGAGTTTCTCCTTAACATGGGCGTTTGGCTAATGAAGCCATTTCTCGGAATATAACGCCGGTAAAATTGAATACCATCACGGTCTACTGCCAGCAGCACGGCGACGGAAATAGGCCCGATGATTGGCTGCCTTCCTGCTGGCCGGGAATGTCAGGGGAGTTGAACGATTTCCAGCTAAGGCGCACGGCCCCCGCAGCTTGGAACTTTGCGTGATGGAACGGTACGAGACGAGAGCGATTTCCACGGAATGCGTTGAATGGTTGCCATTTCTATTGGCCGGAGCTTGGCATGAGGCGCGCAGACAAATGAAACAGTTTATTTGCAAGTTTCGTTGAACTGCGCCCAGTTTGTGGCTATATCTCTTTAAGGAAAAAAAAAAACTTTGCCGCGCAGCAACTCACTATTTACGGACCTACCAAGAGCTTTATCAGTAAAAATACCAAAACCTACTAATCCCGTATACTTTCCCTGTGCCTAATGGCCGGTGCATTGAGCGCCGGCGTCATTTTGTTCCAGATTTCAAGGGGAGCGTATGATGGCGATGGCGTCCGGTAGTGGTCCCGGTGGTAAGGCTTCAGCAACGGCTACCTAAAATGTAATCACATCGATGGCGTTGGGAACAGCGGCTTTAGTGGCCGTCATCGGAAGTGGATGCTGTAGAAATATTTTCGCACTTTCGAAGCACAATTTTTCACAAAATTCACAAAGTGAAGGTGAGTCATTGAGTGGACACAGACAAACAGACGTAACAGTTAGAACATGTTTCTGAAAAATCCATTGCACAACTTCTCTACTACCATCTTGCGAGCATGTTACGCGAAACAATGTTTCGTATGACATTGTCACCAGAAGGTGTTGAACTGAATG